>NC_092716.1:245377515-245679238 GCF_047496885.1 Scyliorhinus torazame
CGAACAGCAGCGGCGACAGCAGACACTCCTGCCTCGTTCCCCTATGCAGCCCGATGCTCCGTGAACTCATCTCGTTTGTCCATACCCTCGCCACCGGGGCCATGTACAGCAGACACACCCACTCCACAAACTTCGGCCCAAACATAAACCTTCCCAAAATCTCAAACTGGTACCGCCACTCCACCCAGTCGAAAGCCTCTCTGCGTCAATAGAGCCGACTACCTCCGGTTCCCCGTCCCTTCGGGATCATGATCACATTTAATAACCACCTAATATTAATGGAAAGTTGTCTGCCCTTCACGAAACCCAGTTGGTCCTCTGCAACCACCCCCGGAATGTACCCTTCCATCCTCCCCACTATTAACGTAGCCAACACTTTCACATCCGTATTTTACAATGATGCGGGCCTGTATGACCCACACTCCAACGGGACCTTCCCCTTCTTCGGGGTTAGCCTGGGTCAGTGTCTCCGGAAGCTCCCCCTTCTCCAGCGCCTTGCTAAGCATCCCCAATAGATGTGGTGCCAGCTCCGTCGCAAATTCCATGCAGAACTCCACTGGGTATCCGTCCGGCCCTGGGGCCTTCCCCGACTTCATCGCTTTTATGCTATCCATCACCTCTCTCAACTAAAATGGCTCCTCCAGCGCCTGTCTCCTCTCTTCATCTAGCCTTGGGAATTCCAGCTCGTCCAACACCCGCCCCATGTCCTCTTCCTCATCACCCTGGTCGACCCTATATAACTTTTCATAGTACTCCCTGAACGCTTTGTTAATCTTCCCTGGCTCCCACAATACCTCCCCTTTCCTTGTCCGTACTCTCAGGATTTCCCTAGATGCAACCGGCTTCCATAGCTGATGGGCTAGCATACGGCTCGCATTTTCTCCATATTTACACTGCACCCCCCTCGCCCTGCATAGCTGCCTCACTGCCGCCCCCGTCCTCACCTATCGAACTGCCCCTGTAACTTCTTTCTCCCCTCCAACTCATCCTTGGTGGGGGCACTTGAATATTTATTGTCCACCTGACAACTAACTGTCCAACAACTGTCCATACTCCTCCCACGTCCTCCTATCTCTGTGTGCCTTGAACGAGGTAACCTCCCCTGAACCACTGCCTTCAAGCCTGCCAAGACATGGTGGCTGATACCTCGCCATTCTGAGTCAACCCCACATTGTCTCTGATCACCGACCGCATCTTCTCACAGAACCCCTTGTCCGCTAGAAGCCCTGAGTCTAACCTCCTTCCCGGCCTCTGCTCCTGCCTCGAGCTAAGTCAAACCTCCAACCAGGGCGGTGCATCGTCAGATCACGATTCCCCCACCGACACCACTCGGCTCACTACAATAAAGTCAATTCTGGAGTATACGTGCGAGTAGGAGTACACCATCTCCCGGCAGGGTTCCTAAACATCCATGGGTCCACCATTCCCATCCTTTCCATAAACCCACCCAGCTCCTTCGCCATCCTCAACCTTCCCATTGATTTAGGGCTCAGCCTGTCCACCCTCGGTTCCAGCACGCAATTGAAATCACCCCCCATAATCAACTGAAGAGTGTCCAGGTCTGGAATCATACCCAGCAACCCCGTCACAAACACACGTTGTCCCAATTTGGCGCATCAATGTTCACTAGCACCACCGGCGTCCCCTCCAACACCCCGCTCACTATCACTATCTCCCCCACCGGGTCCTGCAATTTCTTGGCATCTACAAACCCGACCTTTTGCTCAGCAGGATGGCCATCCCCCGCGACTTTGAATCAAACCCAAAATACCTGACCCACCCATCCTTTTCTTAACCTAACCTGATCCTTCACCCGGAGATGCGTCTCCTGCAGAAAGACCACCCCGCCTTCAAGTGTGCGAAGACCCAAAATCTCTTCACCGGCCTGTTCAGTCCCTGTACATCCCATGGTACGAACCTTACCGGAGGCTTATATCTCCATTCCCACCCTCCCCTTCCAATTTTACCCCCTTTAGTTTTGCCCTAAACTGGGCCAAACCAAGATGGTCCATAGCTCTGTCCATGACCCCGCTCCTACTCCAGCACTGCCACGTTGCATCCCACCTCCCTGCTACCCCTCCCACCCCCCACCCCCACCCCCGCCCCCCCCACCCGCGTGGCAACTCTTATCCATGACCCCGCTCCTACTCCAGCACTGCCACGTTGCGTGTGTGTCCCCACCAGCGTGGCAACTCTTGCCCGAAAGTTCCTCCTATCCACCCCTCCTTCCACTTTTCCTCCTTGGCCTATGCAAATGGCTCCTTGTGGACCCCACCCTCCCCCTCACAATCAAAGGCACATCCAAAACCACAGGTCGCCACCAAAAACACCACAAACGGCAGGAGGGAGGTGGGGGGACAGTTGCCCCCTTAGCAAACAATCACAACAACAAAATCACCCCACCCGAGAAGAAAAAAAACCCACCCTCCAGCCCACACTACCCGCATATTCCGAACTCTGTTGTTCCAGCTGCTCCGTCTCCCATCAATGTTCAGTTCTTCCCCCACTTTATGGTCTCTGATGCAGTCAGGGTTTCCTCTGGGGTTTCAAAATATTACTCCCGGCCTTCAAAAGTCACCCAGATTTCCGCTGGGTACAGTACCCCCAAACTGGATCAGCCTTCGGTATAGAACCACTTTGGCCTTGTTGAACCCGGTGAGGCTTTTCGCCAACTCCATTCCAATGTCCTGATAGATTCGAACCCTGTTCTCCTCCCATTCGCAGTTCACTTCTCCCTGGCCTTCCGCAGGATCTTCTCCTACTCCACAAACATATGGAGCCTCAGAATCACCGCCCGTGGTTCTCCCCAGCTCTTGGCTTAAGGACATGTGCGCCCTATCCACCTCCGGGGCCTTGCCTAGCACCCTCTCTGCCACCACCCTGACATATCCCGTTGCACTCGTGCTTTCCACACCCTCAGGCAAGCCAACGAAACGCAGGTTCTTCCTTCTGGATCTGTTCTCCTGCTCCTCTATCTTTGCCCTTAGCGACTTGCAAAGGTCCCCCAGGAGCCCCAACTCCGCCTCCAGTGCCACCACCTGATCACTGTGGTCGGACATCAGCTTCTCCATCCCCCGGATCTGTGACCCCTGTGCCACCAGGCACTTCTCGGCTCTCTCCATCGATCCTTTCAAGGATGCTACCTCTCCTTCGATGGCCTTCGACCATTCTCCCTGCATCTCACTCCGTCTGGAGTTTTCCAACTTGCGACAACCCTTCCCCCTCTGTCATCTTTCCAAACGCTGCTGTGCCACAAGTCTCCTCTAGTTCCTTGGTCAGGTCATAGAGTCATAGATGTTTACAGCATGGAAACAGGCCCTTCGGCCCAGCTTGTCCATGCCGCCCAGTTTCTATCACTAAGCTAGTCCCACTTACCCGCATTTGGCCCATATCCTCTATACCCACCCTGCCCATGTAACTGTCTAACTGCTTTTTAAAGGAAAAAATTGTACTCGCCTCTACCACTGCCTCTGGCAGCCCGTTCCAGATGCTCAACACCCTCTGTGTGAAGAAATTTCCCCTCTGGTCTCTTCTGTATCTCTCCCCTCTCACCTTAAACCTATGGCCTCTAGTTCTAGACTCCTCAACCTTTGGGAAAAGATGTTGACTATCTACCTTATCTATGCCTCTCATTATTTTATAGACCTCTATAAGACTACCCCGAAGCCTCCTACGCTCCAGGAGAAAAAAGACCCAGCCTCTCCTTGTAGCTCAGACCATCAAGCCCTGGTAGAATCCTCATAAATCTCTTCTGCACTCTTTCTAGTTTAACAATATCCTTCCTATAATAGGGTGACCAGAACTGAACATAGTATTCCATGTGTGGTCTTACTAATGTCTTGTACAACTTCAACAAGACGTCCCAACTCCTGTCTTCAATATTCCGACCAATAAAACCTAGCATGCTGAATGTCTTCTTCATCACACTGTCCACCTGCGACTCCACCTCCAAGGAGCTATGAACCTGTACCCTTAGATCTCTTTGATCTGTAACCCTTCCCAACTCCCTACCATTAACTGAGTAGGTCCTGCCCTGATTTCATCTGCCAAAATGCATCACCTCACATTAATCCAAATTAAACTCCATCTGCCATTCATCGGCCCACTGGCCCAATTGGTCAAGATCCTGTTGCAATCTTATATAACCTTCTTCACTGTCCACTATGCCACCAATCTTGGTGTCATCTGCAAACATACTGATCATGCCTCCTACATTCTCATCCAAATCATCAATATATATCACAAATAACAGTGGATCCAGCACCGATCCCTGAGGCACACCGCTGGTCACAGGCCTCCAGTTTGAAAAACAATCCTCCACAACCACCCTTTGGCTTCGGTCGCCAAGCCAATTTTCTATCCAATTGGTTACCTCATCCCGGATTCTGTGAGGTTTAACTTTTTGCAACAATCTACCATACGGTGCCTTGTCAAAGGCCTTGCTAAGGTCCATGCAGACAACTGCATTGCCCTCATCTACCCTCTTGGTACCCCTTCAAAAAACTCAATCAAATTCGTGAGACATGACTTTCCCCTTACAAAACAATGTTGACTTTCCCTAATTAGCCCTTGCCTGTCTAAATGCCTGTTGACCCTGTCCCTCAGAATACCTTCTAACAATTTACCCACTACAGAAGTCCGGCTAACCGGTCTGTAGTTCCCAGGCTTATCCCTACAGCCCTTCTTAATCAAGGGTACAACATTTGCTACCTCCCAATCTTCAGGTACCTCTTCTGTCACTGTCAATGATTCAAATATCTCAGCTTGGGTTTTGGTAATTTCCTCCCTAGCCTCCCACAACGTCCTGGGATACATTTCATCAGGTCCCGGGGATTTATCTACCTTGCTGTGTTTTAATACCTCCAGCACCTCCTTCTCTGTAATAGGTACACTTTTATTTCCACAATTTCCCTAACATTCCTGCATTTCTTAACAGTGAATACTGACAAGAAATATTCATTTAGGACCTCTCCCATCCCTTGCGGATCTGCACATAGATAACCTTGTTTATCCTTAAGAGGCCCTACCCTCTCCCTAGTCATCCTTTTACGCTTTATGTATCTATAAAAGCTTTTTGGATTTTCCTTTGTCTTATCTGCCAAGACAATCTCATGTCCCCTTTTTGCCCTCCTGATTTTTCACTTAACTCTACTCTGACAAGCCCTATACTCTTCAAGGGATCCATTTGATCCCAGCTGCGTATGCAGGTCATATGCCTCCTTCTTCCTTTTGACCATGGCCTCAATATCCCAAGTCATCCAGGGTTCCCTCCTTCTACGAGCCTTACCCTTCACTCTAAGAGGAATGTGCTCACCCTGAACCCTAATTAACACCCTTTTGAAAGATTCCCACTTACCAGCTGTCCCCTTGCCTGCAAATAGGCACCCCCAATCAACTTTTGAATGTTCCCGCCTAATACCCTCGAAATTGGCCTTGCCCCAATTTAAAATTTCAACTTTTGGGCCAGACCTGTCATTCTCCATGGCTATCTTAAAACTAATGGAATTATGGTCACTGGTCCCAAAGTGATCCCTCACTAACACTTCCGTCACCTGCCCTTCCTTATTCCCCAAGAGGAGGTCAACTTTTGCCCCCTCTCTGGTCGGGCCATCCACATATTGAATGAGGAATTCTTCCTGAATACACTCGACAAATGTCTCTCCATCCAAACCCCTATTGCTATGGCTGTCCCAGTTAATGTTGGGAAAGTTAAGGTCCCCAACTATCACCACCCTATTTTTACGACAGTTATCTCTAATCTCTTTACATATTTGCTCCTCAATATCCCGTTGACTATTTGGGGGCCTAGAGTACAGTCCTATCAAAGTGATCTCACCCTTCTTATTTTTCAGTTCTACCCATATAGACTCAGTGGACGAATCCTCGGATATATCCTCTCTCTGTACTGCCGTGACACTGTCCCTAATCAAAAACGCAACTCCCCCTCCTCTCCTATCTCCTGGTCTATCTTTCCTATGTACGAAGTCTTACAACACCAGGTTAAAGTCCAACAGGTTTGTTTCGATGTCACTAGCTTTCGGAGCGCTGCTCCTTCCTCAGGTGAATGAAGAGGTCTGTTCCAGAAACACATATATAGACAAATTCAAAGATGCCAAACAATGCTTGGAATGCGAGCATTAGCAGGTGATTAAATATCTACAGACGTTGAAAGATGCCCTCGTACGAACGGGATATGGCACTCGACTCATCGATCGACAGTTCCAACGCGCCACAGCGAAAAACCGGACCGACCTCCTCAGAAGACAAACATGGGACACAACCGACAGAATACCCTTCGTCGTCCAGTACTTCCCCGGAGCGGAGAAACTACGTCATCTTCTTCACAGCCTTCAACACGTCATTGATGATGATGAACATCTTGCCAAGGTCATCCCCACACCCCCACTACTTGCCTTCAAACAACCGCGCAACCTCAAACGAACCATTGTTTGCAGCAAACTACCCAGTCTTCAGAACAGTGACCACGACACCACACAACCCTGTCATGGCAATCTCTGCAAGACGTGCCAGATCATCGACATGGATACCACTATTACACGTGAGAACACCACCCACCAGGTACGCGGTACATACTCGTGCGACTCGGCCAACGTTGTCTACCTCATACGCTGCAGGAAAGGATGTCCCGAAGCGTGGTACATTGGCGAGACCATGCAGACGCTGCGACAACGAATGAACGGACATCGCGCAACAATCACCAGGCAGGAATGTTCCCTTCCAGTCGGGGAACACTTCAGCAGTCAAGGGCATTCAGCCTCTGATCTCCGGGTAAGCGTTCTCCAAGGCGGCCTTCAGGATCCGCGACAACGCAGAATCGCCGAGCAGAAACTTATAGCCAAGTTCCGCACACATGAGTGCGGCCTCAACCGGGACCTGGGATTCATGTCGCATTACATTCATCCCCCACCATCTGGCCTGCGAAATCCTACCAACTGTCCTGGCTTGGTACAATTCACACCTCTTTAACCTGGGGTTACCCCATCTCTGGATCTGTAAAGATTTAATCACCTGCTAATGCTCGCATTCCAAGCATTGTTTGGCATCTTTGAATTTGTCTATATATGTGTTTCTGGAACAGACCTCTTCATTCACCTGAGGAAGGAGCAGCGCTCCGAAAGCTAGTGACATCGAAACAAACCTGTTGGACTTTAACCTGGTGTTGTAAGACTTCGTACTGTGCTCACCCCAGTCCAACGCCGGCATCTCCACATCATATCTTTCCTATAACATCTGTATCCCGGAACATTGAGCTGCCAGTCCTGCCCCTCCTTTAGCCAAGTTTCAGTAATAGCTATAATATCCCAGTCCCATGTACCTATCCATGCCCTGAGTTCATCTGCCTTGTCCATTAGGCCTCTTGCAATGAAATAAACACAGTTCAATCCTGTTCTCTGCCTTCCACTTTCCTCCTTCCTGAGTATTGTTTCTATCCCCTCTTTATTACCCTCCGACTTCCTGCATTGGTTCCCATCCCCCTGCCACTTTAGTTTAAAACCTCCCCAACAGTGCTAGCAAACAACCCCCCTAGGACATTGGTTCCAGTCCTGCCCAGGTGTAGACCGTCCGATTTGTAATATTCCCACCTCCCCCGGAACCGGTTCCAATGTCACAAAAATGTGAATCCCTCCCTTCTGCACCATCTCTCAAGTCACGCATTCACCCTGTCTATCCTGCCATTCCTACTCTGACTAGCTTTAACCTTCTTCTGCTGGGTCTGATAACCAGCAGACTTGCTACTTCCGAGGGGAACTTCTCCTTCAGCTGCACTTTCCTGTTGAAATTCCCCCACTTTTGGGTAAAAACTGCTCAAATCATCTCCATTGAGCTGGAGCTCCCTTGTGTGCGACCACTCACTCCATAGCTGCCACCAGAAGTCGTCTAATCTGGGGCAGGCCTGCTATGTGGAGGAAGTTCATGCCCGTGGTGTTCGGGCTTGCCAGGTCTCGGTCCAATTTGATATGCATATGGGCCCTCGCAAATAGTGCACCTGTGACCCCCCTTATGCATTTGTGCGCTGCTGACTTGGAAATGTCGCATCTGGTCCACCGTCCCGCCAGACAGATGCAATCTTCTCTGGCACTGGACCACTAACACCTGAAGGTAGGAGGTTCTACGCCAGAACACCCGTGGCTGGTAGTGTCTTCGCTGAGGCTGCGCCACCTGTTGCTGTGCTCCTGGAGGAGCAACAGGTCTGTCTCCCCCCTCCTCTGCAGGGCACTGGTCCTGGCCACATACAGTGGCACATCGGTGTCGCTGCTGCTGGATGATCGCTATCTAAAGAATTGGCAACTTGACTGTCTCCATGAATCTCTAGGTTCAAAAACTAAAATGAAGGGAACATCAAAGTGAACGATGAGGATTCCTGACAATGTTTTTACCCTCAACCCACTCAGGATCTGGGACATCCAACCATGCACATCCCCCTCTGTGAGCTCCATTCCAGTGAGCCTCATTTCCTCCTCTGTCACACAATAGCCAATTCCCCACAGTTGCCCCTTTCGACTCCACCTGAATTAAGCACAACAACCCTTGAGGGCCTCAGTGGACTGTGTGCCCCCCCATGTATGAGGAGTGAGGGCAGTTGAGCGCATTCAATTGTGTCTAACCTCATGGGGAAACAAGATGCTGCCCCCATCATCCCTTGAACGGGGTGACTGCTGAGCGAATCCACCATAATGCCTTGTATTGGGGAATTAGAGTTCAATGCTTGTGGGCTCAAGTCACCCACATGCTATTTTTCACTAATACGATCAAAAGAAATAGGAGCAGTTGGAGGCTGTTCACCTCTTTGAGCCGTCATTCAATAAGACCTGTCGATCTGTTTCTGGCCTTAGCTTCATTTTCCTGCCTGCCCACCGTAACCTTTAGAATCGTAGAATCTCTACAGTGCAAAAGAGGACATTCGCCCCATCGAGTCTGCACCGATCCTTGAAAATAGCACCCTACCTAGGCCCACACTCCCAACCTATCCCCACCTAATCTTTTGGACACTAAGGGGCAATTTAGCATGACCAATCCACCTGACCTGCACATCTTTGGACTGTGGGAGGAAACCGGAGCACCCGGAGGAAATTAGGGAGAAAGTACAAACTCCACACAGTTATCCGAGCTGGGTCCCTGAAGCTGTAAGGCAGCAGTGCTAACCACCGAGCCGCATTTGACTCCATTGTAGATCAAAAATATGTCTAACTCACAATACATCCAGTTTGCTTTTGAATGTTACTAATGAATCTGCTTCCATCACCCTTTAATTCATTGCATATCAGATCATAACTCCCTGACTTGTCATGACCATATTAATTTTATTGGATGCTGAATTCTTCGAATGTTGGAGCATCACCTGTACTGTATTAGTTCTGGTGTTAGATTTTCCACAATCTTTGTAAAAGCTCCTTCCAATGTGTTTGTCCCTGAGCAAGGTTGGATTCACCAATTCTCCTTATCTCTCTTTGCATTAGGAAGAATTTTCCATTGTAGCTTTTGTCATGGGAATGTCACTTTAAGAATTGTTTGTCTTCTCAAGTGGCTGCAGTGATGTCAGTGTGTGGGTGGAGCTGGGCACTGGCTCTGTGTTTTACTTTTGTTTTGAGTTCGAAGCTATTTTTGGCTCTGAGTTTTAGTTTCGTTTTCAGTTGGAGAGCTGCGTTCAAACTAAGGAGGTGTATTTTGGCCTCTCTCTCTCTGCATGCTAAAGAATGTCTCCAGATCACCTAATGATTTCAAAGTAACACCTGTTTCTGTAAGGAATGCAAACCTACTGTCTTTGTTAAAAAGGGTCTTTGACTTATGGATGTTGTTAGGAAAGTTACCTATAAAGTACTGCATCTTTGGGGGAGGGGGGTATCAGTGTTGGTCGTTGATAAGATGTTTGTTTATAAAATGTTAACTGGATATATAGAATAAACATTGTTTTTGTTTAAAAATACTTTAGATCTCTGTTGCATCACACCTGTAAAGTGGGCCCTTGTGCTCCCCATAACCAAAATCTATTAAAAGTAGTGGGTAGGGTGAACTCCATGATATACCTTGGTGTTCTCAAACCCTGGCCCATAATACTTTGCAGTAGAGAAATTATTTTAACTCTATATTTAAGAGAGTATTTCACATTTAAAGAACGGTGAAAAGTCCTGCTGTTTTGAACAGATTCAAAAAGATCCAAATGATGAACATGAAGTCCACACCTAAATGCATTGTCCCTTCAGCACATGAACTGCAGCGCTCAAGCAGAATGCCATCCACCAACTTCTCAAGGCAAATAAGGATGTATGATAAGTACCAGCCTTGCCAGAAATGCCCACTTTCCAAGAATTAATGTGTTTTTATAAAGACACCCAGCAAAGCACTAACATTAAACAAGCCTTTGATTGCATTGAGATTAAAAAAGATAGATGTCATTTAAAGATTTTAAGGATATATTCTTCCACAGAAGTGTGATCCAGCCACGTACTAACATTACACAGCATTCTTTTACTGGGAAAGTTAATTTTAATGGTTATGGGCACTGCTGTTAAAATATTCACTTATACTCCTGTGTCCAAAATCAAACAGAAGGGCTTTCATTAAACCATGGGTTTAAAGATCAGGATGGTTGATGTAATTGTGGAAATATTGAAGCTGTGCTTAAACGATTATATTTATCATGACATCAGCCAAACTAGACTCAAGACCTCAACTAAAACTTTAATTGGGATTATTCCATATCCTTTTGTGCACCATGATCTGCTTGCTCATCAGCCCTGTTCACTTATGGTCACTGCACAAAATTACCATGACCATATAAATCAGAGATTAACTTAACATCACTATAGATCTCTCCATGGCCGGTCCCCACTGTCCCTCTGCAGCTTTATACTCTGCCATGGCTTTTGGCCCTTTAAATTTGGCCTGCTATACAGCACCTCCCCACCCTTTCTTCTCCACCTTTGGTGGCACAGTCTTCAATTGCTTGGCACTATTCCTTGAAACCCCCATCCCCCCCTCCTCTCCATTTCCCGTCCTTGTTTTAAAAGCCTTATTGAAGACACATCTCTTCAACTAATCTTTCAATAAAATTTAATGATTAACATAGAATTAGTTGGATATATAGACCACAAAAGGCCTTTTGGTCCAACCAGTCCATGCAAACATATATGCTCCACTCGTGACTCCTCCTGTACTTCCTCACCTAACACTATCAATGTAACCCTGCATTCTCATATCCCTCATATATTTGTATAGCTTCGCTTTAAATGAATCTACAGTATTTTCCTCAACAACCCCTATGGTAGGAAATTCCACATGCTCACCACTCTTTAGAGAAAGAAGATGCTTCTGAATTCCCTGGGTTGGATTCTCCAATTTTCAGGCTATGTCCAGAGGATCTGTGGCATTTTACGTCAAAAGCATCGGGGGCACCCCAGCACCGATCCTCTGACTGGTGAGGGGCTAACAGCCGCGCCACGTAAAACGCCCGGCCTCTACGACAAAAATGGCTTGAGAATCGCCGGGTCCGGGCCACACATGCATATGCCGATGACCTGCAGCAGTCGCACCGTACAACATGGCGCCGGCCAAGGGTGGACCCGACCTGACAGATAGTGCCCCCCTGGACACCCCCTCGCCACCGCCACCAGTCCCCCTAGCCCTCGCGGAAGCCCCCCCCCCGGCCAGCAGCACGGCTCCCGCCTGACTGTTGCAGCGCTGGACACAGTCTGCAGCTGCCACGCCGGGTTCCTGACCGCTGAGACCATGAGTCAACCGCGCGCTCGGGAACTTGGCCCATCGGGGGTGGAGCATCAGGGGAGGGCATTCATGCACGCATTGGCGCCAGTCCCACTGTGCATGCGCGCATTGGTGCCGGTCCCACTGTGCATGCACGCATTGGCGCCAGTCCCACTGTGCATGCGCACATTGGCGCCGGTCCCACTGTGCATGCGCACATTGGCGCCGGTCCCACTGCGCATACGCAGACCCGCGGCGTCCATCTGACGCTGGGGATCGGCAGCTGGAGCGGTGTGGGTCGCTCCAGTGCCATGCTGGCCCCCTGTGAGGGTCAGAATCGCTGCTCCTGAGGCCATGTTGACGCCGTCGAGAAACGCAACAGCGTTTACGACGGCGTCAACACTTAGCCTCAGGATCAGAAAATCCCGCCCAAGGTGAACTTCTTGGAACAGTTCAGCAAGAGACATTCTTTCCAGCAAGGCAAAGAATGAGAATAACTGCCTATCCCGACGTTGAAGAAACTCGGCTAACATAGATCATGGCAGCCCGAGTAGAGAATGTTCCCATCTCCATCCCAATCGAGCAGGAAAGGAGAGTCGCCCTGACAAAGTAGCTGGGCCACATGGAGTTCACCTGCAGCAATGTATGGCTGAACCAATTCAAGATATGGCATGACATTATCTTCTGTCCTGTAAGCAGTGAAGTTGCGGCAGCTACGGCAGCAAGACAGGTAATTGACTCCAATGTGGTCTCACCCACGACTTGAGCAAGTTTGCCCCACGAGACATTTTTTACATGACGAAACATGTTTGTTTTACTGTCTTTTGCCAGATCGCTGTTTTGATCTTGGTGAAACATGTGATGATGGATAGCGGAGCAAGGAATGTATCACTGCTATGGTCTGTGCCAATATGGATGGCACCGACCGCTGCTGCTTGTGATAGGAAAGTCCAAGAAGCCAAACTGCTTTGCAAATTTCAAGATACTACCCATGCAGTAAGAGGCTAAAAAACCTACCTGGATGATGTCCAGCAATTTTGTGGCATGCATCAGGGAAGTGGACAATTAATTGTATCAACAATAAAAAACCAAAGGATTATCATTATTCTGGACTATTGCCCCATGCACCCCAGGCTGAATAACATGAAAATGTTGTTCTTGTCTCAAACATCGGCAAGCTCCAACCAATGGACCAGAGGATGGCGAAGAACCTGAAATCCCACTCCCAGCGGCAGCTGATCTCGCAGGTTGTCGCAGTCATTGCTAAGAAGCAGGAGTATAACTCAACTGTACTGGAGGCCATGTTCATGATGAAAAAGGCATGGAAGATGGTAACAGAAGCCAGTTGCTGCCACCACCCTGAGTTCAACCAGGTTCAAACAAGACATCAAGAATGATGAGGAGCGGGGCGAGGCCAACCATGCCGAGGATGAGGACGTTTCTGCTTGGCTGTGGGCTACCGACATGGAAATTCCAGCAGACAAGCATGGAAACTTACGTGGAGGTGGATGATGCAGCACATTGAAGACAAGAAGGACTGTATGTCCCATATCTGAAAACAGCACACTAAACAGAAAATGCCGATGGAGTTTTTCCAGAGCTCAATCCAAGCCTTTTCAATGCAAAACCTTGACGTTTTGCAAGTTCAGGGTCTTTGTAAGTTGTGAGCAAATAGAGTTTTCATGGATTTACAGGTTTACTATGTTTTCATTTAGCATTTGAATCTGTTGTTTTTGACATAGACCGTGTTTGTAAGTTTATTAGGTTCAGAGAGACTGTTATAGACAGGAGAGAGGCAAAACTGAATGCTTTTCCCTCACCGTCTGCCCATATGCAGAACTGTCTTTTGAAAAGACTGTGACACTTATTCCAAAAACTCTTTGTGTAGTCAATTTTTGAAGTGAGATATCAAAATTTGGAACTTCAGTTTATTCACAAATCAACCTGGGGGATGAGGGTAACTTCAGACACATACAAGTAGACTGTAAGAGGATAGGAAAGAGGGGTTTTACAACGATGAATAACTTAACAGAAAAAGTAATCACATGAATGGGTGTCAGTTCATGTGATTGCCAGAGTCCAGAGAGTCCAGATCAAATGGGTTCCCCCACGGAGAAGTTTCAGTTCAGACAGTTTCCTGACTGAATGCAGAATTCCTTGAAAGCTGATGGTGATGCAGTGAGATGAGGTTGATATTCAGAGACTTGGTCTGCTTGTTCGGTGATGGCCAGTGGCTTCCAGATCAACAGTCAAGGCAGCTTGTGGGCTACCCACCGCTTTTCCTGCTGGAGACAACATTTCGAAAAAGAATCGCAAAATTCCGCCCATGGTGTTTTGATTGCTTAACTAATTCATTCCAAAATACTCTCTTCTTTCAGCAAAATAACTCAGTTGTTTCAAACAAATGGCCACACTTCACTGCCAAAGGAACAGAAGAGGAATTTCAGACAAACGTGCTTAGTTTCTGAACCTACTGTTATTAAAAAGATTCTCTACTTTGGTATAAAACACTTTAAAGATAACACGCTTGTCTACAATTTATGTAAGTGGTCTAGACTGTTCAGAAATAGTTACTGTTTGTCAACTGATTGCTTCATTAGAGAAGCAATTTTGCTAAACGTGACAGGAATTAAGAATTTATTTGATGAATTAGCGTGAATAATTTATAAATTATTGTCTTGACCTATGCTGTGACATTTTCATCAATGTTGGAGGCAAGAAACAGTGTAAAATATTTCAGTTTGTGTCAGTGCAGATAGTCATTAACTAAGGGGTACTACTGCTCACTTGCTTTTTCAGGTTTCCAAGATGGTGCTGGTTCTAGGTTCGCTCTATGATAATAGCATTCATAATTCAATCAACAATACTCAAAAATATAAACAATGTCATGTCCTGAAGATAAGAAAGATAAGCATAAACTTAAATCAAATCTTCCCTTTTTGTTATTTCAAAAGTGGATTTTGCTGAACCAAATAGATGGCTGCTACAGGTTACAAGTTGGCTGCAGTTTCTGAAAATTCCCGAACAGCAGTTACAGGACAAAAAACTGAACCCTCACCCTTGTGAAATCGCACCTCTCATTGTGAGGCCACATTATTACCTAATAAGTCCCGAAAGACATGGGGCGAAATTCTCCTACCCGCCCCGCCACATTTCTGCCCCGACCGGCCGGCGGGAGTCTCCGTAACACCGGTCGGTCAATGGGGTTTCCCATTGTGGGGCAGCCCCACGCCGTCGGGAAACCACCGGGCGCCGGCAAAACGGAGACTCCCGCCGGCGGAGAATGACGCCCATGCTGTCAGTAATTTGGACATTCTGAATTCGCCCTCCGTGTACCCTAACAGGCGCCAAAATGTGACGATTGGGGGCTTTTCACAGTACCATCATTGCAGTGTTAATGTAAGCCTACTTGTGACAATAAAGATTATTATAATTATTATAGTCAACGAAACCATGGACCAGCAGAAAACCCGTCTCCCTAGCCTGGACTATAACAAAAGGAGAGCCATCAAAACTGATTGGGCGGGATTCTCCATTGGCTGATGCCGAAATTGGGAAACGCGATTGGGCGGAGATTAGGTTCCGATGCCAAAATCGTGGTGAGTGCCGATTTGACGGCAAATCGCAATTTTCCATCCCCTCGACAGCGGCATCAATGCGGTCCGGAACAGAAGTCGAGTAAACACCGTTTGCATGTCATTAGCGGTCCTGACCCGGTATTCTCCGGAGCTGCCGCGATTCTCTGCCTACGATGGCAAGTTCCCAATGGCGCGGTTCACTTGTGCTTTTTAAAAGTGTGAAACCGACATCGTGGCTGCCGAGGGAGAGAGAGGCAGGGCATGGGAAATGTCCAACATCGCCATAGTTTGCTGACAGTTGCACCGCTGGCCGGGGGGCTTCTGCCAGGGCTGGGGGGAGTAGCGGGGGGGGTGGCCAGGACTGGGCTGTGGGGTCGGGGTGGAATACCGTTGCTGCAGCCAACAAGGCAGCCATACAGCTGCCCACGCCACTGACAGCCCAGCGTGAACGTAAAGCCACAGGTCGTATAGATGTCCCCCCCCACAGGCACACCCCTAGCTGCCCTCTGGCCCGAGTTGACCTATCAGCAATATGGGCGCGCACCAGCACAACCAGTGCCACCTTGTTGGCTGGGATGAGTGTGTGTGGAGATTGTAATGTGTATATGCGGCTACAGTGTGTCAGCCTCCCAAGTGTCAAGCACGGATCCAGCGAACCCCGCACCATATTTCATTGGGATCGATTGTGTTCCACGTGGCGCTGGTGCCAGCCCCTCCACAATCGCTGAATCGGTCCAGGTTCAGCCTCAATTTTGCTATCATGAAAGTCCACGAAGCCTGCCCGGCGTCAATACTTAGGGCAGGGTTCTCCGGTCACTGACACCGTGTAGCGCACAAAGACTCCGTGAGATGAATGGAGTGAAGTCGATGAGGCTTTATTAAGCGTGTCTGTTCCCCCGCAGCTCGATAGTAAACTGGCCTGCGGGGGAAGACTCCGGCTTCTTACACTCCGCCTTCAGGGCGGAGCTTGAGGTCAACGGCCAACCAGGACCCGGGATCTGTCAGCCAATGACATTAGGGCTTCCAGTCCCACATGACCCCCAATACATACTACCACATTCACCCCTTGTCAAAAATGAACCCGGCGGGGTGATGCTTCGTATGGTGGTAAAGATTTACAGGGCTGGTCCTGGGAGGACAAAACATTCACATGGCAATACAGTATTGGACAATTTTGTCCTGTTGCAACTGTTTACAGAGGGTATAGGAAGAAAAGCAAAATGTTCTTGTGAACAGTCCATATTTGTTTTACATCGACGCCACGAGTCGGTCGGGCGATTGGTCATACATGGGCTGCGGGGAGGGGGGTTGGGGAGCGTAGGCGGCGTGCAGGGCTCCCAGTTCTCCCGGGACCGCGGTGGTCGGGACCCAGAGCGGCTGCGCCTGCGGGTCGTACATGGCGTGCTGGGGGGGTTGGGGCGCGTAAACTGCTTGCAGGGCTCCCTGTGCTCCCGGGACGGCGGCGACCTCGCGGGACCGGCACACAACCGCATAATGGCCCTTTTTCCCGCAGCTTTTGCAGATAGCTGCGCGGGCCGGGCAGCGCTGTCGGGGGTGTTTCGCCTGGCCGCAGAAATAACAGCGGGCGACCACGGTGCGACTCGGCGTTTGAACCACGCAAGCCTGTGGGGTGTCCGGGGGGGGGTAGGGGGTTTGCCGCGACGGGTACATACGGGCCCAATGGGTTGCCGCGCGGTTGGGGCCGTAGGCGCGGGTATTACGCGTGGCCACGTCTAGGGAGGCTGCTAGGGCCCATACCTCTGAGAGTCCTAGCGACTCTTTTTCTAGAAGTCTTTGGCGGATTTGGGAGGATTGCATACCTGCCACAAAAGCATCGCGCATTAACTTGTCCGTGTGTTCGTTTGCGTTCACCGACGGGCTGCTGCAGGCTCGTCCCAAAATCAGCAGCGCGGCGTCGAACTCGTCCATCGATTCTCCGGGAGCTTGCCGTCTCGTCGCGAGCTGGTAGCGAGCGTAGATTTGGTTAACAGGGCGGACATAGAGACTTTTCAGTGCTGCGAACGCCGTCTGGAAATCGTCCGAGTCTTCGATGAGGGAGAAAATCTCCGTGCTCACCCTCGAGTGCAGGACCTGCAGTTTTTGGTCTTCTGAGACTCGGCCGGTGGTCGTTACGAGGCCTCGAAGCAAGTCTGCCAGTGCTTGAAGGCTGCTGCCGTGTTCACTGCGTGGGGGCTGATCCTCAGGCATTCCAGAATGATCCTGAGCTCCATAGTCCTTTTTTTTTTAGGCACGCTTAATAAATTGTAGCGCACAAAGACTCCGTGAGACGAATAGAGTGAAGTCGATGAGGCTTTATTAAGCGTGTCTGTTCCCCCGCAGCTCGATAGTAAACTGGCCTGCGGGGGAAGACTCCGGCTTCTTATACTCCGCCTTCAGGGCGGAGCTTGAGGTCAACGGCCAACCAGGACCCGGGATCTGTCAGCCAATGACATTAGGGCTTCCAGTCCCACATGACCCCCAATACATACTACCACATTCACCCCTTGTCAAAAATGAACCTGGCGGGGTGATGCTTCGTATGGTGGTAAGGATTTACAGGGCTGGTCCTGGGAGGACAAAACATTCACATGGCAATACAGTATTGGACAATTTCGTCCTGTTGCAACTGTTTACAGAGGGTATAGGAAGAAAAGCAAAATGTTCTTGTAAACAGTCCATATTTGTTTTACATCGACGCCACGAGTCGGTCGGGCGGTCTGGTCGTCCGTGTCGATCGCCTCGGCCCCGGCGGTGGTGCTTGTACCAGTGTTGTCGCCTCCAGGAGCCGTACGGTTTCAGCTCGGGCTTGATTCTTGGTCGGTGCTGAGGGGAGGGGAACCGATCCTCCTGGGAAGGGGGCGGTCGCGGGGTGCGGCGGTGGCAGGAAGGGGGGGGGGTTGGGTTGATGGTGTCGGGGGTGTGTGCGTGTTGCCGGCGGGCGCCAGATCCCGCAGGGAGACCGTGTCCTGTCGGCTGTCGGGGTACTCCACGTAGGCGTACTGGGGGTTCGCGTGGAGGAGGTGAACCCTTTCGACCAACGGGTCCGCCTTATGTGCCCGCACATGCTTTCGGAGCAGGATGGGTCCTGGGGCCGCCAGCCAGGTCGGCAGCGACGTTCCAGAGGAGGACCTCCTAGGGAAGACATGGAGACGCTCATGAGGCGTTTGATTAGTGCTCGTACATAATAACGACCGGATGGAATGGAGAGCGTCCGGGAGGACCTCCTGCCACCGTGAAACTGGGAGGTCCCTGGACCGTAGGGCCAGTAGAACGGCCTTCCAGACCGTGCCGTTCTCCCTTTCTACTTGCCCGTTCCCCCGGGGGTTGTAGCTGGTCGTCCTGCTTGAGGCTATGCCCTTGCTGAGCAGGAACTGGCGCAGCTCGTCACTCATGAAAGAGGACCCATTGTCGCTGTGGACGTATGCGGGGTAATCGAACAGTGTGAAGATGCTGTTCAGGGCTTTAATGACTGTGGCCGCGGTCATGTCAGAACAGGGAATGGCAAAAGGGAAGCGGGAGTATTCGTCCACTACAATAAGAAAATATGCGTTGCGGTCGGTGGAGGGGAGGGGCCCTTTGAAATCGAGACTGAGGTGTTCAAAGGGGCGGGAAGCCTTAATCAGGTGCGCTCCATCTGGCCTGAAAAAATGCGGCTTGCATTCCGCTCAGATGTGGCAGTCCCTAGTGACTGTACGGACCTCCTCTAAGGAGTATGGGAGGTTGCGGGACTTGATGAAGTGGTAAAACCGAGTGACCCCCGGGTGGCAGAGGTCCTCGTGGAGGGTTTGGAGGCGGTTAATTTGTGCGTTGGCACATGTGCCGCGGGTTGGGCATCGGACGGCTCGTTCAGCTTTCCGGGACGAAACAAAATCTCATAGTTGAAGGTGGAGAGCTCGATCCTCCACCTTAAGATTTTGTCGTTTTTGATTTTGCCCCACTGTGCACTATCGAACATGAAGGCTACCGACCGTTGGTCCGTGAGGAGAGTGAATCTCCTGCCGGCCAGGTAATGCCTCCAATGTCGCACAGCTTCCACTATGGCTTGGGCTTCCTTTTCTACTGAAGAGTGGCGGTTTTCTGAGTCGTGGAGGGTCCGGGAGAAAAAGGCCACGGGTCTGCCCGCTTGGTTAAGGGTGGCCGCTAGAGCTACGTCGGAGGCATCGCTCTCGACCTGGAAGGAGAGGGACTCGTCGATGGCGCGCATCGTGGCCTTTGCGGTATCCGGTTTGATGCGGCTGAAGGCCTGGCGAGCCTCTGTCGACAGGGGGAAGGTCGTGGTCTGTATTAGGGGGCGGGCCTTGTCTGCGTACTGGGGGACCCACTGGGCGTAGTACGAAAAGAACCCCAAGCAGCGTTTCTGGGCTTTTGGGCAGTGCGGGAGGGGAAATTCCATGAGTGCGCGCATACGTTCGGGGTCGGGGCCTATTATCCCATTGCGCACTACGTAGCCCAGAATGGCTAGCCGGTCGGTGCTAAAAACGCACTTGTCCTCGTTGTACGTGAGGTTCAAGGCTTTGGCGGTCTGGAGGAATTTTTGGAGGTTGGCGTCGTGGTCCTGCTGATCGTGGCCGCAGATGGTTACATTGTCGAGATACGGGAACGTGGCCCGCAACCCATGTTGATCAACCATTCGGTCCATCTCCCGTTGGAAGACCGAGACCCCGTTTGTGACGCCAAAAGGGACCCGTAGGAAATGGTATAATCGCCCGTCTGCCTCGAAGGCTGTGTACTTGCGGTCACTTGGGCGGATGGGGAGCTGATGGTAGGCGGACTTGAGGTCCACGGTGGAGAAGACTTTATATTGGGCAATCCGATTGACCATGTCGGATATGCGGGGGAGAGGGTACGCGTCTAGTTGTGTGTACCTGTTGATGGTCTGGCTATAGTCAATGACCATCCTTTGTTTCTCCCCTGTCTTCACTACTACCACCTGCGCTCTCCAGGGACTATTGCTGGCCTTGATTATGCCCTCCTTTAGTAGCCGCTGGACTTCGGACCGAATGAAGGTCCGGTCCTGGGCGCTGTACCGTCTGCTCCTAGTGGCGACGGGTTTGCAATCCGG
This sequence comes from Scyliorhinus torazame, assembly GCF_047496885.1. NCBI lineage: Eukaryota > Metazoa > Chordata > Chondrichthyes > Carcharhiniformes > Scyliorhinidae > Scyliorhinus > Scyliorhinus torazame. The sequence goes on from NC_092716.1 coordinate 245,397,877, forward strand.
GGTGAGGTTCGCAAACAAGGACGGGGGTTGCACCTTGAGGGTTGCGAGGCCGCAGATAGTGAGTGGGGGTATGGGGCCGCCGAATTTGAACGTAAGGCTCTGTAGATTGCATTGGAAATCTAATCCCAGCAAGGTGGGGGCACAGAGTTGGGGAAGGACGTTTAGTTTGTAGTTTTTGACCTCCCTCCCCTGCACCGTTAGGGTAACTATGCAGAATCCCTGGATCTGTACGGAGTGGGATCCTGAAGCTAGGCAAATCTTTTGTGCGCTGGGATAGGTGGTCAAGGAACAGCGTCTTACTGTGTCGGGGTGTATAAAGCTTTCCGTGCTCCCGGAGTCGACTAGGCATGGCGTCTCGTGGCCGTTTATTAGTACCGTTGTCGTCGTCGTCTGGAGTGTCCGGGGCCGAGCTTGATCGAGCGTAATCGAAGCGAGCCGTGGTTGTAGTAGTGGAGTGGGGTCCGTTGTTGCCGTCCAAGATGGCGTCGGGGATGAACAAAATGGCCACCCCCATACATCGCACGTGGCTGGGGGGTCACAAGATGGCGGCGGGGTGGACAAAATGGCTGCCCCCATGCGTCGTACAGGTCTGGGGCGGTCCAAGATGGCGGCGCCCCTCCTCCCCTCGTGGTGGCCGGGACCCAAAATGGCGGCGTCTGCGGATCGCACATCGGCGCCCCTCCTACCCTCGTGGTGGCCGGGACCCAAAATGGCGGCGTCTGCGGGTCGCACATGGTGTGCTGGGGGTGCTGGGGAGCGCTAGGACCGCGAGCGCTAGGACCGCGAGCGCTAGGACCGCGCGGAGCTCCCTCACCGGGGACAGCGGTGGTCGGGGCCCAAGTAGGTGGCGCCGGCGGGTCAGGCGTGGGGCGCGGGGTGGGGGTTAGGGTGGCGTTAGGGACGCGGAAAACTCCCTCCTCTCCGTGGAGAGTGTTGGCCGGGACCCAAAGCGGTAGCGCCGGCGGCGGGTCATACATGGGCTGCGGGGAGGGGGGTTGGGGAGCGTAGGCGGCGTGCAGGGCTCCCAGTTCTCCCGGGACCGCGGTGGTCGGGACCCAGAGCGGCTGCGCCTGCGGGTCGTACATGGCGTGCTGGGGGGGTTGGGGCGCGTAAACTGCTTGCAGGTCTCCCTGTGCTCCCGGGACGGCGGCGACCTCGCGGGACCGGCACACAACCGCATAATGGCCCTTTTTCCCGCAGCTTTTGCAGATAGCTGCGCGGGCCGGGCAGCGCTGTCGGGGGTGTTTCGCCTGGCCGCAGAAATAACAGCGGGCGACCACGGTGCGACTCGGCGTTTGGACCGCGCAAGCCTGTGGGGTGTCCGGGGGGGGGGGTAGGGGGTTTTCCGCGACGGGTACGTACGGGCCCAATGGGTTGCCGCGCGGTCGGGGCCGTAGGCGCGGGTATTACGCGTGGCCACGTCTAGGGAGGCTGCTCTGAGAGGCCTAGCGACTCACACCAGAAGCGGGTGTGTGCCTGGTGAGGGGACCAGCGCCGGCCTAGGTAATGTTACATGTGGTGGTCTGGGGTACAGGGTGTGGGGTCCGGTGACCAGCATCCCCAGCATCAGAGGTGGAGGCAGCCTTATGCCTGCCGCTTCCTTTGGCCTTCGAAGCCCTTGGCGAGTGTCCTCTGGGGGCCCTGGGGCTGCTGGGCCCCGGCCTCACTCGCATGTAGCACATGCCCCACTGTGCCACTCTGAAGTGGAAAAATAAGATAATTCAAGTGAAAAAGACTCCAAGTTTTGAACAATTATTCTATTCTATTATATATTGCATGTTATTGTTTTATTTTTGTTGCTGTAATGCTAATAGCAGCTGGCATTATTGTTACCTAAATTATCTAATTCTGTGTCAAATTATATCTAAAACTGGATCTGCACTTACTGCCATTTCATACACATAAAATACATTGCAGGAATAAAGCCAATTTACTTGATAATTTGAGGAACGGCAACACTCTCCTCAGAAGCATTTTGATGTGTTAACCTGGGCAGTTTGTTTAACCAAGGTTTATTATTTTTAGACCCATTAAGGCAACGTTCCGTAAATTAAACCTTTCTTACTGAAACACATGGAGTGCTGTTTCTCCTGCTTTTAACTTCGAAGACAACATTTTCCTCAATGAGGTCTTTTATTTAGTCAACTGTTTTGTACGCTTCACCTCAGAGTACTTCCTGCATTGTACCCCCATGAGAATGTTAAATGTATTTAAATCAAATTCTGTTCACGGCATATTGCTGCTGTTTTAAATGGCACTGTCTAAAAAACTGATGAAGGCCGATTCCTGCCAATGATTGGATTAAGCAATTAAGACTTCATTTTAGACTATAGTTTTTTGATTGTACCTTTATATTATTGAGATTTAGAGACTGTGCATTCTATTTTATACTATGATCTGTTAGTATTTATTTTATTTAAAAAAAATTTTTTTAGAGTACCCAATTCATTTTTTCCAATTAAGGTTCAATTTAGAGTGGCCAATCCACCTACCCTGCACATCTTTGGGTTGTGGGGGCAAAACCCACGCAAACACGGGGAGAATGTGCAAACTCCATATGGACAGTGACCCAGAGCCAGGATCGAACCTGGGACCTCGGCGCCTTGAGGCAGCAGGGCTAACCCACTGCGCCACCGTGCTGCCCTGTCTGTTAGTATTTATACTTGTCAGTGCAAATAATCTGTCAACAAACTGGTTTAAAGTTCCTGCAAAAATGCCCTGCATTTGCACTCATGCTCAGCAACATGAATCCTTGAAGTCAGCAGCCAAATGTCTAAAAGCCCTTCAAAGGCTCCAAATGTTCAGTACATTAAGGGATAGTGTTTCGAAAATAGGCTGGGAGCAGGGTGAATCCATGTACCTTGTAATTAAGGAAGAAGCGGACCCATTGACAATAGTTAAGCGTACAGAAAGTAGCAATAACAGAAGTGAATGGATACTTCCATTCAGAGACCTTGGCACTACCTATTTTCAGAACAGGTTATATTGAAATGCAGGTCAGATACTTAGGTAGTTTAAAAGGACTCCTAAACTTTCTTGCTATCTGATAGGAACTGCAATTACTTTTGTATTTTTAATAAAAGTTTCAAAACTATAAAAAGATCCCGCTTCTCCCCAAGCTAAGTTAAGAGTAAAAGATTCAGCAGCTGAATTGGTCTAGCAATATAAATAACATGTGCCATACATTAAAATTGCAACAGGTCAGAAAATTTTCAGTGTATGGAAAGCTTAATTGGGTAAGTTTAGAATAATTTTTAGATTGAAATTATGGTTCTTTTAATGAATCACATGATATCAATTATTTGTAGCAAAGTTGAAAGAAATTGGAAAAAGATAAAAATTGCTTCACAATTTGGAAAACTGCCGTTAAAATAATGTGTAAGTATACACATCTATTTCTGTGCATATGTATTTCATTTGGCATGAAAACAGCAATGTATGGCAAAATATCTCTGATCCATTATTTGGAGAAAAATCTTGTATCAGAGTCTAAGGAACACATTTTATCTTTTTGCTACAAAGAAAGGAACAAACAGAATCTTTTCCTCTCACATGTTTGTCTGAAAATGTATTCATCACCTCCACATTGCATAATATAAAATGATAATATGCTCCAAAGGGTAACAAAGTACAACAGTGGTATCAACTTCAGTTTACAGGGGAGAGGTGTAAAGTTCCTGTATAGATAGGAGTCTCTGGGGCGAAATTCTCCGTTATCGGCGCAAAGTCTGCCGACCGGTGGCAAAAACGGCGCAAATCCCACCTGCATCACGCCGCCAAAAACGTCGCAAAGTCTCCGGCCCGGAATGGGCTAGCAGCGATGTGACGCTATCCGCGCTGGCTCACGTGGTTCACGCCGTGCGGCGTGACGGCTCATTAAGGACGCGCTGCTCCCCCCCACCTGACCAGAACACCCGACCGGATGGCCGCCCGCCGCTCAGCCCCGAGGTTCCAGTCTCGTGACATTGAGGCGCTCCTGGACGCAGTGGAGCAGAGGAGGGAGGCCCTGTATCCCGGGCACGGCCGCAGAGTTGCCCCACGCCACAGCCGGCGTCTGTGGAGGGAGGTGGCAGAGGCCGTCACCGCTGTGGCCCTGACACCACGGACAGGCACCCAGTGCCACAAGAAGGTGAACGACCTTGTCAGAGCAGCCAGGGTGAGCCTCCCGCCCTGCCCGATATCCATATCCCCCATATCCCTCCTCCCCATATCCCCCCTCACCCATATCCCCCTCCCCATATCCCCCATACCCCCCTCCCCCATATCCCCCCATACCCCCCTCCACCCCATTTCCCCTCCCCCATTTCCCCCTCCCCCATATGCCCCCTCCCCCATATGCCCCCTCCCCCATATGCCCCCTCCCCCATATGCCCCCTCCCCCATATCCCCCATCCCCCATATCCCCCATATCCCCCCTCCCCCATATCCGCCTTCCCCCATTTCCCCAAGTGAATCCAGCCCTAACCTTAACCTCTGCAATACACGCGCAACCAATGGCGTGCATTCATATACCTGTCTAACACTGTTGCCTTTTACCCCTGCCACCACCCCCCCCCCCCCCCCACAGGAGAAACGCGCACACAACACCAGGGAGCATGTGAGGACTGGAGGAGGCCCCGCTGATGAGAGGCCACTGACCGAACATGAGGGAAGGGCCCTGGAACTGGCTGGCGGACCTGAGGACCGGGAGGTTGCTGATGCAGAGGTCGGGGGCCCACCAGCAAGTGAGCCACCAACAGCCCATCCCCATATCCCCCCTCCCCCATATCCCCCTCCCCCATATCCCCCCTCCCCTATATCCCCCTCCCCATATCACCTGATCACTGCCTGCGTGTCTAACCATGCATGCTTCATTTTGTATCGCAGGAGCAAACGTCGAGGCACCCATCCCCGCAGATGCAGACTGTCCGCATGATGCCCCTCGGAGACCACGGGGGCTGGAGAGACCCGGACCCTCTGGCATGCGACGCCCGCAGGATGCCCCTTGGAGACCACTGGAGGTGGCGAGACCCGGACCCTCTGGCATGCGACGCCCGCACGATGTCCCTCGGAGACCACTGGAGATGGAGAGACCTGGAGCAACAGGGAGACGAAGCCCCTGTCTCGTGCGGGTGTGACGACGCAGGCGTGTGCCACCCAGCGACGAGAGGGGCAGCCACAGGCCCCTGTCACAGCCGAGCCACGAAACCACTACCCAGGACACCATCCTCTGCCCGGGGGGATGTTGATGGCGGCCCAGGGGGAAGGGGGCAGACTCACCTGGGGCTGAGGTAAGACCACCCGTCACACATACACTTGCGCTCAACGTACATGACACGCCCGCACACTTTGGACAGAGCACAAAGGCAGCTTCGGTAGGTGTAACATTGACTTTAATAACGAAAGGAGTTCATGCACGTGCCCTAGCCCCTAAAACTCATCTGTGCCCTGCACCCGTGCCAACTTACTCAGTGTCTAATTGTTTGGCCTTACGGGCCCTTTGACTACATCTACGTGGTTCCCCAGACGGTACAGCAGAACTGGAGGTGGACTCCTGTGATTCCTGCCCTCTGACACTGGATCCCTTTGGCGGCCGTTTCCTGGGGCGTCCTGGCCTAGATGGGCCAGGCTGCGGCCCGGGCGACTGGGATGGCGAGCTGCCAGCCTGTCCTGCCCGTTGCCCACCCGATGCACCTGGGACGGAAGGGGGGGGGAGTCCGAGGTGTCGCGGTGTACCGGGACCTCCCCTACAGAGGGAGCCGGGACGGACCACACCACCTCCTCCTCCCTCGGGGTGCCCGATGGCCCCCAGGCCTCTACATGGGTGGGGGATGCGAACGGACTGGCCATCCGACGCGCCCCCGACATCTGGTGCTGCCAGTCCTGGAGGCCCGTGCTGGTATCGACAGGGGTCTGCAGGTTTGCAGCCATGGAGCCCAGGGGGTTGTCGAACCCTGTCTGTGACAGTGCGACGCCGGCTCGCACATGGCCACTGGCGCCGATGCCCTCAGCGATGGCCTGCTGAGACTGGGCCATGGCCTGCAGAGACTGGGCCATGGCCTGCAGAGACTGGGCCATGGCCTGCTTGACTGGGCCATGGCCTGCAGAGACTGGGCCATGGCCTGCAGAGACTGGGCCATGGCCTGCAGAGACTGGGCTATGGCCTGCTGAGACTGGGCCATGGCCTGCTGAGACTGGGCTATGGCGTTGAGCGCCTCTGCCATCTGGCGCTGGCACTGGCTCATGGCCTCCTGTGAGAGGGCAGCCATTTCCTGGGCCACAGACGCCGCCTGCACGGAAGGCCCCAGGCCTCGCAAACCGTTCCCCATGTCTGACACCGTCGCACCCATTGCCTCCACCGCGGACGCCACCCGTGCGGTGTCAGCCTGGGTGGCACGCATGACCGGGACCACTCCCAGCTCCTGGACGCGGGTGGACTCCTCCACCTGCGACCGCAGCCGCCGCAAGCCACCCGTCACCCTATTCGCTCGTCTCCGTGTCGGTGGTTGCATTGGATCTATGTGTGGGTGTGGTAACTGCAGGAACCCGGGATCCATCTGGGCGGCAGATGTTCGCTTGGCCTGGGCTGCCCTCCGACCGCCCGGTCCCTCTGCTGCTCCTACCTCCACCTGCTGTACCGGGACGGCTGTGTTGTGTGCACCAGTGAGTGTACCAGACACCTCATCACTAAAGTGCCCAACCGTGGTGAGTGTTTCTGCGATGGTGGAGGGTGTTGGTGACAGCAGTGGCGTTGTGTCGTGCTCTTCGTCCCACTCTGAGTCCATGGCACTTTGGGGTGGGGGTTCGTCTCCACCCATCCACTCTGAGTCACCGTCCGGTATTTCGTCTTCCCGGGTAGGGGTGTCCTGGGTAGTGCTGTCCCGGGTAATGCTGTCCCGGGTAGTGCTGTCCCGGGTAGTGCTGTCCCGGGTAGTGCTGTCCCGGGTAGTGCTGTCCCGGGTAGTGCTGTCCCGGCTCGGATGTGACGGGGGCCTATGGCTGCCCCCCTCATCGCTGGGTGGTCGCTCCCGCACGTGACGGGGGTGTCATCTCCCTGTTGCTCCAGGTCTCTCCGTCTCCCGTGGTGTGCGAGGGGCATCCTGCGGGCGTCGCATGCTGGAGGGTCCGGGTCTCTCCGTCTCCCGTGGTCTCCGAGGGGCATCCTGCGGGCGTCGCATGCTGGAGGGTCCGGGTCTCTCCGTCTCCCGTGGTCTCCGAGGGGCATCCTGCGGGCGTCGCATGCTGGAGGGTCCGGGTCTCTCCGTCTCCCGTGGTCTCCGAGGGGCATCCTGCGGGCGTCGCATGCTGGAGGGTGCGGGTCTCTCCGTCTCCTGTGGTCTCCGAGGGGCATCCTGCGGGCGGTGTGCATCTGCGGGGATGGGTGCCTGGACGTTTGGTCCTGCGATACACAATGAAGCATGCATGGTTAGACATTAGGCAGTGATCAGGTGATACGGGGGAGGGGGATATAGGGGAGGGGGGATATGGGGACGGGCTGTTGGTGGCTCACTTGCTCGTGGGGCCCCGACCTCTGCATCAGCAACCTCCCGGTCCTCAGGTCTGCCAGCCAGTTCCAGGGCCCTTTCCTCGTGTACGGTCAGTGGCCTCTCATCAGCGGGCCCTCCTCCAGTCCTCACATGCTCCCTATTGTTGTGTGCGCGCTTCTCCTGTGGGGGGGGGGGGGGGGGGGGGTGGTGGCAAGGGTAAAAGGCAACAGTGTTAGGCAGGTATATGAATGCACGCCATCGGTTGCGCGTGCATTGCAGAGGTTAAGGTTAGGGCTGGATTCACTTGGGGATATGGGGGAGGGGGGGATATGGGGGTTTTGTAAGGGCCCCGAAGAATCCAGCACGAGTTTTAAGGATACAAAATAATAAAGTTTATTTACTATAACAATATATACATAGCAGTAGCAGTAACTTCCCTTGCTACCTTCTCCTTCCGCCTGGTTCCTGGACTGGCCAGCTTATTTATAGTAGGAGCTTCTCCGCCCCCCTCATTGGGGAAGTTCATACTCCCATAGGATTGTGGGATAATCATTAGTCCCCAGCCAATCGTCAGTAGGCAGGTTATAACATCCCTCCCCCCCAAAGTCCAAGGAATCCACCGTAGGCCCTGGCGAAGGGAGGTGTCGAACTCGTTTGGCCGCAGGCCGAACGCCATTTGCACGCGGCGCTGGATCAGGCGGCGTATAACGAGACGGAGACCGGCGCTTCCGTGATGAACGGCGCGGTTGTACACCCACGGCCTGTGGACCCGAGGATTCCCCCTCTGATTCATCCTGTGTCTCCATCTCGGAGTCAGAGTCTGCTGCCTCCGTCATGTCAGCGTCTCTGTCCCCATTCGGTCCAGTCATGACCTGCGCAGGCTTTGAGTGAGGCACCAGTGGAAGATTTGGAGGACTACCTTCCCTTGTTTCTGGTCTTTGCCGCTGTTGAACTGAGCTCCGGGGGCGGGGAATCTTTTGCGGGGATGATCTTCTGGACCGGACGTGGTCTACATGTTTTCGCTGGAGACGACCCTGGGCTTGCACTTGGTACGATATAGGGCCCGTTTGGCGAAAGATTACCCCAGGAACCCATTGGGCACCACCAGCAAAATTCCGCATGAATACTGGGTCACCGGGCGCAAACTGCCGAATCGGACGATGCTGAGACAATCCCGGTCCCTGCCGTTCTTGTGTGCGGCGTACTTTTGCGCCAATGTCCGGGAAGACCATACTAAGGCGGGTGCGAAGTCTCCGGCCCATTAGGAGTTCTGCGGGAGCTACCCCAGTCACTGTATGGGGGGTGGTCCTGTACGTAAGCAAAAACCGAGCCAGTCTCGTGTCCATTGATCCGGAAGACTGCTTCTTTAGGCCTCTTTTGAATGTTTGCACTGCACGCTCTGCCAACCCATTTGAAGCAGGGTGGTAAGGGGCAGTGCGGATATGGCGGATGCCGTTCATCTTTGTAAACCTAGCAAACTCCTCACTCGTGAATGGAGTGCCATTATCCGTGACCAGCACCTCGGGGAGGCCATGCGTGCTAAATGATAAACGCATTTTTTCAATTGTTGCGCAGGACGTTGTCCCCTGCATCTTATGCACCTCCAGCCATTTGGACTGGGCGTCAATTAGTAGAAGGAACATGGATCCCTGAAAAGGGCCTGCAAAAACCGCATGTAAGCGTGCCCAAGGCCGCCCTGGCTATTCCCAGTGATGTAGGGGCGCGGCCGGCGGAAGCTTCTGATGCTCCTGGCAAATGGAGCAGTTTTGGGCCACCTTCTCAATGTCGGTGTCAAGGCCTGGCCACCAGACATAACTCCGGGCCAACATTTTCATCTTGGTCACGCCCGGGTGCCCATTGTGCAAGTCTGATAATATCAGCTCCTGGTCTTTTTCCGGGACAACCACACGCGTCCCCCACAAGAGGATGCCGTCTTCCACGCTGAACTCTGACAGCTTGGAGGAAAATGCCCGTAACTCGCCTGGGAGCTGTCTATGCTGCCCACCATACAGGACTATGTGCCGAACCTTTGACAGGACTGGCTCCGTCTGGGTCCACTCACGGATCTGTGATGCCGTGACAGGCAAGGTGTCCATAAAATTTAGGGTTGCGACCACCTCACCATAGTCACAGTATTCCGCAATCCCGCGTAGCCTGGATAAAAAATCAGCAAGGGATTCTCCAGGGGTCCTCTCAGCGGTATTAAACCGGTAACGCTGGACTATCGTGGACGGGGTTGGGTTAAAGTGTTGCCCCACTATATTCACAAGTTCGTCAAACGTTTTGGTGTCCGGCACAGCTGGGTACGTAAGGCTCCTAATCACCCCAAACGTATGCGGTCCGCAGGCGGTGAGCAATATGACCACCTGGCGCTCGTTTTCAGTGATATTGTTTGCCCGGAAATAGTAACGCATCCGTTGCGTGTACTGGTTCCAGCTTTCCAGTGCAGAATCAAAAACATCCAAACGTCCGTACAGAGGCATGGTACAATAGAAAACAACTTCCAACCTGTATCCAACAAAAATCCAGGGAGGTGGCTTCAGCAGTGTAGACAGCTATTCACTTTTACCTTCGTCGCCAGTTTTGTAAGGGCCCCGAAGAATCCAGCATGAGTTTTAAGGATACAAAATAATAACGTTTATTTACTATAACAATATATACATAGCAGTAGCAGTAACTTCCCTTGCTACCTTCTCCTTCCGCCTGGTTCCTGGACTGGCCAGCTTATTTATAGTAGGAGCTTCTCCGCCCCCCTCATTGGGGAAGTTCATACTCCCATAGGATTGTGGGATAATCATTAGTCCCCAGCCAATCGTCAGTAGGCAGGTTATAACAGGGGGATATGGGGGAGGGGGGATATGGGGGAGGGGGGGATATGGGGGAGGGGGGATATGGGGGATATGGGGGAGGGGGGATATGGGGGAGGGGGGGATATGGGGGAGGGGGGATATGGGGGAGGGGGGATATGGGGGATATGGGGGAGGGGGATATGGGGGAGGGGGGATATGGGGGAGGGGGGTATGGGGGAGGGGGGATATGGGGGAGGGGGGATATGGGGGAGGGGGGATATGGGGGATATGGGGGAGGGGGGATATGGGGGAGGGGGAGATATGGGGGATATGGGGGAGGGGGGATATGGGGGAGGGGGGATATGGGGGAGGGGGGATATGGGGATATGGGGGAGGGGGGATATGGGGGAGGGGGGATATGGGGGAGGGGGAGATATGGGGGATATGGGGAGGGGGGATATGGGGGATATGGGGGAGGGGGGATATGGGGGAGGGGGGATATGGGGGAGGGGGGATATGGGGATATGGGGGAGGGGGGATATGGGGGAGGGGGGATATGGGGGAGGGGGTATGGGGGAGGGGGGATATGGGGGATATGGGGGAGGGGGGGATATGGGGGATATGGGGGAGGGGGGATATGGGGAGGGGGTATGGGGGAGGGGGGATATGGGGGAGGGGGGATATGGGGGAGGGGGATATGGGGAGGGGGATATGGGGGAGGGGGGATATGGGGGAGGGGGGATATGGGGAAGGGGAGATATGGGGGATATGGGGGAGGGGGATATGGGGGATGAGGGGATATGGGGGAGGGGGGATATGGGGGATATGGGGGAGGGGGGATATGGGGGAGGGGGGGATATGGGGGAGGGGGGATATGGGGGAGGCGGGATATGGGGGATATGGGGGAGGGGGGATATGGGGGAGGGGGGGATATGGGGGAGGGGGGATATGGGGGAGGGGGAGATATGGGGGATATGGGGGAGGGGGGATATGGGGGAGGGGGGGATATGGGGGATATGGGGGAGGGGGATATGGGGAGGGGGGGGATATGGGGGATATGGGGAGGCTCACCCTGCCTGCTCTGACGAGGTCGTTCACCTTCTTGTGGCACTGGGTGCCTGTCCGTGGTGTTAGGGCCACAGCGGTGACGGCCTCTGCCACTTCCCTCCACAGACGCCGGCTGTGGCGTGGGGCAACTCTGCGGCCGTGCCCAGGATACAGGGCGTCCCTCCTCTGCTCCACCGCGTCCAGGAGCGCCTCCACATCGCGTGACTCGAACCTCGGGGCTGAGCGACGGCCAGCCATCCAGTCGGGTGTTGCGGTCGGGTGTTGCGGTCGGGTGGGGGGGAGCTGCGCGGTCTTATGAGCCGGTACGCCGTGCAGCGCGTATGACGCTGCACGGCGTGAACCACTGCGCAAGCGCGGATCCCGTCACGTCGCATTTCGGGCTGGAGACTATCGGCCCATTTTTATGACGTGACGCAAGTGGGATTTGCGCCGTTTTTTGCGCCGATCGGCGGACTTTCCGCCGATAACGGAGAATTTCGTCCCTGATCTGGCAACCCTTGTTTTTATTGAGACCACAAGTAAAAGCAGAGAGGCAGAGAATATGGAGAAGTTTTGATGATAATTTCATAATAATCTTTATTGTCACAAGTAGGCTTACATTAACACAGCAATGAAGTTACTGTGAAAAGCCCCTCGTCGCCACATTCCGGCGCCTGTTCGGGTACACAGAGGGAGAATTCAGAATGTCCAAATTAACTAACAGCACGTCTTTCGGGACTTGTGGGAGGAAACCGGAGCACCCGGAGGAAACCCACGCAGACACGGGGAGAACGTGCAGACTCCGCACAGACAGTGACCCAAGCCAGGAATCGAACCTGGGACCCTGGCGCTATGAAGCCACAGTGCTAACCACTGTGCTACCGTGAGAGAAAGAGAATCTGCCTGCCTGAGTCCACAATTCGTTTCCAAGAAAGGTAGTTTACAAAGTGATACTATTTTAAAGGCAGAGCAGCCTTGTCTGAAGACAAGGGAAAGACTGAAACAAATCAAGTGAAGCAGCTATTTAAGACCTTCAGATAGAGTAAGAAAGGGTACTCAGAGACGGAATCTGTACTGTAATGCATGTATCACTTTAGGCGTTGCTTATTTAAGATAGATTAAGAGCTGTAAATGTATTTTCTTGTTGGTTAATGGGAAATTGAATAGTTTTAAGGTGTACGTGTAAGCGGTTCGTTTCGGGTTTTAAGTTAAAAAGTTTAAGATTGTAGTTATAAAGTTTTGTTTTAAAATAACCCAGGCCCTATTTCTCCATGCAATTGTCATAATATACATCAGTACATTATGGTGCAATCACATACACACATTGATGGACATGCAGTCGGACCAACCAGCATACGTAACACCACAGCCAATCACCAGTGAGAGCACAAGCGCTACAAAGACAGGGGACAGTTCTTGGTTCAAGTCATACTCTGCAAGGCTTGAACATGATAATCAAGACTGACATTCCAGTGTAATACTGAGGGAGTGCTGTACAGTCAGATGCACCATTTCTCAGATGAGATGTCAAACTAAGGCCCCATTTGACTCCTTGGATGGATGTTAAAGATCCTGTGGCACTAATTTCAAAGCAGTGAAGGGGAGTTATCCCTGGTCCCAGGCCAATATTTATCCCTCAATTAATATCACAAAACCAGATTATCTAGTAGTTAACACATTGCTATTTGTGAGAGCTTGCTGCGTGAAACTTGGTTCCTGCATTTCCTACATTCCAAGCTGTACAACACTTCAGAAGTTCTTCATTGGCTGTTAAGAATTTGAGATGTCCGATGGTCTTAAACAGACCTATACAAATGGGAATTTTTCTTTTATTCATTATTACATACAGTGAAAATCATAAAACAATAAAATAATTTAGTCAAAAATATCTTAAAATGTAGACAATTGTAAATTGTTGAGTTTAAAACCGGGTGGTCAGCGTATGGTAATCAGTTCGGCGGAGAGGGGGGTGAAGTTGGGGGTCAGGTGTTAATCAAAGAATGGCTTGGTGGTTGGGGGTATAGTCAGATTTTCATAATGGGGGGGTGGGTGTGGCACTCCAGAGGGTGAGGATGGTAGTTTGGTAGTCAGGGGGTGTAGTTTTAGGTCCAGTGAGGAGTCGGAGGCTCATTAATATAGCTAATGAGTGGGAGGGTGCTATGTTTTAGAGATAAAGCTGTATTAATAAAACTGAACCAGGTCAAACATATCAAAGATTATTTAAAAGGAGCAAACGTTTTGTAAAAGAAGTTCCATTGTAAGCACTGCCTGGTTCTGCTGGCTCATGATGGATTTCACATTTGGTAACATGCAAATGAGCTTGAGTGGAAATCTGAGGAAGAAATACTTTTCAAAATCAGTGCAATTTTGCAATTTGCAACCAGGCGACGGACAGCACACAAGATAGAAACCAGTCCTTTATCATTATGGAACAACTTGATTTCATATTCCTTACACTTCAATTGTAAAACTGACACCAATTTGATGTAAAGAAGTAAAGATAGTTGGAGCAACAGGGGTTTCTGGCAGTGCAGGCTGAGGAATTGGCAGTGTGAATGATGGTTGAAGAAAAAGCACATAGAGGGACGAGGAGTTTAGCAGGCAGACTAGATTAGGACTAGATCTCATATGAAGGGGAAGTAAAAGAACTGACTGACGAGGCCAGACCACCTGTTTCTGTGTTGTAATTCTGTGTTGTGACCAAACCCAAGGTGCTAGGAGGGCATTACAACTTGGGCAGGAGTGGGAATGGGTAGGCAATTGCAATGCACATGTTTATACATTACAATTTGACATTTACAATGGAAGTGTGTTCTGACACAAGTTTTCTATAATAAAATACAGTTGGTGGCTATATGCTGGGTTTATATTGGATATTGTATGCATTTAGTCAGTCTGAATGATGCAGAGCATACAAATATCAGATTTATTTGTTGGCTGAATATCAGAAACTACAATTTATGACATTTAAAGTAATTATATGTGTTTAAAAACATGGTAATTAGAAGTACTTATCTGAGATCTGTAGACTTGAGTTAATTTGTACGCCTGCGTTTTAAGTCATTTAATGACTCTCAGAGCTGCTGGTGCAATCTGCTGTGTACCAGCGCTGGTCTCAAGCCTTAATAAATTAGGATGGTTAGCAGCAAGAAGATCATGGCTAATATAAATGGAAATGACACCAAATTAGGGCTCACCAAACAAATGATGTGGGCGGTCCCTAAGCCAACTCTGTGAGAAATGTTACTATCCAATAGACATAAATGGCTGAAGAGGAAAGCCTGAAGGGGAGCTGAAAAAGTGACTAAACTCAGAATAGGTAGTCTAAATGTAAACCTGACGGAGAAGCAATGAAATCATGAGTCTCCAGGAAAAAAAGCAAAGCAAAGCAAGATAAATTAGCATTGGATATAAACTTTACCACCATGGTCAGGGTGAGTGAAGAAATTGTGTTAATAGTATTAATAGTGCTGGTCAGACCCCATTTGAAGTAATGTGAGCAGTTTTGGGCCCCGTATCTAGGAAGGATGTGCTGGCCTTGGAAAGGGTCCAGACGAGGTTCACAAGAACGTTCCATGGAATGAAGAACTTGTCATATGAGGAACGGTTGAGGACTCTGGGTCTGTACTCATTGGAGTTTAGAAGGATGAGGGAGATCTTTTTGATTTGATTTGATTTATTATTGTCACATGTATTAGTATACAGTGAAAAGTATTGTTTCTTGCATGCTGGACAAACAATGCATACCGTACATAAGGAAGGAAGGAGAGACTGCAGAATATAATGTTACAGTTATAGCAAGGTGTAGAGAAAAGATCAACTTAATACGAAGTAGGTCCATTCAAAAGTCTGATGGCAGTAGGGAAGAAGCTGTTCTTGAGTTGGTTGGTACGTGACCTCAAACTTTGGTATCTTTTTCCTGACGGAAGGAGGTGGAAGAGAGTATATCCAGGGTGCGTGGGGTCCTTAATTATGCTGGCTGCCTTTCTGAGGCAGCGGGAATTATAGACAGAGTCAGTGGATGGGAGGCTGGTTTGCGTGATGGACTGGGCTACATTCACGACCTTTTGTAGTTTCCTGCGGTCTTGGGCAGAGCAGGCTCCATACCAAGCTGTGATACAACCAGAAAGAATGCTTTCTATGGAGCATCTGTAGAAGTTGGTGAGGGTCGTAGCTGACATGTCAAATTTCCTCAGTCTTCTGAGAAAGTAGAGTCGTTGGTGGGCTTTCTTAACTATAGTGTCGGCATGGGGGGACCAAGACAGGCTGTTGGTGATCTGTACACCTAAAAATTTGAAGCTCTCGACCTTTTCTACTTCGTTCCCATTGCTGTAGACAGGGGCATGTTCTCCACTACGCTTCCTGAAGTCGATGATAATCTCCTTCGTTTGAAACTTATTGAAACTTACAGGATACTGCGAGGCCTGGGTAGAGTGGATGTGGAGAGGATGTTTCCACTTGTAGGAGAAACTAGAAGCAGAGGACACAATCTCAGACTAAAGGGACGATCCTTTAAAACAGAGATGAGGAGGAATTTCTTTAGCCAGAGGGCGGTGAATCTGTGGAAATCTTTGCCGCAGAAGGCTGTGGAGGCTAAATCACTGAGTGTCTTTAAGACAGGGATAGATAGGTTCTTGATTAATAAGGGTATCAGGGGTTATGGGGAGAAGGCAGGAGAAGGGGATGAGAAAATATCAGCCATGATTGAATGGCGGAGCAGACTTGATGGGCCGAGTGGCCTAATTCTGCTCCTATGTCTCCCTAGTCGCCACATTCAAAACAGTTGGTTGTCATTGTCAGAAGTCCCATCTTCAGCTACTTTGCACAATTTGGGGCAAGTCAGTGATTGGAGTCCCACCAGCTAAAGGCAAGAAACCTATATAGACGTTATACCCGGAAAACCAAATGGTGGAGGTTGGAGAGTGTGAACAAAACGTACAGCGTTCAAAGGCAGAATGTACTTCAGAAGGGATTTAACATTAAAAAGGAAATGGAGATAGCATCAGGCATGAAAACAAGAGGAGGGGGAAGAGCAGAGAATTTCACTGGAAGTGACCTGAAGCTTCTCTTAACTGGGA
This sequence comes from Scyliorhinus torazame, assembly GCF_047496885.1. Lineage (NCBI taxonomy): Eukaryota > Metazoa > Chordata > Chondrichthyes > Carcharhiniformes > Scyliorhinidae > Scyliorhinus > Scyliorhinus torazame. The sequence goes on from NC_092716.1 coordinate 245,414,257, forward strand.
GGTTAGATGTAATTGTTTGGATAAGTGGGAAAGACCTCTGAAGCTCATGTAATATGAGAAGGAGTAGTGTTGGCATTGAGCGGGGCCTCTCGAACCAAAGGATGCCCCTCCAATATCAGAGTTTAATGATCTGACAAAGGTCAACAAAGGGACCTGCCTGGCAGAAAGGCACAGTGAGAAAAAAAACTCCCCTTGTCTGAATTGTCAAGAATCTGCCATTTGGGGGTGTCACATTAATCAATAACTTTCCAGTTGCAGTTTGCCTATCACCTGGATCCCTCCAATTAACTTCCCTCCCAAGTAGGCTTATTTTGTAAAATGTAATCTTCAATTTAGAGCTCTCATATAGCTACTGGTATTATCAAATCCCTTGCAATATTTGAATGTTGATGATAAATAAAGAGAAAGATTTGCAGAGTGTATAGAAAATTAAAATACTCAATCTTCCTCCAGGAGAAAATAATTTATAATTACTGAAATTGTGGAGGAGGAAAGTAATTTGGACGTCCATGTACGCAAAGTATGAAATGTCAAAAAGGCAAAGAGAATGATATATTTTATTTTAATGGGACTCAAGTTCAATGGGGAGGAAGATGTGCTTCTGTTGGTTATACCTGGGTACTGCATCTCTAAAGATATATTGGTCTTCAACATAGCACTGAACACACTGACAAGAATAATACCAGTTTAAAGTATTATATTATGAGGCCAGTTTCCAAAACGTGGCTTTTGGAGCTCTTGAGATTGATGATTTTTGTTAAGTAAAGTTCTATAAACTATATGGGTGAAAGGCAGGTAAATGAGGTTGAGGCACAGAACAGCCATGATCTAATTGAGGGGCTGAATTGGTCAACGCTTCTTCCTTTCTTCCAAACTTGGCTCTTTTAACTGTGTGTATTGCTTTGGCTTGAGGCAGTGTTTGGAAATGCAGCTGAGGGATACGGAAAATCCCACGTCTTGGACATGCTGCTCGATTATGCAAGATGATAAATGGTCTTTGTGTCTTCTACTGTCAGGCACACTGCAATTTTTGCAAAACACAGAATCCCATTTAACCTTGTACCTTCCGAATGTGAAACATACCTTCTTGAGTGAACGAACTGGAGATGTGCAGCCAGTTTTGGTCCCTAATAATATTTTCTTTGGCTCTCGAGAACAAACAAAACATTGCTGAATTGATACCAAAACAGTAAGGTACAATCCCTGAGTCAAGCTCCTCTTGTTCAAAGTCAAAGCCATTCAATTAACCCTGAGTTACAGGACATAATTCGTCTTACTTGTAGATCAAAATAAATGATGGAAGTATTGTAACTAAAATGGACATAAAATCGCTGCTTTGAAAGCAGACCAAGGCAGGCCAGCAGCATGGTTCGATTCCCGTAACAGCCACCCCGAACAGGCGCCGGAATGTGGCGACTAGGGGCTTTTCACAGTAACTTCATTTGAAGCCTACTTGTGACAATAAGCGATTTTCATTTCAAGAAGAATACTTTCGACCAACACAGTAAATACAATTGTGACACTTTCTGTGGCCTTGTTATAACAAAACTGAGGACTTGGTTCCTCCCTCTGCAACTGGATCCTCGACTTCCTGACCCATAGACCACAATCAGTAAGGATAAACAACAACACCTCCTCCACGATAGTCCTCAATACCGGAGCCCCGCGAGACTGCGTACTTAATCCCCGACTATAAAGTAAAAAGTGCAGAGGATACTGGAAGTCTGCAGAGGGATTTGGATAGGCAAAGTGAATGGGCTAGGGTCTGGCAGATGGAATACAATGTTGACAAATGTGAGATTATCCATTTTGGTAGGAATAACAGCAAAAGGGATTATTATTTAAATGATAAAATATTAAAACATGCTGCTGTGCAGAGAGACCTGGGTGTGCTAGTGCATGAGTCGCAAAACGTTGGTTTACAGGTGCAACAGGTGATTAAGAAGGCAAATTGAATTTTGTCGTTCATTGCTAGAGGGATGGAGTTTAAGACTAGGGAGGTTATGCTGCAATTGTATAAGGTGTTAGTGAGGCCACACCTGGAGTATTGTGTTCAGTTTTGGTCTCCTTACTTGAGAAAGGATGTACTGGCACTGGAGGGTGTGCAGAGGGTTAATCCCAGAGCTGAGGGGGTTGGATTACGAGGAGAGGTTGAGTAGACTGGGACTGTACTCGTTGGAATTTAGAAGGATGAGGGGGGATCTTATACAAACATATAAGATTATGAAGGGAATAGATAGGATAGATGCGGGCAGGTTGTTTCCACTGGCGGGTGAAAGCAGAACTAGGGGGCATAGCCTCAAAATAAGGGGAAGTAGATTTAGGACTGAGTTTAAGAGGAACTTCTTCACCCAAAGGGTTGTGAATCTATGGAATTCCTTGCCCAGTGAAGCAGTAGAGGCTCCTTCATTAAATGTTTTTAAGATAAAGATAGATAGTTCTTTGAAGAATAAAGGGATTAAGGGTTATGGTGTTCGGGCCGGAAAGTGGAGCGGAGTCCACAAAAGATCAGCCATGATCTCATTGAATGGGGGAGCAGGCTCGAGGGGCCAGATGGCCTACTCCTGTTCCTAGTTCTTATGTTCTTATACTCCCCATACTCACACGACTGTGTGGCAAAATTTGGCTCCAACTCCATCCACAAGTTTGATGATCGCAAGACTGTAGTGGGTTGGATCTCGAACAACGATGAGTCAGAGTACAGGAGAGAGATAGAGAACATAGTGGCATGGTGTAACGACAACAATCTTTCCTTCAAAGTCAGCAAAACTAAAGAGCTGGTCATTGACTTCAGGAAGCAAAGTATCGTACACACCCCTGTCTGCATCAATGGGTCTGAGGTGGAGATGGTTGACAGCTTCAAACTCCTAGGTGTGCACATCACCAACAATCTGCCCTGGTCCACCCATGTCGACGCTACGACCAAGAAAGCACAACGGAGCCTATAGTTTCTCAGGAAACTAAGGAAATTCGGCATGTCCACTTTGACTCTTATCAATTTTTACAGATGCACCACAGAAAACATCCTATCTGGCTGCATCACAGCCTGGTATGGCAACTTCTCAGCCCAAGACCACAAGAAACAACACAGTCATGAACAAAGCCTAGTCCATCACGCAAACTCATCTCCCATCCATTGTCTCTAGAACATAGAACATAGAACATTACAGCGCAGTACAGGCCCTTCCACCCGCGATGTTGCGCCGACCTGTGAAACCACTCTAAAGCCCATCTACACTATTCCCTTATCGTCCATATGTCTATCCAATGACCATTTGAATGCCCTTAGTGTTGGCGAGTCCACTATTGTTGCAGGCAGGGCATTCCACGCCCTTATTACTCTCTGAGTAAAGAACCTACCTCTGACATCTGTCCTATATCTATCTCCCCTCAATTTAAAGTTATGTCCCCTCGTGCTAGACATCACCATCCAAGGAAAAAGGCTCTCACTGTCCACCCTATCTAATCCTCTGATCATCGTGCATGCCTCAATTAAGTCACCTCTTAACTTTCTTCTCTCTAACGAAAACAGCCTTAAGTCCCTCAGCCTTCCCTCATAAGATCTTCCCTCCATACCAGGCAACATTCTGGTAAATCTCGTCTGCACCCTTTCCAATGCTTCCACATCCTTCCTATAATGCGGCGACCAGAATTGCACGCAATACTCCAAATGCGGCAGCACCAGAGTTTTGTACAGCTGCAACATGACCTCATGGCTCCGAAACTCAATCCCTCTACCAATAAAAGTTAACACACTGTACGCCTTCTTAACAACCCTCTCAACCTGGGTGGCAACTTTCAGGGATCTATGTACATGGACACCGAGATCTCTCTGCTCATCCACACTACCAAGAATCTTACCATCAGCCCAGTACTCTGTCTTCCTGCTATTTCTTCCAAAATGAATCACCTCACACTTTTCTGCATTAAACTCCATTTGCCACCTCTCAGCCCAGCACTGCAGCTTATCTATGTCCCTCTGTAACTTGTCACATCCTTTCGCACTGTCCACAACTCCACTGACTTCAGTGTCATCTGCAAATTTACTCACCCATCCTTCTACGCCCTCCTCCAGGTCATTTATAAAAATGACAAACAGCAGTGGCCCCAAAACAGATCCTTGTGGTACACCACTAGTAATTGGACTCCAGCCTGAACATTTCCCATCAAGCACCACCCTTTGTCTTCTTCCAGCTGGCCAATTTCTGATCCAAACTGCTAAATCGCCCTGAATTCCATGCCTCCGTATTTTCTGCAGTAGCCTACCGTGGGGAACCTTATCAAACGCTTTGCTGAAATCCATATACACCACATCAACTGCTTTACCCTCATCCACCTGTTTGGTCACCTTCTCAAATAACTCAATAAGGTTTGTGAGGCATGACCTACCCTTCACAAAACCGTGTTGACTATCTCTAATCAAATGTTTCCTTTCCAGATGATTATATATCCTATCTCTTATAAACCTTTCCAAGACTTTGCCCACAACAGACGTAAGGCTCACTGGTCTATAGTTACTGGGGTTGTCTCTACTCCCCTTCTTGAACAAGGGGACAACATTTGCTATCCTCCAGTCTTCTGGCACTATTCCTGTAGACAAAGATGACTTAAAGATCAAAGCCAAAGGCTCAGCAATCTCCTCCCTAGCTTCCCAGAAAATCCTAGGATAAATCCCATCCGGCCCAGGGGACTTATCTATTTTCACACTTTCCAGAATTGCTAACACCTCCTCCTTATGAACCTCAAGCCCTTCTAGTCTAGTAGCCTGAATCTCAGTATTCTCCTCGACAATATTGTCTTTTTCCTGTGTGAATACTGACGAAAAATATTCAGTTAGCACCTCTCCTATGTCCTCGGACTCCACGCACAACTTCCCACTACTGTCCTTGACTGGCCCTACTCTTACCCTAGTCATTCTTTTATTCCTGACATATCTATAGAAAGCTTTATGGTTATCCTTGATCCTACCTGCCAAAGACTTCTCATGTCCCCTCCTGGCTCTTTTTAGCTCTCTCTTTAGGTCCTTCCAAGCTAACTTGTAACTCTCGAGCGCCCTAACTGAACCTTCATATCTCATCTTTACATAAGCCTCCTTCTTCCTCTTGACAAGTGTTTCGACTGCTTTAGTAAACCACAGTTCCCTTGCTCGACCACTTCCCCCCTGCCTAACAGGTACATACTTATCAAGGACATGCAGTAGCTGTTCCTTCAACAAGCTCCACATTTCCATTGTGCCCATCCCCTGCAGTTTTCCTCTCCATCCGATGCATCCTAAGTCTTGCTTCATCGCATCATAATTGCCTTTCCCCCAGATATAACTCTTGCCCTGCGGTATATACCTATTCCTTTCCATCACTAAAGTAAACGTAATCGATTTGTGGTCACTATCACCAAAGTGCTCACCTACCTCCAAATCTAACACCTGCCCTGGTTCATTACCCAGTACCAAATCCAATATGGCCTTGCCTCTCGTATCCAATATGGCCTATCTACATACTGTGTCAGGAAACCCTCCTGCACACATTGGACAAAAACGGACCCATCTAAAATACTCGAACTATAGCGTTTCCTCTGTCTACACCTCCCGCTGCTTTGGGAAAGCGGGCAGCATAATGAAAGACCCTTCTCACCCACGTTATTCACTCTTCCAACTTCTTCCATGTGCAGAAGATACAAAAGTCTGAGAACACCCGCTAACAGATTCAAAAACAGCTTCTTCCCTGCTGTTACCAGACTCCTGAATGACCATCTTATGGACTGAACTGATCTCTTCACACAACCTCCCTACTGAGTAGTACTGCACTCCCATATGCTTCACCCAATGCATGTGTCTATGTATTTACATTGTGTATTTATGTATGCCCTATGTTTTTTTGTATATTATGTATGCCCTATGTTTTTTTTGTATATTAAATATGCCCGATGTTTTTTTTTCATGTATGGAATGATCTGCCTGGACTGTACGCAGAACAATACGTTTCACTGTACCTCGGAACAGGTGACAATAAAACAAATCCAAAATCCAAATTTTGAGAGCCACAGATCATCCTTGCTTGGCACTAGCTATTGCCCACCATAAATATTGATGTTACAGGTCCATGTGAAATTTTAAAATAGAAGTATACTTTTAAGGAATAAAAGACAAAATTTTGCTGAGACATGTCAGATTTTGTTCAAAGGGAACTTTATCAAGCACAGCACCTTGAGAACTGTCAATTGATTATTGGTTTGATTATGACATGTTAGTTACAAGTGACGTCTCTTTTAAAATGATCATACTGATTATGTTGCTGTACTAATGATCCCGAGATCTGGATTAATGTCTGTGGAGGGTCTTTAAATTAAATTTGAGATGGGGGCACCGTCCGATCTCTGTGAACCGGAGAGGGTGTTCAGGTCAAACCAAAAGTCTGTAGTATTAAAAACAGAATCTGCAATGTTGCAGCAGCGAGCAAAACAATACTTGAAAGGGACGCAAGGATTTAACAAGAGGTTCCTTACACTTGTTATTATGATTACATACACCTGACCTAGAGACAGGTCTACCTCACCATAACTGCCATAAAATCAGCACAGGTAAGTGCATTAGGGCAGTCATAGTGTATTTATCGCCTATTGTATGGGGAAGAAATTGCATAAGAGATTTTTCAGGAGCAAAGAGCAAATCTAAAGCAGCAGCTGAATTCTTTTTTAATGTTTATATCAAGTTACCAATTAATTGTTCATATTGGCTCTCTAATTCACTGGGGAAGTTGCAGTAATCATTGCCTGCAAAAGTCTCATAAATGTTGTACTTCATCCCACTTCAAGAGATTTGCAAAATGGCAGCCTGTTAAATAAGAACTTGCAGTTATTTCGCACCTTTCACCATTCAAAATGCTTCACAGACAACAAAATATTTAGTATTAATGTCCACGGTGCCGGCACTGGCAGGGCCAAGGGTGCGTGGATAGGGGAGGGAGTCATGCGGGGCAGAGCCCCAGTGCCGCCCGGGGCCACCATGTAGCCCTGTAGACGTGGGTGGGCATGGCGGTACGCACCAAGCTAACATGTCAGCTTTTCATCCCGCGCAGACAATGGATAGTTGAATACAATCAGCAATGATGCCCTTCCTGCTAGTCGCCGCAGCCTTTGGGGATGCCCTGCATCTGTCCGAGCGGGCGCTGCTCGAGGAGGAGGAAGCTGCAGCAGCGGAGCCTTCTCCAGAGGAACAGGAGACAGCCGCTCAGGAGGCCGAGGAGGAGGAGGTTCATAGGAGACGTTGCATGAGGCCTCGTGTGTACCGAATGCCTGCTGTTGGAGGACCTGCCAGACCGAGCATGCCGTAGAAGATTCCGGCTTTTCAGGGAGATAGTGCAACATACCTGCCAGCTCATGGCACACCTAGCACCACGGGGGAGTGGAGCGACGGTCGCCTGAACCTTTGCGCCACGGGCTTCTTCCAGGCACCAGGTGGAACCTATCCGGGATCTCACAGAGCTCGATGCACAGGTGCATCCGCGCCGCCACGGTTGCCCCATATGCCGAGTAGGCACAATACATCCATTTCAATGTGAACCAAGCCCACCAGGATGCCCGGGCAGCGGGGTTCGTCGCCATCGACAGGATGCCCCGAGTCCAGGGAGTGGTCGACGGGATGCATGTTGCCCCATGAGCAGCTCTAAATGATAGGCCGCTCTGTACAAAAAAAAGAGGTTCCACTCGATAAATGTGCAGCCGATATTTGACCATCAGATGCGCATCATGCACGTCTGCACCCGATACTCGGGCAGTCTGCACGACACCTTCAACCACCGACTGGAGGGTCGGCAGAGGATGGGGGCCGGACGAGGGGCAGACTGGCCAGCACGGACACTGCATCAGATCCATGGGTTGACAGTGGTGGGGACAGTTGGGTGGAGGAGGGTGGTGAGCCCAGATCACCCATAACATCCACCCATTCTCCTCCCCCCTCTCTGGCTAGCCCAGACCAGCCATCCCTCAAATCCATCTGACAGAGCACCGAGGCAGGTTGCCACAGTGTTTACTGGTGTTTAATGTGCACAAATATTTACAGATTCGTGCCCTAGCCCCTATATCTAAACTGTGCCCTGCACCCGTGCCGACTTAACTAACTTCCTGGCCTATGGGCCCTAACGCTATGTCGAGGTGGATCCCCAGACAGTACATCAGGAATGGAGGTGGCCTGCCGTGATTCCCGCCCTGCGACCTGGGTCCCGGTTGGCGGCCGTCTTCTGGGGCGACCGGGCCTGAATTGGCCCGGCTGCTGCTCAGGTGTCCCAGGTGGCGTAGCACTGCCCTGTTTTGGCCGCTACTCACAGATGCGCCAGGGACAGGAGGGGGTAATCCGAGGTGCTGCAGTGTTCTGGCACCTCCCCTGCGGGAGTCATCACCTCCTCCCTCGGGGTGCCCCGTGGCCTCCGGGCTACTCCATGGGACAGGGGTGCAAGCGAAGCTAGCCCCTGAGGCCCCCCTGCCATCTGGCTCTGTCAGTCCTGGAGGCCCACTCTGGTCTCGCCCAGGGTCTGCATGCTCGTGGCCATGGAGCACAGGGAGTGGACTATCTCCGCCTGGGACTACGCCACATCACCCATTGATAGTGCCATCACCTTCTGGATCTGTGACACATCAGCCAGTGACTGTGCCAATTCCATCTGGGACTGGACCACCTCCCACTGTGTCTGCGGCATGTTGGCCAGCGCTTGGGCAATGACACCGACATTCTCAGCCATGTCCCGCTGTGACTGGGCTCCGCTCAGGAGCGCCACTGCAATTTCCAGGTGGCTCTCGCTTATGGCTGCCTGTGAGGAGGCAATCCTGTTCTGGGCCTCAGCCAGCACCTGTACAGAATGCCCCAGGCCTTGAACGTGCTGATCCATAGCCCAAACCCTTGTCCCGAATGCCTTTACCAGGGATGCCACCCGTGTGGTGTTGGTGTGGGTGGCATGCATGTTCAGCAGCAGCTCCTGGGGGGTGGGCAGCTGGTGGCTTCAGTGGTCAGGGTACCCGGCCATGGCGAACGGTATGGGTGCCAACATATGGTTCAGAGTGAGGGTTTGGCCGCCCTCCGGGTGGGGGGGGGGGGGTTAGGGTTATGGGTGTGGGACAAGGGTTGGTGCCAGAGGCACAGTGTTGCCTACTCACCCTAGCTGCCCTGAGGAGGTCTTGTAGTATTTTACGGCACTGCAAGCCGGTCCGGATGGTATTGCTGGTGGTGCTGATGGCCTCTGCCACCTGCGTTCAGGCACGGCGTACGGCGGGGGTCGGCAGCCTCCTTCCTGGGCCGGGGTACAGGGTGGCCCACCTCTCTCCACCGCGTCCAGGAGGGTCTCCAGCTTGGCGTCGGTGAAACGGAATGCCGCCCTCCTCACTGCCACCTTGTTGGCTGGGATGGTGTGTGTGGGGAGTGAAGTGTGTATACGCGGCTGCAGCTAGTCAGCCTCCTGAGTGCCAATTGTGAATCCGGTGAATCCGGCAATGCTTCTCATTGGAATCAATGGTGTTCCACGCGGCGCTGGTGCTAGCCCCTCAACGCTCGCTGAATCAGTCCAGGTGGTGCCAGTTTTGCTGTCGTAGAAGTCCACAAAACCTGTCCTGGCGTCAGCACTTAGTCTCAGAGATGGAGAATCCAGCCAAACGTTTGTGATATCTTACTACAGATGCAAAGCAATTGGCATGCAATTGGTGGCTGTATACCTGAGCAATTTATGGAAGTTTGAATGCACATGGCTACTCAAGGCAAAGGAATACTGAAAGGAGAGTTGGAAGACCTGGAAGCGGATACATGCTGAAAACAGCTGAAGGAAAGCATTGTTTGAAATAAGATTCCAAGGTGTATCTTTTCGAGAGTGGAGTTTTGAAGCACATGTGAGAGCCAGAGTGGAGTGAGGTCAGTTGGCCCCCGGTATAATAATCATCCGGGCCAGATTGCTAAGGAGAAATCCATAGAACATCAATTGGGTGGCATCTGCCACTTGGTTTAAGGGTGGGGTGTGTCTGATCACAGGGGCTGTGTATTTACTGAGAACACTATAGTGTAAGATATATGTTGTAGACTGTATTATCTTTAAAATATGTGTATATTTGTGAAGATAAGTGGGAGTAAAAGAGTATTGTGTTACCGTCAAATTTTTCATATTAAGTCAATGTTGTTAAAAGCTAATTGGCATTCCTGTGACTGTTTATCCATGTTTTCTACATAAGTCTTTTGAGCCAGGATTCCAGCCTGGGACCTCGCTGTCCAGTAAGAGCAGAACAAATGAAGTGCGAGAAAGAGAAAGGGCTTTTGGATGCAGAATAATAAATTTAATTTGGGATTTATTGTTAAAAGGTGGAATCTGTGAATCTTTTAAGAAAAATTTAAGTGAAGGTACTGGAAATAAGAATTGGAGTTGCTGTGAGGTTGGAATCCAAAATTGCATCGGAAAATTCTAAGACTTTTCTAAAGGTAGGAGATGTAACTCTGACTGGTTTATAAAAAGCAATCAAGAGTCAGTTAACTGAACTAACAGACAAATTGCAATTGGGATTATCCAGACAGGTAAGGAAAGCTGACATAATTGAAAGTATACCTCAGCATTTAACATTGCAGGGTATACCTGAAAGGTGAGGCAATTAAATTGACAAAAACTAAATTACAAATGAAAAAACTTGAATTGAATGCATGAAAAAAAATGAAAATCGCTTATTGTCATAAGTAGGCTTCAAATGAAGTTACTGTGAAAAGCCCCTAGTCGCCACATTCCAGCGCCTGTTCGGGGAGGCTGGTACGGGAATTGAACCGTGCTGCTGGCCAGCCTTGGTCTGCTTTCAAAGCCAGCGATTTAGCCCTGTGCTAAACAGCCTCAGTGTACCATTGGCGGCAGAATTGGAATGAGGGACCCTGGTCGGACAGCAGCCTGTCTGTGTGGCGTTTGAACTTTCTTCCCATGTCTGTGTATGTTTCCTCCGGGTGCTCCAGTTTCCTCCCACAGTCCAAAGATGCGCAGGTTAGGTAGATTGGCCATGATCAATATGTGGGACTGGTGGGATCGGGTAGGGGTGTGGCTCTAGGACGATTGGTGCACTGTAGGGTTTCTATTCATACTATGAAAAAAGAAAAAGAGAGAGCTTTTCAAAAGGAAACAGAAACAAAGAAACCTAAAATGCAGGAGAAAGAAAGAAGACAGGAAAGGGAATTGAAATTGAGAAATTAGCAATGGCAGAAAGAGAAAAGGAGAGAGGTAGAGAATTGTAGTTTAAACAGCTGGCCGTCAAAATAGAGATGTCAGGAAGGACTTATTTCTAGATACCTACCCAGTGGGGAAATGTTAAAATTTATGCAAGCTCTTCCAAAATTTGAGGAAAGGACTTGGAAGCATTCTTTACTTTTTTTGAAAAGGTAGCTGAACAATGACCAAAATAAATTTGGCCATTACTTTTGCAAAGTAAACTGGTAGGTAGGGCTAGTGAGGTGTATGCGTCGTTGTCAGAAGAGGTATCTGTAGATTAGGATGTAGTAAGGAAAGCTATCCTAAGTGCGTATGAGTTAGTTCCAGAGATGCAGAGACTGAAGATTTGAAATATTTGTAAAGATAAGTGGGAGTGAAGGAATATTGTATTATGGTCAAACTTTTCATGTTTAATATGTTTTTTTTCTGTTGTTAAAAGCTAATTGGCAGTCCTGTGACTGTATATCCACATTTTTTAAGCAAAGTCAAAGTTACGGTCTTTTGAGCCATGGTTCCATTCTGCAATCACACCAACTGGAATCATAACATTCTGCAGATTCAATAGAAAGGCCATTGCCAGGGGTGAATGTGGCGCAGTGGTTAGCACTGGGACTGTGGCGCTGAGCACCCGGGTTCGGATCCCGGCCCTGGGTCACTGTCCGTGTGGAGTTTGCACATTCTCCCCATGTCTGCGTGGGTTTCACCCCCACAACCTAAAGATGTGCAGGTTAGGTGGATTGGCCACGCTAAATTGACACTTAATTGAAAAAAATTAATTGGGTACTTTAAATTTATAAAAAAACGAAAGGCTATATTGCCTTGGCAGAACAGAAAGACTAACTGCATGAGCCCTTATCAACCATGGCTGCCACCCACCAGCCGTGACCCTTTGAGGCATCCAACTCCCTTGCTCCATCCCTGCCTCTTACTACAGATGGCAAATGATACATAATGAACAGCAGATCCACACTTGCTGGGATCTCAATGTTATGAGAGCCATGAGGGGAACAATCCTGCTTCTGTGTGAGCTTTACCATAACAGATGAGAAGACTATTGAGCATCGTTATCAACCAGTTGCCTCATAATTATCAGGGTGTCCCTTTTGTCGACCAATTGTGCTGATCTTAAACTCCACCCACCCAAAAACACCCTCCACTCACTTCAAAGGATCACACTTACTGACTAACTGCATGGTCAGATTTGACAAATGGTCTGCATAATATTCTACTCTTGCTCCACCACCTCTGAAAATGAAATGAAATGAAATGAAATGAAAATGAAATGAAAATTGCTTATTGTCACAAGTAGGCTTCAAATGAAGTTACTGTGAAAAGCCCCTAGTCGCCACATTCCGGCGCCTGTTCGGGGAGGCTGGTACGGGAATTGAACCGTGCTGCTGGCCTGCCTTGGTCTGCTTTAAAAGCCAGCGATTTAGCCCAGTGTGCTAAACCAGCCCCAGCTCCAATCACCTCTCTCTGTGATTGACCTCCCGACATCACCTTTGACCCATTCAATACCTCCTTTCCTCTCTCCCAATGTCCTGGACCCGATTATAATCCACGTCCACATTCCTTCCTTCCCCTCCGAGCCAACACCCTTTACCGTCCCTATGCCCATCCTGACCCTGAACCAGCCCCTCCTGTTTCCCGAGCACCTTCTTGCCACCCTCCCCGCGAGACCTTCATGTACCAAAATCTCATCCTGCCCCTGCCATTCTACCACATCCCACTCCGCTTCCTCTGATTGTGGCATTTCTCTCTTTGCATCAGTACCCTGAGTTCACTATGAGAGCATAAGAAATATGAGCAGGAGGAGACCATTCAACCCTTCGAGCCTGCACCGCCATTTTATCAGATCATGGCTGATCACCCCCACAGGACCCCACCAGTGACACCATTGACCCCACTCTCTAAGACACTCTCTCCCTCCTCTTCCATAGACATTCTCTCCACCCATTTTTCCAGGCACACTTTCCCCCCTTCTCCGGATACACTACCCCCACACTTCCCCGGATACTCTCCCCACCCTTTCTCTAGCCATTCACCCACCCACCCTGCCCTGGACACTCTTCCCACCCCCCCCCACCCCCCGCACCCCAGCCACATTCTCCCGCATAGCCCACCTCCTATGTCCAGCCTTGGTGCAGCTTCTGAACCAGCACTCGATATGAGTAAAGCCACAATCAGAATTTACTGGCCTCAAAGTCTTGGAAGAAGTGAAGCTCGTCAGGCGGATGCCACTTAAAGACAATCGTAAAACTGAACATTCTAAATTCTCAATAATGGGCAACTTGATTTGGAGGGCAAACTAAATTCTTGTCAGTTGGCCTTTTAATAAGCATGCATGAGATGCTAATGAATGCAAATATGGTTCCTAACATTGTTCACTGGAAAGCTCAATCCAACTTTAGTCCTCCATCAAAGTCAGGAGAACAAAATTCTAACAGTTTGAATTTTTCGGGCCACGATTCCCACTGCTGATGTGACCTGAAGATTCCGACCCAAAGCTTCTCCTGGTTTCCTGGCCAACATTCCTTCATTCGCAATATCGCACAAATGACTTGCTGTTTATGTCATATGTTGTTTCAAAATCTTGCTGTGTGCAATCTGGTTGTCATGATTTCTTCCTAAAGTAACAGTACCTACAGTAATTAGGAGATTAAGTAGTGGTTTAGAACATTCTGTGGGACGTGAAAAAGTGTGATGATAAATTCAACTGATCCTTTTAACAGCATTTTATTGTTCATGGTCTTCCACCTTGAAATGAAATGAAAATCGCGTATTGTCACAAGTAAGCTTCAAAAGAAGTTTCTCTGAAAAGCCCCTAGTCGCCACACTCCAGCGCCTGTTCGGGGAGGCTGGTTGAACCGTGCTGCTGGCCTGCCTGGGTCTGCTTTAAAAGCCAGCGATTTAGCCCTGTGCTAAACCAGCCCCTTGTACAACTGTTTACTGTAAACCATTTTTGTGAATACAACTCCGAACAATGATTCTAAATTTTCCTTAAAACAGATCAACAGAATTGGGGCTCACAGCTTCAGATCCCTACTGTCAACTTTGAGGAGGTGCTGGACAATGATGAAGTTGCCTATCAATGGCTGAGAAATCTCCGTCAAACAGGAATTGTGCGACTAAAGCACGCTCCCGCAGAGAAAGGACAAGTGGCCAAGCTGGGAAAGAGGATTGGCTACCTGAGGTTGACATTTTACGGGTAGGTAAAACAAATAATTCAAACTATTATAAAATGTTGCAACAAAATGCCGTTCTCCTGCTTATCATGAATATACAACTGTGAATCCATTCAAACATATCCTGCAATCAATGAATAGTTATTCACATCTGTAAAGTAATGATGGATCAAAGAGATCATGAACAGTGGTGCAGAATGTTTAAGAGGGACATTAGGCTGGAGAGAAAAGTCTTTCAGTTTAGTCCATTGTATTTACTTCCAATGTGGAGGATAGTATAAACCAAGAAATAATGAGGGTTTGTGAGAAGGGCCTAACGGTAATCATGGGTCATTTTAATATGCATATTGACTGGTTTAATAAAATTGGCAAGGGTTGATAAATAGTCTTGTCGTTAAGGATTCTTGTATAGAGTCTTGTGTAGAATTTATAGTGCTGAAGGAGGCCGTTCGGCCATCCAGTCTGCACCGGCCCTTGGAAAGAGCATGGCAGCATTGTGGTTAGCACAATTGCTTCACAGCTCCAGGGTCCCAGGTTCGATTCCCGGCTTGGGTCACTGTCTGTGTGGAGCCTGCCCGTTCTCCCCGTGTCTGTGTGGGTTTCCTCCAGGTGCTCCGGTTTCCTCCCACAGTCCAAAGATGTGCAGGTTAGGTGGATTGGCCATGCTAAATTGCCCTTAGTGTCCAAAATTGCCCTTAGTGTTGGGTGGGGTTGCTGGGTTATGGGGATAGGGTGGAGGTGTGGGCTTGGGTAGGGTGCTCTTGCAAAGAGCCGGTGCAGACTCGATGGGCCGAATGGCCTCCTTTTGCACTGTAAATTCTATGATTCTTGTGTAGAATGTAGAGTGCTGAAGGAGGCCCTTCGGCCCATCGAGTCTGCACCGGCCCTTGGAAAGAGCACCCCACTTAAGCCCACACCTCCACCCTATCCCCATAACCCAGTAACCCCACCCATCCTTTTTTGGACACTAAGGGTAATTTAGCATATCCAATCCACCTAACCTGCACATCTTTGGACTGTGGGAGGAAACCGGAACACCCGGAGGAAACCCATGCAGACACGGGGAGAACGTGCAGACTCCGCACAGACAGTGACCCAATCCGTGAATCAAACCTGGGACCCTGGCGTTGTGAAGCAACAGTGCTAACCACTGTGCTACCGTGTCGCCCGGTATGTCCATTCTCCCATAGGTCTCCCGACGGAGCTGGCCCATCCCGGGTGGCACTCTCTCCAGTCTCCCATGAGACCACCTCAGAGGAAAACTCCAAGGCTGCCACCGTAATAGTCACGTCACAGCCATCGTCCCCACCCTCCACCAGCGCAGATACATACACCTCGGTGGGAAATATTAGTGGTCAGGTTTCTGGGGCACAATCTGGTGAGCACCACACTGCTGATGATGCACATCAGGTGGAGGCAGGAACCCCAAGGTAGACATCAGTGGGAGGGCTGCTGGATCCCAGGACCCAACTGGGTCCCAGCCTGATGCTGAGCCAGTGGAAGAGGTATTCCCGGAGCTGATGGAGACATTAGGATGCAGCCAGGGAGATGTCAGCGACATTCCAGCAGGTCCATTGCCGCTTGGAGGAGTCCCAGATGCAACAGGTGCTGGACATGTCGGCGGCAAGGTGTGGCACTGAGGCCAACAGTGCTAGGGTGGTGACGTCGGTTGTACTATTCATGAGGGTGTCCAAGGCGTGCACGGTCAGTGACGGTCATGGCTGAGGGTCTCGACAGAATGTTGCCTCGCCCTCCGAGCTTGCCGGTCCCTCGCCGCTGCCGCCTGTCCTACCCCTCCTCCTGGTCCTCAGGTTCCTCCCTGGCCTCGTCCTCCAGCCACTGCTAGTCCGGTGCCACCTCATCATCCTGTCCTCTTCCTCCCCCTCAGGATGTAGGGTGGGGTCCAGCACATGGGCCGCCCCCTGGAGCATCCGCAGACACTGCTGCTACTGCCATCTTTGGCATCTGGCCGCATAGATTACCAACAGCATAACTGGGGCAAGCTCTGGGTCCCATCTGCCTGCCATAGCGTTCAATATCTTTAAGGAATTGGGAAAGACTGACAAACAATGGTGGCTTCCACCCCATTCCCCCATTTATCCACTCCCCCTGCCCAACCCAGAATGTCCTGCCCTCGCACACCAGGCCACAGCAGGCCACCTCACGGGATCCCAGACCCTCTACCTCGGACACCCGCTCACAACGTCACCTGGACCAGGCGCTGGTCCCCTCCACATGCCATTCAACCACCCTCCAGCTGTGGACATGTCCCCGGAGCTGTTTCCCATCCCCTGGGTGTTCTGATGTTGGCTGCTGCGTGTGTGGTTTTGCCTCCTGCAGCGTTCAGGTACAGTGTCCAGGCATCACGGTTTGATTGGGATGCTAGGCAATGACTCCCACATGCTACATGGCTTGCCCACCCACAGGAATCCACTTGGGTTGTGTGAAGTATTAACTGAACCACGGTTGCCAATTCCCTATTAACAATAGCCTTCAGCCGCGG
Source organism: Scyliorhinus torazame (assembly GCF_047496885.1). Taxonomy (NCBI): domain Eukaryota; kingdom Metazoa; phylum Chordata; class Chondrichthyes; order Carcharhiniformes; family Scyliorhinidae; genus Scyliorhinus; species Scyliorhinus torazame. The sequence continues at coordinate 245,431,155 of NC_092716.1, forward strand.
GGCAGATGCCTGGCAGTCGGTGGGGGTTATGGGTGGTCGGTGGGGCAGACAGGCGGGACAAGGATTGCGCAGGAACGGGTAAACACAATCCAGGGGCTGGCATGGTGGTGTTGCGAGCAGTTGCCCCCCAGTTGCCCCCACAGCGCCTCTCCCCCCATCCTCCCCCATGGCGGCCCACCCCAGCCGGCGCTGTCTCTCCCTCCCTGCACCCCCCCCAGCCAAGGGTCCGCCACCCCCCGCTGAGCAATGGGGCGGCAGGCCCAGCTCCCCCCGGCTCTTTGCCTGTGAACAATGATGGCTACTCACCTCCTCAGCTCCCCACTGAATCTTTTCCGCCAGGTTCACGTTTTTAAAAAGGACTACTAATCGGCGCCAGCGTGACCACTTGCTGGGGAGGCCGATGAATAACTGGGGGCCGTTGGATATGGGTGGCTCCCGTTAACTGTATGCAACTGGGGTTTAAGTGGTGAGAATTAGTTTCTCGTCACGCGACGGCGAGATCCCGATTTCACCTACAGGGGCGGACCGGTTGCATCCGGATGCTCCGGTTTCCTTCCGCAAGTCCCGAAAGATGTGCTGTTAGGTGAATTGGACATTCTGTATTCTCCCTCTGTGTATAGAATCATAGAATCCACAGTACAGAAGGAGGCCATTCAACCCATCGAGTCTGCACCGGCTCTTGGAAAGAGCACCCTACTTAAGCCCACGTCTCCACCTTACCCCACTAACCCAGTAACCCCACCTAACCTTTTGTACACTAAGGGCAATTTATCTTGGCCAATCCACCTAACCTGCACATCTTTGGACTGTGGGAGGAAACCGGAACACCCGGAGGAAACCCACGAAGACACGGGGAGAACGTGCAGACTCCTCACAGACAGTGGCCCAAGTTGGGAATCAAACCTGGGACCCTGGAGCTGTGACGCAACCGTGCTAACCATTGTGCTACTGTGCTGCCCCGAACGGGTGGCAGAATGTGGCGACTAGGGGCTTTTCATAGTAACTTCATTGCAGTGTTAATGTAAGCCTACTTGTGACAATAAAGATTATTATTATTAACGAGGCGGAGAATCGTGCCTTTAGTCTCCCTAAGGGAGAATCTAACACAAACAGCCTTGATAAGATGTGGAATTTAAGCCACAGCGTTATGTTAAAATGGCCCGCAAGATTTTGAGTTTGTGATTCATCTCAAGAATGTGGTTAGCAAGAGTGGTGGGTATTGAAAACCTGGAAGTGACAGTTTGAGACATCATACCGAATCCTGGACTTCATTCCTAGGGTCATAGAGAACAAGAGTAAGGAGGTTATTTTGAATTTTTACAAGTTACTTGAGTTTGGCCATCTGGAAGAATGTGCAGAGATTCCTCACTTTTTCCCCGCAGGCCCACCTTGCTCTCAGCACAGGCCCGCTCCTGCTCATCTGCTGCGAGCTCCAGGGGCTCCCTCCTCAAATACAGTCAGGATCTCAATTCCGGAATCCCACCAGATGTCTTCGCTCGGTCACCGCGGTTGTGAGCAAGCTTATCCTGCAGGGAAATAAATGGGGATGACATTAGCTGGCCGCCTAGTGGGTCAGATGTTGATGAAACCCAGCATGTGTGGGTCCGGCGCCTGAGCAGGGAGGGGCTGTGAGGAAAGAACTACCAGGCGGTGTGAGGAAGCTTTTGGCAGTTCGGGAGTCCCTTCTAGGTGGCAGCAGGTGGCGTCAAGGTCGCATTCCGAGGGGTGACAGCAAGATGGAGTGTAGAGAGGATACAGGGAACACTGACCTCGGCAGAGTGGAGGAGGTCATTCATCTTTTTGTGGCATTGCCACACCGTCCCCTTGTGGAAGGCGCTGGCACTCACCCGTGCTGCCACCATCTCCCAGGCGAGGTTAGTGATCTTGCTGGAGGGTCTCCTACAGCTTGAGGGTAGATTGTTCCCCTTTCCTCCACAGCATGCAAAGCTCCAGCTAGGGTCCTCGCCGTAAAATGTGGAGCTGGCTTCCTCAATGCCAACCTCCTGGATTGAATGAGAGCAATTGTTGTGAAGCCGTTTAAATGCAGCAGTCCCTTGATTGAAGTGCTCAGATAGCCCCCAGAACAGGTGAATCAGACAGTCTGCGCAGCACTTTTCATGTGGGCAATTTTTTTCCATCAAATTTCCTAGCAATAGCGGTCCAGACTGTTCCTTTAGAGCCAGCAGGATTTGCTCTGGTTTTTGCACTTAAAGTGACATGGCCAAAATTTGGGAAAATTCCACCCATTTTGTCCAATTCTGGGAGCAGCTCTTTAGAAAGGATGTGAGGGCATCAGAAAGGATGTAGAAAGGATTCATGAGAATTGTTACATGACTGAGAAACTTCAGTTATGGAGACAGATTGGAGAAGCTCGGACTGTTTTCCTTGGAGAAAAGAAGGCTGGGAGGAGATTGGATAGAGGTTTTCAAAATCATGAGGGGGCTGGATGAGAACATAGGGAGAAACCATTCCACTCATGAAAGCTTGACGAATGAGAGGGCTTAGATTGAAAGCAATTAGTAAAGGAAGAAAAATGATATGAGGAGAAATGTGTTTACACAGCGAGTGATTGGGGTTTAGAATAGACTGAGAGTGTGGCGGAAGTAGGTTTAATTGAGGCATTCAAATAGGAACTGAACTGTTATCTGAAAAGGAATAATGTGCAGGGATACGGGGAGAAGGGAGTGGGACTAGGCGATTTGTTCAGTTAGAGTGAAGACACAATGGGCCATGGTAAGGAAGACAAGGATGGATCCTGAAGAGTCATAGAAATGGATATTGCAGGTGAGGGAATAGAAACCATGACTGTGAGAATTCCTAAATTCTTTACCCGTCATCTGGCCTCAATAAAACTCGAGATGGATTTGTAGGCATAGCATTAGTTATTTTTATTCGACTTGCAAGTCTGACTCGTTTCACAAAAACCCAGGACACAACTAGTCTCCTAGCTCTCCAGAATCGAGTGATTCTGTAGAACAAAGAAATCTCACCATCACATTGAAATGGCATCAAGTTTCACATACACGATTCCCATAGGTCATCCTATACCCCTCCTGACCTGGCCATACATCCTAATTGGCTCACTTCTCAACTGGAGGTGAACTGTTGCATGGTTCCATTCAGAGCATCATTTCATCCTCCGGTTGGGCATGTTGCAGCCCTCGGGACTCAACAATGAGTTCAGGAACTTTAGAGTTTGACCTTTCCCCTCGATCTTAAACCCCCCCTTCCGTCTCTTTTTTCTTAATATCTCATACAATGCAACCGCAACCCCCCCCCACACACACACACACACTCTCAAACCAAGCCACCTGCAGTTTGTTCTTGAAGTTGCTACTTTGTGTTGCAGTTCTGTAGCTGTAACATTCTCCCTCCTTTCAGTTCCGACTAAGGGTCTATGGAATCAAAATGTTAACTCTGTCTCTCTCCTGATAGATGCTGGCAGACCTGCTGAGTTTTTCCAGTAGCCTCTGGTCCTGTTTCAGATTCCAGCATCCGCAATATTTTGCTTATTTAAACAAAAGCTTGGCAGTTAACTGTTCCTGGTGCATTCTCCGTGGTAATGCCTCCACTTGCCAACCAATCAGCACCTTCTTCATGCAGTATATATTATTTTTCCCTTTGAGATTTGGTATTCTTGCCAGTGTTTCCTTTTTAGAGCAAGGCAAAAGGCTACTCAGCAATATTGAAAATAATTTTTAAGAGTAAGCTAAAAAGGTGTAAATTGTTTTTTGGAATAAACAATTTTGTACTGAACAAAAATGATGGATTTTTGCAGTTCGATGTCATATAAAAGAGCCACGGCCACTCCATTTTAGAATATGGTCAAAGAAATAAGCTCTATTTGTACGAGGTGCCTGCAATTCCACAACCTCTCTTTCCCGCAGCCCCACATATGCACATATTAATTTCTGTGCCACGACATTTCCAGAGGAACAAGCAGTTGTGTTCAACATGGTTTGTATCCAACAGCAGTCCCTAGTGGCTATTTTGTCCTGAGCTTGCTCAATTATGAATCTGGTGATGAAAACCTTGGAATGTGTTAATGGTGTTATTCACTAAAGAGTTGATTCACCCTCTGACTTCAATATACCCTTTGTTGTTGGAATGAAGGTTGTTTCTATTGAACCACACTAATATCACAGGTCTGCTAATGGCCATTAATAACCATGAGCTTCATTAGCCTCAATGCTATTTTGACAGTAAAATCTGAGCCAGTATCTTTTTTCACAACCATATAATCCCTACAGTGCAGAAGGAGGCCATTCGGCCCATCAAGTCTGCACCAAACCCTCTGCACAAGCACATGACTGAGGCCCAATCCTCCGCCCTATCCCTGTAACCCCACCTAACCTATACATATTTGGTCACTAAGGGACAATTTAGCATAACCCCACATAACCTCCATATCTTTGGACCATGGGAGGAAACCGGAGTACCCGGAGGAAACCCACTCAGACAGACATGGGGAGAATGTGCAAACTCCACACAGACAGGGACCCAAGGCTGGAATCGATCTCGGGTCCCTGGCGCTTTGAGGCACAGTGGTTAGGATCACCATCTAGGATATCCTTTGTCCCTGATCCCCACTGTACTTACTACTTGCATTCTGTACATGGTATCATCTCAGCCAGCTGCATCAGAGTTTATTACAGTAACTAAAATGTACTGAAAAGCTACTTCTCAGTTGAAGCCCCAAATTAGAGATTCCTTGAAAATGACTGCCTACTCGTATTTGACAACTGGTCAGGTATCCATGTTTTCTTTATGAAGAAAAAAAATGTTATTCACAAGACCCAGGCTTTCATTACGTTTCCAGACACTTGCTAGATGACTATGAAATTCTGAGAAACTGTTATTTTTTGAGTTGCATAAATACAAACATAAAACTACACGGTAAAACTTTTGCCTGTATGCTGGAGTAATCCTTTTAGATTGCTTGACTAAAGAGCAATTCATTGCGATATTGACAGTAAATAAAACTTGTTTACCATAGCAACAATGAAAATAGTATATCCTGATACCAGCAGTTATTACGTTGGAAAACACATGAATATTTTTGTTCTTCCAGTTGAAATAAAATTACCCTTAATCTGGAAATGCAACTTTCTCTGGCTGCTATATGATTCGTGGTTTTATTCACTCTGTACCAGGATACTACAATCTCAGGTGTACTGGGAAGCCTGATTTTGTCTTATAATAGTTAGACATGTAGAACAAATTGTTCTGCCATTATCTGATGAGTGAAACATTGCCTACCATTTGTACCATTGGCACTGTGGTGGATTCAAGATTGAGTCTGAAGGCCTTGGAGGTTCAGCCAAAACATAGAGCTTTATTTAGAAGATATTAACACGACAGGCTGTGATGTTAGACTGCCCGATTAACCGTCCAAACGGCCAATGATGATGACATCACACAATCGTTCTCTTATGGTGCTGCTGTTCAGCTACAAGGCAGCTTGTGAGGAAACATTAAAACATTGTGAATACACAACATGTCCACCCCCTTTAAATCAAAGGTCCCAGACACAATAAACGGTATAACGTTAACAATCAATTAGCAACATGAACAATCAATCAACAACATCACTCAGTACGTCAGATGTTTCGGAGGTCATAATTTTCTCTGATTTCTGTTTAGGAATCTGGGGCGCAATTCTCCGCTATCGGCGCGATGTCCGCCGACAGGTGCCAAAAATGGCGCAAATCAGTCGGGCATCGCGCCACCCCAAAGGTGCGGAATCCTCTGCATCTTGGGGGCTGAGCCCTAACGGGGCTAGGCCCGCGCCGGACTGATTTCCACCCTGCCAGCTGGCGGAAGTGCCCCGCCAGCTGGCGCGGAAATCACATTGCCGGGTGGCGCATGCGCGGGAGCGTTAGCAGCCGCTCACGGCACCCCGCGCATGCGCAGTGGAGGGAGTCTCTTCCGCCTCCGCCATGGTGGAGACCGTGGCGAAGGCGGAAGGAAAAGAGTGCCCCCACGGCACAGGCCCGCCCGCGGATCGGTGGGCCCCGATCGCGGGCCAGGCCACCGTGGGGGCACCCCCCGGGGCCAGATCACCCCCCGCCCCCCCCAGGACCCCGGAGCCCACCTGCGCCGCCTTGTCCCGCCGGTAAGAGAGGTGGTTTAATCCACGCCGGCGGGACAGGCATCCTAGCAGCGGGACTTCGGCCCATCCGGGCCGGAGAATTGCGGGGTGGGGCCCGCCAACCGAATATCCGGTGCCAGAGAATTTGACAACCGGCGGGGGCGGAATTCACGCCAGCCCCCGGCGATTCTCCGACCCGGCGGGGGGTCGGAGAATCTCGCCCCCGTTTCCAGTACTGGCGGCAACCTCTGGTGTCTTTGGCTTGGTGTGAGCGTCGTCAGTGCTTATCTTAACCAGAGTCGACGTAGTGACCTGAGGTTGACTCGGGTGTTTGATTCACAGTTGAGGTGCTGTATTCCCCAATTGGTTCGCTTCATGTTAGGTTCTCGGGATGGTCCAGTTTGTCTCTTGGCCCAGCTGGATTTGGATTCTCCGTCGGTTCTGCCTCTGGTGGATTGGTTCTTGTTGCCAAAAGTTAATCTGCAAACATTCTCCATATTACATCGTCTCAGGTTTGTACGGTGTAGGAGCTGCCGTGTGCTTCCCAGCCGGAAGTGCTGTGTGCTTCCCAGCGCTCGGCCCAGTGAGGCCGGCAGCGCTATTCAACGTTAATCGGTCCATTTAATGAAGCCCCATGTGTTTTTCGCCGCAAATGAATGCTCTCCAGCTGATTCACCGGCACCGTGCTCGCCAGCCCTCTGCTAACAAGGTCGAGAAGCATTTGCCGAGCCAACCACAGCCAGCTCGCAACAATGGCGCCCAGGAGACTGGTCCCAAGATTCGGGGTTGCAGACCTGCGGAGGCTCCTGGATACAGTGGCATCCAGCAGGGGTGTCCTGTTCCCCCCCGAGAGCTCTGGAGGGTCAGCCATAGAGCAGCCAGTGCTGCCTAGTGGCGGCAGCTGTCAACGCCTGGAGTGTAACCTGGAGGACTAGCCTGCAGTGCTGGGAAAAGGTCAACGATCTACACCGGGTATCACAGGTGAGTTAGACACCAACCCCCCCCCCCCCCCCCCCCCCCCGACCCCCGAACCACCGAGTCCTTCCTCCCCCACGAGACCTCCAACCCCCCCACACACACCCTCCTCTCCAACCCCAAACCCTCCCTCCACCCTCCCTCTCCCTTCACCCCCGCAATTCTTCCTTCTCACACTCCCTTCCACCACTGTGAACCACGTGTGTGGCTAATGATGCCCTCTCAGTGTCTTCTCAGTAAAAGCTCTCCCACAACCTTTGGGAGAGGCCCAGACTGGCGGTGGTGAGCCGGACATAAGAATCCTCACCTCCTTCGAGGAGCTTGCCCTGGAGGTGACAGGGGTGGCCGAGGACAGAGTGGTCACCAACGTGGAGGCTGGTGGACGCCTCAGAGATGAGGAACCACTGGGCCCCACCCACAGGACCTGTCAAACGTGAGTTGTTATTGCCTTACTTGAATGACCCATCCCTCCCACTGACCACATGTCCATTCTCCCGCAGGTACTCCAGCTGATGGTGCTGCTCCATCCCAGGTGGCACCTTCTCCAGCCTCCCAGGAGACTACCTTGGAGGGGAGCTCCGAGGAAGACGCGATTGAGGCGTCACAGCTGTCATCCCCATCCTCCTCCAGCGCAGGTACACGCACCTTGGTGGGAAATGTTAGTGGTCAGGCTTCTGGGGAATAATCTGGTGAACCGCATACTGCTGTTGATGTACAGCAGATGGAGGCAGGAACCACCAGGCAAGACAGCAGTCAGATGTCTGCTGGATCCCAGGATCCAGCTGTGTCGCAGTCTGATGATGAGCTGTGGAACAGGCTATCCTGCAGCTGATGGAGATGTTAGGGAGCGGCTGGGACATCCCGAGGGAGATGTCAGTGACAATCTAGCAGGTCCATAGCCACTTGGAGGAATCCCACAGGCTATGAGCGCAGAGGGATGTCACCGGCAATGCGTGGCACTGAGGCCAACACTGCTAGGGTGCCGGACAAGGGGAGGGCCTGGTGCACGACGTTGGCACCATTAGTGAAGGTGTCCATGGCGTGGTGAAGTCGGTGACGTCATAGCTGTCTGACTCGATGGGGGAATTGACCCAGTAACAGGCTGATCTTGTTGAGATTCTGCAGGACATGTCCCGCTCTCAGATGGGGAATGGCTGAGCGCTGCAGAGTTTGTCCCAGTCGCAGGTGGGCATTGCCGAGGCACTGCAGAGCATGGCCCAGTCATTGAGGAGCATTGCCGAGAGCATCAACACGATGATGCAGACATCGGGGAACCACCAGGGCTGGCAGAGCCGGATGATGCAGGGGCAGCCGGGGCTCGAATCAGTTGACCTCGTTCCAAGGTGAATCCCAGGGCCCTATGGACACTGAGTGGGAGGAGAGGGCACTGGGTGCCAACCCGGACCTGTCCTATGGAGGGGTGACAGTTTCCACCAGCTTCCCCGAGTTCCACCCCTCTGATGAGGCCGCGTCTCACAGCCAGCGAAAGGAACAGGGTGGCACGGCTGTGTATGTGCCGCTGACAAGTGAGCTGGGACCCTCTGACCTCGGAGTCCTCAGAGGACACCCGCCAGGGACATCGAAGACCACGGGACATGGTAAGCAGCTTGGCTGCCTCCACATCAGATGTGCATCCTGGGCACACACCCAAACGTAGTGGTAGAGCTAGGAGGGCCAAGCACATCGAGGATCACCGAGGGCACCGGCGGAGGGGGGACAGGTAGGTAGAGGGTGAGGGGGGGTAGGTAGAGGGTGAGGGGGGGTTGGGAGGGGTGCCACCATCGTGAGAGTTGTTACACACAATAAACGCCCTTGTGCACAACCAGTATGATGCCTCTGTCACTTTCTTCCTCAATGCGGGCTGACTTCCGAACCCTTGGCCCATCTCTCCTGGCATCCCCCCCTCCTCGTGGCACTCACCCACCCTCCGGCCGTGGACATGTCCCCATCCCCTGGGTGTTCGGATGTTGGCTGCTGCATGTGTGGTATTGCCTCCCTCAGTGTTCAAGCATACCTTTCTGCCCACCTTCATCCCAGTAAACTTCCCAACCAGCCCATGTAAGGAGGTTACAATTTATTTTTATTTTAATTGCTCCTTCCATCGGGACGGCTGTACATCTCACCTCCTTTGGCTTTAATCTCCAGAACAATGCAAAGTCCCTGGCGAGCCAGGGAAGCAGAAACTCTGGCCAAGGGTGTTCCTGACTCTGGCTGCATTCCCTGTTGGCATTTGCCAGTTTTTGACTAATTCCACTGCCAATTTACCACAGGCAGCTTTTGTCTTCCAACTAAGCACAAAAAAGCCTTCAATCTTGTAATTACAAAATTAAAAATGCAGAAAATTCACAGAGGTGGAATTTCCTGTGCATTCGCTCCCAGAGCGCTGTGTTAGTTTCCACGTGTACACTGACGACACCTAACTCTATATATGTTGTTGTTGTGGACACATGTGTAATCAAAGCATTAGGCAAATATCTGGCATAAAAGATTTTAAAAATCAGGTACAAATCATAGATATCATAGAATATACAGTGCAGAAGGGGGCCATTCGGCCCATCGAGTCTGCACCGGCCCTTGGAAAGAGCGGCCTACCCAAACCCACATCTCCACCCTATCACCACAACCCAGTAACCCCACCCAAACCTTTTGGACACTAAGGGCAATTTAGAATGGTCAATCCACCTAACTTGCACATCTTTGGACTGTGGGAGGAAACCGGAGCACCCGGAGGAAACCCACGCACACACGGGGAGAACATGCAGACTCCGCACAGACAGTGACCCCAAGCCGGGAATCGAACCTGGACCCTGGAGCTGTGAAGCAACTGTGCTATCCACTGTGCTACCGTGCTGCCCCCTATGAGTAACACACGCCCACCTGACTCTTTCATAATCGTTCCCAAACACATCTCAACTCATGTTGGCTCCATCCCCCAGTCTAAATTTCCTGCAATTATGCTGATTCAAATCTGGTGTAAACTTGACCACAAAGTTAGGTGCAGAACTGTGTTTATTGGGAATGTATTGAGTGATTCTTCTTTTAAACTGTACGCTCACTTAAAACGCATTCTGTATCTTCTTCTATTTCTGTGAATCCATTTTCATTGTAACAGTAATAAATCGAAAAGCTGCCATGATTGCACATGTGCTAATTATGCATGAATGACATTCAGGTGTAACTTGAATTTTCAGATTTAGAGAATTATATGATGTGGAATTTATTCCGCACCGGAAAAAGGGGCTGGTGGGACAGAGAATCCGGCACCTTATATTTAAACTGGGTCCCCTAGTTCTAGTCTCTCCCACAAGTCCTTTCAGCATGCACCCTGTTAGGTTCCCTCAGGATCTCATATGTTTCAATAACATCAGCTTTCAATCTTCTAAATGCCAATGGATACAGGCCCAGCTTGCCCAACTTTTCCTCGTAAAATAACAGACCCTCCATCGCAGTTATCAGTCTACTGAACTTTCTCTGAATTGCTCCTTTAGATCCTTTCTTAAATGAGGAGACCAAAACACTAGATGTGGTCTCACCATCACCCTGTACAATTGTGGCTGTCGCAGTGTCAAAATCCTGGAACTCTGTCCCTCACAGCACTGTGGGTGCACCTACACCACAGGGACTACAACAGTTCTAGAAGGCAGTTCACCACCACCTTTCTCATGGCCAATTGGAGTTTGGTAATAAATGCATGGCTAGCCAGCCACATTCCATGAACAACCAAAATCCCTGCTTTTATATTCCATTCCCCTCGTAACAAATTACATTCCATTTTCCTTCCTAATTACTTGCAGTACCTGCATACTATCTGATTTGCGTACCAGGACACCCAGATCCCTCTGTACCACATAGTTCTGCAACCTATCTCCATTTAAATTCCAGAGTGAATTTCATGGAAATCCCATGAAACTCATATGTTCTTCTTTTCTTAAAATCCTATTGGTTATGTTTTAAATATAGCATATAGCAACAAATGTTTTCTTTTATCATCGTTATTGAACAAATATGGGAAATGATTCTGCACTGTGGCAGAGAGGTTAGCACTGCTGCCTCACAGCGCCACGGATCCAGCCTCAGGTGGCTGTGTGGGGTTTGCACTTTCTCCCCTTGTCTGTGTGAGATTCTTCCGGGTACTCCGGTTTCCTCCCACAATCCAAAAATGTGCAGATTAGGCAGATTGTACATGCTAATTTGCCCCTTGTATGTTAGGTGGGGTAACAGAGACAGTGTGGGGGCATGGGCCTAGTCAGGGTGCTCTTTCCAAGGATCGCTGCAGATTCATTGGGCTGAATGGCCTCCTTCTGCACCGTAGGGAGTCTATGATTCTATGATTTCTTATTCAATAACTGTTCTAATATAAATATATATTAATATGGGGAATATATTAACAAGAGTCCTTGCCCACACCATTAAATCTTTTGGGAGTAATAATAAAAATGACTTCATTTCACACTTCATCAGCTCACAAGTAGTTTCAAAAGTATTTTTGCAGATTTTTCATAGGAATTTGTTAGAAATAACCTTCCTGTGGTGATTATTGCTTAGAAATATGGTTTCAATATTATAAATACAGTCTGTTTTGAATATCTGTATAGATCAAGGCAAGTAGCCTAACATAGCAGAGAATTTCCATCAAAAAATGTGCCAGAGTTTGCTGCAGCAGAACATCTATCAGCACCTACGATTAATAAATTTGTCTTTGTATGTTTAAGTTTTAAAATTTGTTTGCTTGGCAAGTTGCTGAAGATATGAGCTGATAGAATTGCAGAGAGGAAAGCCTGGGTGTCCTTGTACACCAGTCATTGGAAGCAAGCATACAGGTATATCAAGCAGTTAGGAAGGCAAATGGCAAGATAATTTGAGTACAGGAGTTAGAATGTCTTTCTGCAGCTGTACAGGCCCTTGGTGAGACCACACCTGGAGTATTGTGTGCAGTTTTGGTCTCCTCACCTAACAAAGGACACACTTGCCACAGAGGGAGTGCAGTGAATGTTAGGGGCTGGTTTAGCACACTGGGCTAAATCGCTGGCTTTTAAAGCAGACCAAGGCAGGCCAGCAGCACGGTTCGATTCCTGTACCAGCCTCCCTGAACAGGTGCTGGAATGTGGCGACTATGGGCTTTTCACAGGAACTTCATTTGAAGACTACTTGTGACAATAAGTGATTTTCATTTCACTTCATTTTCACCAGACTGAATCCTTGGATGGCAGGTTTGGTGAATGAGAAGAGATTGAGTCAACTAGGCCTATCTTCACTGGTTTTTTAGAAGAAGGAGATGGGATCTAATTGAAATGTATAAAGTTTTGACAGAGCTGAACAGACTGGATGCAGAAATGATGTTTCCCCTGGCTGGAACAGGTGATCACAGTCTCAGGACACGGGATAGGCTATTTAGGACTGCGGAAATGTCTTCATTCCGAGGATGGTAAACTCGTGGAATTCTCTGCAACAGAAGGCTGTGGACACCAAGTCACTGAATATGTTTAAGAAGGAAATGGATCAATTTCTAGACACTAAAGGAATCTGGGGAGTGAGCGGGAGTATGGCGTTGGGAGTAATGAATCACCATGGTCATATTGAATGGTGGAGCAAGCTCAAGAGGCCGATTGGCCTACTCCTGCTCTTTTCTAAGTTTCTATTTTTAGGCATCGGGGGCGGGATTCTCCACTCCCGCGCCGAAGTGCCCACGCCGTCGTGAACGCCGTCGAGGTTCACAACGCCGCAAAACGGCCTCTATCCCGACCGATTCAGGCCCCGACAATGGGCTAGGATCGGGGCCGCGTCACCTACATGCGCCAGGCCTTGTCGCCGCGTAAAGGCGGCGCCGCTTAGATGGCGCGGCCGACGCCGCATAACTGGCATCACCCGCGCATGCGTGGTTGCCGTCCTCTCTAGGTCCTCCCCGCAAGAAGATGGCGGATGGATCTTGCGGGGCCGCGGAAGGAAGGAGGTCCTCCTTCAGAAAGGACAGCCCGACGATCGGTGGGCACCGATTGCGGGCCATGCCACATTTGAGGTACCCCCCGGTGCAGGATCCCCCCTCCCCCCCCCCACAGGCCGCCCCCCCCCCCCCCCAGCGTTCCCGCGCTGTTCCCGACGGCAGCGACCAGGTGTGGACGGCACCGGGGGGAACCCACCATTTTGGCCTGGCCGCTCGGCCCATCCGGGCCTGAGAATAGCGGGGGTGCCGGAGAATCGCCATTTTGGGTGTCTCCGGCGATTCTCCGGCCTGCGGCCCGCGGAACTCGACGGGGCCATTCCCGCCGCTTGGGAGAATCGCGGGAGGGCGTCGGACCAGCGTCCCGGGAAATTTTGGCGGCCCAGGCGATTCTCACAACTGGCGCGGGAGTGGAGAATCTCGCCCCGGGATTCTGACTGAACAATGTAATCAATTGTGTATCTCCTTAACCAACCACTCAGGTTAAAGGATCATGAAATTAACAGCACAAAGACTAACAAGGCAGTGTTAATTAGTGTGAGTGAATAAATCAGGTACAGAAAGAGGGGGCAAAGAAGATTGTGTGAAGAAAGAAAAAAGAGGGACTTCCGGTGGCGGCATGTACGAGGAGGTTGCACATTGGAGGGCTCCTGCTCGAGTCTTCATTTTTTAGAATTTAATGCCTGGTCTCAGGGGCAATTTTTGGTTGAATAAGTGCAGGAAGACATAAGGAAGAAAGATGTCCAAAACCCAAAGGAAAACGGCCGTGAAGAAGGGGGCTAATGAAGATTCACTGTCGAGTGGAAGGGTAAGCTCAGGAACTGGAAGGAAGGCGGAGGCTGGGTTGCCGGGTGAGGACGCACTGCTCACGGCAGAAAAGATGACCGAGGTAATGGTCGTGGAACTTGACAAAACAGTTCACAAAGCACATGGAGATGATGAGGAAGGAGATGGTGGTGGTATTGAAGGTGCTGGTGGAGGAGGTGATTGCCTCGGTGAGGGCGGCGGTATCGAGAGCATCGGCCGAGGTGCAGGAGCAGGGTGAGACACTGAAGGAAGTGGAAGAGGCATTGTCGCAACAGGTGATCAACTCACCTCGATGGGTCAGGAGCTGCAGAAGGTGGTGGAGGCCAACAAGGGTCTGCGAGCCAAAATGGAGGACTTGCAAAACAGATCTAGGCGGCAAAATCTGAGGATCGTGGGTCTGCCCGAAATGGTAGAGGGCCCGAGGCCGACGGAGTATTTTGCCAAGTTGTTGGCGGAGCTGTTGGGGGAGGGGGAAGATCCCTCTCGGTACAAACTGGATTGGGCTCATAGGACGTGGAGGCCTATAGCAAAGGTGAATGAGCCGCCAAGAGCAGTGACTATTTGTTTCCGTAGGTACCGCGCGAAGGAGACGGTCCTGTGTTGGGCAAAGCAGAAGCGAGAGGTGCAGTGGGCTGGAGCTGGTATACGTATACCAGGACTTTACTGTGGAGTTGGCGAGGAGGCGGGCGGCCTTCGGCTGAGTGAAGACGGTAGCGTATAACAGCAGGGTGCGGTGCGGCATAGTGTACCCAGCTAAGTTGAGGGTGACCTACAAATCCAAAGACTCTTATTTTGAGATGGTGGAAGCAGCGGAGGTGTTTGTGAAGGCAAAAGGACTGGGGCAGAATTGAGAAATGGGACTGAGGATTAGTCTTGTACTGAGGGTAGAGGGTGTAGCTTTATTTTTTCACTGCATGTTGGTATATGTGCTAAATCAGTCGACATTGTCTATTTGGACAAGGTAAGAGTTGAGATTTTCTTTTGCAATGATGGTTCTTTGGGGTTTATGTGTTTACACTGGAGCTGTGTGTTAAAGGGGATTTCTTTGTTTTCCTGGGACCGGGCAGGGGGAAGGGGTTTGGAGGGGAGTGAGGCCGGGGCCGGGGCTTCCACACTGGCTGCTTTAAGCTGGCCAGTGAACAGGAGTGTGGTGGGGGGAGGGACTGCGGTCATCAGAGCCTGGTAGAACAGGTTTCGATGAGCCTAGGAGGGGTGAAAAGTTGGGAGAGGGGACCGATACTGGGTGAGGTGTTTTCGAGAGGAAGTGGAGGGGAGGAGTCTGGGGGGGGTGGTGGTTCTATAATTCATGGGTGTCATTCATTGTACACTTTTGGGGATTGGGTGGTCTTGAATATTAGCAGGGGGGTGGGGGGGGGGACTATATATATTAATGAAGACTATGGGCGATTCCTGATTGCTTTTTGTTTTTTATTCGATGTTTATGTTGTTTGGGGGTTGGTGGGAGGATGGGATCGTTGTTGTTAATAAGGGAATTGACATTGTATTCGCTACCATTTACTGTTTGTTGGTGGGTGCAAGTTTTGAAGAAAATGTGTAAAAGGAGAATAAAAAATATATTTTTTAAAAGAAACAGAAAAGAAAGAGTTAAACAATTTAAATCTCCAACAACAATTAAAACCTGAGGGAATGAGACTCCACACTCATGGTACATTTTACCTGCCAGAAAGGTTGACTGGTAGTAATTATTATTTGTTACATTGTTGAAGAGTCTCAGGCTGAAATAGCTAAGACTTGACTTTCTGTGGTGAGTTTAGTTTACACCTCATGCACAAATATGGCAAATACAAATTCATGCCATTCAATAGACTTCAGTGCTGAGGTAGATATCAAGATGTCATTTTTGCATAGCATCTTGGATAGCAACAATTGGATAATCCTATTTAACAATGAATCTGCCATTTGCCTGATGCTGTTGTAGCTTTTGCTACATCACTAACAGTGAATAATCTCATCATTATTTTGACAAATAATTATGGTGTTAAGTTCGAAACGTAAAGTTTCTTACAACAGTTGGCTATAATAGGTACTGTGTATTGACGACACTGTATTAGTGTAACAACTGGACATAGCTTTGGAAAAGTTAGATCCCTGATGGTATTGACCCAGACGGGCACTAAGGTTACTGGAGAAATTGTGCGAGTGCTAAGCTTACAGGAGATAAGTATTCTTAAACTTTCTTGGGCCTTGTGCACGCTCCACCTGTTCAAGTTCAGTGGGTGCTGATTAAGTGTGCATCTGAACTTTGTGAAAAATGGAAAGAATTCCAAGGGAAAATGCTGTATGGAGCAAAATTCCATTAGCAAAATAGTGTGCGATGCTCCGCCATTAATGTAGTGAGCAGATGTTTTGTATTGACACAGAATTTTCAGCTGCAGCTGGTATGAATATGGACATCCCGAACGCAGACAAGGAGTTATTTGGTCATAATCTTGTGCAAATATGACAGACTGACAACAATTCTCAAAGGTTGTAAAAAAAAAAATCATTTTTTGGCACACAACAGTCTTACACATTCAAGTGTTAATTGATTTGGACCATATTGTCTCCTGCGGAATCCTGGGTTTTCTCCCCAGCCTACCAAAGAAAGCCACAGTAACGCACTCCTGAGAAGACAGCTTTTGCAGTAACACTGCAGTTGCGGACTGTATCAAGTAGGCCAAGTATTCTTTCGTGACAGATTCTACTTTTTCCTGATTTTTCTCCACCTTTATCGGTCTTTTTTCTCCAGCATAATTTGGGTGCAATTACCAACTCAGGAATCTGAATGACTACAGTTGAAAATAGATGAATATAATATCAAGGAAAGATGCTGCATTGTTTGCCAAGATACTGATTTCACTTCAAATGCTGAAATGACCATTTTTCCAATTCTATTTATGTCTTCATGCAGTGATGCAATCACTGGTCGTTCTTGAAATGAGAAGTTAACCACAATGTAGAGAATAAACATCTGTGCATGACAGCCACCAAATTGCTAGCAAATGTATGAAACCTAACAGGAATATACATCCTTGACTGCTGCATTCACATTGTTAAAATAACCTAAACATAACAATTTGATATTTAGATCTCTCAAGCTCGTCAAATTGATGGAGCCACACATTTAATAGTTCAGCACATATGAGATTTCCAATTAAATTAGGTTAATCTATCAAAAGTCAGGATAACAACTCAATTTTTGCACCATAAAATTGATGCCATGCAATACATTTTTAGATCTACTGTACAATTAGTTACATGAATGTTCTATTGCTCTATAGCCCTATAGCTATCACCACACTGATATATGTTAACTAGCTTTCTGTAAATGTGTACCCCTTTCTTAATTTAGGCACTAGGTTTTAATTAAGGTGACTGCACCAGGTTATTTTGAAAAGTTTCTAAAAACTGTCATTCTCTCGACAAAAAATAAACGATTATTTCTATTTTCCAAGAAGCACTTGAATGAATGTCAAGACTGCAGTATTTTCTCAGCATCTGCTATCATCTGTAACTGTAGCTGAAAACTTAAACTGTAATAAACTTAAAAAACAAAAGACTGGTTGTGGGATTTTCTGCCATCGGGATCATCCGATCTGCCAAAAGTCAATGGACTTTTAGCTGGGCCGACAATTTCCTCCGGTGGGTCCCACAATGAATAGAATCATAGAATCCCGACAATGCAGAAGGAAGCCATTCGGCCCATCAAGTCAACACCGCCCCTCTGAAAGAGCACCCTGCCTAGGCCCAAACCCCACACTATCCCTGTAACTCCACCTAGGGGCGATTTAGCATAACCAATCTACCGAACCAGCACATCTTGATGAACTAATTGCGCAGATAGATATAAATGGGTATGATATAATTGGGATTACAGAGTCATGGCACCTGGGATGGGAACTGAACGTCCCAGGGTTCTCAGTATTTAGGAAGGACAGGCATAAAAGAAGAAGTGGTGGCGTGGCACTGCTGGTTAAAAAGGAAATTAACACAGTAGTGAGAAAGGATATTAGCTCTGACAATGTGGAATCTGTATGGCTAGAGTTGAGAAATACCAAGGGGCAAAAACATTAGTGGTGTCATATATAGACCCCAAACTGCAGTGGTGACATTGGGAATGATATTAAACACAAAATTAGAGATGCATGTTGATGCACTATCAATTACGACGAGACGAGAATAGAATGTAATCGAGACTTTATTACACAGAGATGTGTGGCCTCCTACAGCAGCTTATGAAATGGTTGCTGTTCGGAGAGCACACACATTTATACTCCGCCTACTGGGCGGAGCCAGTAGGCAGGGATCTACCCCCATACCTGTAGTACAGGGGCCTTACCGTAATACCCATATACACAATATTATACAACAGTGGTGACTACCATACATGTAATAAGGGAATATCGGTGATCATGGGCGATTTTAATCTTCATATAGATTGGGCAAATCAAATTAGCCACAGTGCTGTCGGGGAGGAATTCCTGGAGTGTATACGGGATAGTTTTCTTGACCAATATGTGGAGGAACCAACTAGAGAGCAGGCCATCTTAGTCTAGGTACTGTGTAATGAGAAGGGAATCATTGCCAATCTGGCTGTACGAGACCCCTTGGGGATGAGCAACCAGAACATGGTAGAATTTTTTATCAAGCTGGAGAGTGAAGTAATTGATTCGGAGACTAGGGTGCTGAACCTTAATAAAGGAAACTAAGAGGATATGAGGCGTGAGTTGGCCTTGATAGATTGGGGAGAGTTACTTAAAGGGATGACAGTGGATAGACAATGGCAAACATTCAAGGAATGCATGGAGGAACTACAGCAACTGTTCATTCCTGTCCGGCACAAAAGCAAAGGGGGTAAGCGGGCCAATCCATGGCTCACAAAGGAAATTTGAAATAGTATCCGATCCAAGGAAGAAGCATATATATTGGCCAAGAAAAATAATAGGTCTGAGGATTGGGAGCAGTTTAGAATTCAGCAAAGAAGGACAAAGGGATTGATTAAGAAGGGGAAAGTACAGTACCAAAGGAAGCTTGCAGGTAACATAAAGACTGACGCTAAGAGTTTTTATAGATATGTGAAGAGAAAGAGATTGGTAAAGAGAAATATAGGCCCCCTATAGACAGTAACAGGAGAATGCATAATATGGTACAACAAAATGGCTGAGCAATTGAATACATACTTTGGTTCTGTCTTCACAACAGAGGACACAAATCAGATCCCGGAAATGTTGGAGAATGAAAGGTTTAGTGAGAGCAAAGAACTGAGGGAGATCAACATTAGTAGAGAAATAGTGCTGGGAAAATTGTTGGGATTGAAGGCAGATAAATCCCCAGGGCCTGAGAATCTGCATCCCAGAGTGCTTAAGGAGGTGGCTCTGGAAATAGTGGATGTATTGGTGGTCATCTTCCGGGATTCTATAGACTCTGGAACTGTCCCTGCAGATTGGAGGGTAGCTCACGTCACTCCGATATTCAAAAAGGGAGGTAGAGAGAAAGCAGGGAATTATAGACCAGTAAGCCTAACATCGGTAGTGGGGAAAATGCTTGAATCCATTATCAAGGACTTTATAACGGAACATTTAGAAAGCAGTGGCAGGATCAGTCAGAGTCAGCATGGATTTATGAAAGGAAAATCACGCTTGACAAATCTGTTGGAATTCTTTGAAGATGTAACCAGTACAGTTGACAAGGGGGAGCCAGTCGAGGTGGTACATTTGGACTTTCAGAAGACCGTTTGACAAAGTCCCGCGTAAGAGATTATTGTGCAAAATTAAAGCGCATGGGATTGGGGGAAATGTACTGAGGTGGATATAAAACTGGTTGGCAGAGAGGAAACAAAGAGTAGGGATTAATGAGTCCTTTTCAGATTGGCAGGCAGTAACAAGTGGGGTAACACAGGGATCGGTGCTGGGACCCAAACTATTCATAATATATATTAATGATTTGGATGAGGGTACAAAATGTAACATCTCAAAGTTTGAAAAATACCAAGTTAGGTGGGAGGCTGAAATGTGACGAGGATGCAAGGATCCTACAGCATGAGCTGGACAGGCTGGGCAAGTGGGCAAAGCAATGACAAATGCAGTATAATTTAGATAAGTGTGAGGTTATTCACTTTGGAAGCAAGAACAGGGAGGCAGACTACAACGTGAATGGTTGTAAATTGGGAGAGGGGAGTGTGCAGCGGGACCTGGGTGTCTTTGTGCACTAGCCGCTGAAGGTACGTATGCAGGTGCAGCAGATGGTAAAGAAGGGTAATGGTATGTTGGCCTTCATTGCGAGAGGTTTTGAGTATAGAAGCAGAGATGTGTTGCTGCAATTATACAGGGCCTTGGTGAGGCCACACCTGGAGTATTGTGTTCAGTTTTGGTCTCCTTCTCTGAGGAAGAATGTTCTTTCTCTCGAGGGAGTGCAGCAAAGGTTTACCAGGTGGATTCCAGGAATGGGGCGGGACTGTCATATGAGGAGAGATTGACTAGGTTGGGATTGTTCTCGCTGGAGTTCAGAAGAATGAGGGTGGAATGTCATAAAGACTTAGAAAATTTTAATGGGACTAGACAGGGTAGATGCAGGTAAGATGTTACTAATGATGGGTCTGTCCAGAACCAAGGGTCACAGTCTGAGGATTCAGGGTAAACCATTTCGGAAAGATATAAGGAGACATTTCTTCACCACAAAGAGTGGTGAGCCTGTGGAATTCATTACCAGAGGAAGTAGTTGATGCTAAAACATTGAATATATTCAAGAGGCGGCTAGATATAGCACTTGGGGAGAATGGGATCAAAGGCTATAGGGAGAAAGCAGGATTAGGCTTTTGAGTTGGATGATCAGCCATGATCGTGATGAATGGCGGGGCAGGCTCGAAGGGCCAAAAGGCCTCCTCCTGCTCCTATCTTCTATGTATCTATGTATGTATGTATCTTTGGACTGTGGGAGGAAACCAGAGCACCCGGAGGAAATCCACGGAGACACAAGAAGAAAGTGCCAACTCCACACAGACAGTCCTCAAGGCCAGAATTGAACCCTGGTGCTGTGAGGCAGCAGTGCTAAACATTATGCCACCGTGCCGCCCCATGACAGGACTGGAAATTCCGGGCCTGTGATTTTCCCGACTTAAACGCATGGCACGATTTTCACATTACACTTGCCCACTAGCCCAGTGTTTTTCAAACTTTGTTTCCGGGGACCCATTTTTACCAACTGGCCAACCTTCGGGACCCAACCCAGTCGACCTTCACAACCCACGGCGGCCGACGTTCGCGACCCACGGCGGCCGGCATTCGCGACCCACACCGGCCGACCTTTGTGGCCCACGCCGGCTGACCTTTGCGACCCACCATTTTCTCTTACCTTGTTTGCTGCTGACAAAATGGAGGAATCGCAATCGCGCCCAAAGCACGTGATGTCAATGTTCAGGAGGTGTAACCTGCTCTCTGCCTCCCTTACAGGTCCTGTAAAGACTTAATTACCTGCAAAGACTTGCATTCAAAATATCATCTTGCATCTTTGACTTTGTCTATATATATGTTTCTGGAACCTACCTCTTCGTTCGCCTGAGGAAGGAGCAGTGCTCTGAAAGCTAGTGATTTGAAACAAACCTGTTGGACTTTAACCTGGTGTTGTAAGACTTCTTATTGTGCTCAACGTGGAAGAGCACCAATTCATCAGCTAAGAGAGGGTAGTGGGTGATAATCAGCAGGCAATTTCCTTTCTCATGTTTGACATGAAGGCGTGAGGCTTCATGATGCGCATGTTCAATATTGAGGAATCTCTACCACTACCCGCTGACTGTGAATCATGCGCTGCCATCGCTGGTGAGTTTTCCCTGCTAGTGGGACCTTAAATACATGGCTGGTGATGAGGGAGTCTGGGAAATTAGCTGTAAAATATGTTTCAATGAGTATGTCTGTGTCATATTGCTGCTTGAGACTGTAGCACAGCTCTCCCAATTTCAGCATAAGTGGTTAGTGCAGAGACCTTTGTACGATTGACTGGGCAGTCTGTGCCGTTGTCGTTACTGGTGCCGGGTGGTGCCGAGTTTCATCCAGTTTTATTCTTCAACTTTTCTGCAGCAGTTTGAGGTAACTGAGTGGATCTACTAGGCCCATTTCAGAGGGCAGTTAAGAATCAATCATATTGCTGTAGGTCTGGAGTCACATAGGCAAGGAAAGGAGATTTCCTTCCCTAAGGACATTGGTGTAAAGTCTCAGGCACGCGACCACTCGGAAGCGATGTCTGCAGCAAAAGAAATTGGTTTTATTCAGGTTACTATACACTTCTCCTACTACCCAAAGGTCTCTCTCATCTGGGCAGGGGCCTTTATATCCCAGCAATCCTTTGAACAGAGGGGTTACCCTGCCCCCTCATCTGGGTAGATCATATTCAGGTGAGACCTCAGGAACTCTGCTGTTGCAGATCACTGGGCCTCCTGTAGGGTTATAACATCTAACCTTCTATGGCCTGTTGCACTAGAAGGTACGGTCAACCAACTTTGTAAGTAGTTGGTCCATCGACAGAACATCTGGGCCGTGTGTGAACAGGGCAAGCAACTGTGTAACTCTTTAATCAGTTAGATTTGAAGAATTGTTCATGATATGTGCAGAGTCTGAACCAGGATGTGTCAGTTAGAATATATTAGAATCCAATGTCAACTCAGGCAGAGAAAGAAAAATTAAGAGGGAAAGGAAGATGGGGTTAAGAGAAAGAGAGAGAGTAAAAAGAGGCAGGAAGAAATGTTAAAATCAAACCTTTACAAATCTCCAACAATAATTAAAATCTGAATGAATGAGACTCCAAATCTTTAGTGGCATAGAGGTTTTTCGGCAGAACTTAAGACTTATAATACCGTTAAGAGGATACTTATACTGGAATGGATAAGCTCCAATGTTTTGCATTGGCTTAGTACGGATGTTCGGTTCTGGACACATGTCGTCCCTGCCGGTCCATAATCAGGATGCTTGTATGTAAGGTCTTTCCATTTCCTTAGCCACAGAGTGATGGGGAGGCAGTGGTATTATTGCTGGACCAGTAATCCAGTGACTCAAAGTCATACTCTGGGGACCCAGGTTTGAATCCCACCACGGCAGATGAGGAAATTTGAATTCAATAAAAATCTGGAATTAAAAGTCTAATGATGACTGTTGATTGTTGATTGACATAAAAACCCACCTGCTCACTAAAGTCAGTTAGAGAAGGAAATATGTCCAGCTGGCCCAGCCAGCAACTCCCACGAACGAATAAAAATAAAATTCTTCCTAATTTAAATTAATTCCAACAGCTGGGTTTTTGGTGATTTTAAAAATACATAAAGTTATTTATCATCGTACACTTGCCTCAGATGTTTAAAATGTAACGCCTCATTCACTCGTTTCACTCACACTATCACATGTGCAAAGATTAGATAATAATAAAGTTAAAGCCATGATTATAAAAATGGAATTTATAACTCAGTCTCTATAACAATGCAAGCCTCATCGTGCCTTCTTAATTGAGTTGTTACTTCAGTTGGGGTGAAGGTTAGAAACAAAGGATTCTCATGAATCTGTGAGGCCCCTTGTAGATGAATAGCCAAGAGATTGGTTCACAGGTGGACTTGAAATCAGGAACAAATACCGTACTTTGACTGCATTAGACTTTCAGCTATGATAGTTCAGTTGTTTCAGATATTTCTCCTCCAGAGTTGCTGCCCCAGAAAGCAGTTTCAGTCACAAGACTGCACTTTGGCCGTCCAGACCACCTTGATACAATGACTCTTGACAACGGTCATTCATTCTTAACTCGGATCCAACTTAAGTTCAAATAGACCCACGCTTCTGCTCTGTCCATGTAACCCCACCTAACCAGCTCATCTTTGGACTCTAAGGGGTATTTTTATCTTGGCCAATCCACCTAACTTGCACATCTTTGGACTTGGGAGGAAAGCGGAGCATCCGGAGGAAACCCATGCAGATTCGGAGAGATTGTGCAGACTCCACACAGACAGTCACCCAAGGCCGGAATTGAACCCAGGTCTCTGGTGTTGTAAGGTAACAGTGCCACTGTGCTGACCAGCTGCTGAGCATACTGGGATTTGTTGGTAGCTCAGATATTCTCCTGAACTCGCCTGGGTATCCCATGCTTAGTTCTTAGCTGCCTAGTTTTTTCAAAGCTCATTCACTCGTAGAGTTAAAATCAGACACATAGGGAAGGGTTGGGATTCTCCGGCCGCGTCTGCCCGACGACCCGCGAATCCTGCCCAAGGTCAGTAGAATTCTCCATTGTATGTGGCTCACCCATGGCATTCTTGGCGGGCGGGACGGGAGAATGCTGCCCATAGATTGGGATTCTGAGCGTCCCCAGAAAATCGGGTATGGCACCGGGAGCCAGACCTGTTCCCATGCTCTGTTGCCCTGCCGCTGATGATTTAATGGGTCAGCCACAGCTGATGTATTGTTCATTGATCTTTCCCTTCATGCTTGAATGCATCTCAAGTACTCTGCTTTGAGGTTAACCACAATGTTTATAAGCACTCTAGCTATGAGTTCCAGGCAGCAAATGAGCAGTTCAGGCTGAGAGACCTCTTTAGATTTTAAAAAATTCGTTCATGGAACATGGGCATCGCTGGTTGGGCCAGCATTTATTGCCCATCCATAATTTCCCTTGAGGGGGGTAGTTAAGAGTCAATCACATTGCTGTAGGTCTGGAGTCCCATGTAGGCCAGACTGGGTAAGGATGGCAGATTTCCTTCCCTAAAGGACATTAATGAACCAGATAGGTTTTAATGACAATTAGCAATGGTTTCATGATCATCATTAGACTTTTAATTCCAGATTTTTTTGAATTCAAATTTCACCATCTGCAGTGGTGGGATTCGAGCCTGGGTCCCCAGAGTATTACCCTGGGTTAATTACTAGTCCAGTGACAATACCACTGCGCCACAGCCTCGCCAGTCAGACCAGAATGATGCTGTTCAACAGAGGGCTCCCTCAGATCATCATGCCAAGGGTGATCCTCAGGTTGCCCAAGGCTGGAAGGGTAGACTAGACATGGGACACCCAATCCTGGGGTGGGGGTGGTGCAGGGGCCAACCTCTCAACCTCAGTCCGAGCACACCCTCAGGAATCTTGGGTCAACCCTCCTCCCTCTGCAGCATTACAGCAGCAGAGGGGCAAAGTATCAATGTCCTGATCCCTTTGGGGTCCATCATGCCAAGCATGGATTTCACTGCTAGGGTGTAGGTGCCATGGTGCCAGGAGACAGTGCAGCATCGGCAATGCCAGTGGGTGCGGACTGAAGTGGATGGCTGACCAAAGGGGGACTGATGAGGGCAGTGGCTGATGGGGTGACTGATGGGAGGAGCTGATAGGATGGTTGATGGGGGTGCTGATGGGGGGGTGCTTGATGGGGTGGCTGATGAGGGTGCTGATGAGGGAGGGGCAGATTTGTGTTGCAGGGTGGAGGAGGGCCTGGCGGTGGAGTTCGTGATCGGTCTCAAAATGGCGGCCAGATACTGGATTCTGAGGGAATCATAGAATCATAAAATTTACAGAATTCTATGAGGCCATTCAGCCCATCGAGTCTGCACCGGCCCTGGGAAAGAGCACCCCACCCAAGCCCCACACCTCCATCCTATCGCATTTATCCCCATAACCCAGTAACCCCACCTATCCTTTTGGACACTAAGGGCAATTTAGCATGGCCAATCCACCTAACCTACACATCTTTGGACTGTGGGAGGAAACTGGAGCACCCGGAGGAAACCCATGCACACACGGGGAGAACATGCAGACTCCACACAGACAGTGACCCAAACTGGGAATCGAACCTGGGGCCCTGGAGCTGTGAAGCAACTGAGTTAACCACTATGCTACCGTGCTGCCCAATCTGAATAGCTCTCCACCGTGCATATACTTGCATGGTTTAGGAGCGAGACTGGCACCTGGGTGCCACTCCCAGCGGCAGCGCAAACATCACGCGATTGTCCGATAGCGAGAGCACTTAGAGGTCCGAACCAAGAATCCCGGCCATAGACCCTGACACCATTAAGCGCAGGCTGGGATTTGGAAGTGGGACATCGTGCAAGCAACAAAGGACTGAGAGAAATTCGGAATACAAGGGAGGAGTTAGAAAACCAATTTTAAGTCAAGCTGGATATCCCAATAAAGTGGGAGAGCATAGGATCTTTATTTGTTTTATACTATTATATAAGGACAGCTATAATGGTCAAAATCTTGAGCATTCACAATTTTAATTATTCCATCATTGATGGCAGTGCCTTCAGATGCCTAGGCTCTAAACTCCGGAATGATTTACTTAAAACCTATTTATTTAAAAGCTTTGGTCACTTTCCCTAATATCTCCGTATGTGACTTGGTGTCAAATATTATTCTGAAATGCTCCTATAAAGCACCTTGTGGCTTTTTATTATGTTAAGGGTGCTATATAAATGCAAGTTATTGAAACAGTGAATCGTTTTGCTTGCCTTTTGGGAAATAAAGCAACAAACTTTACAATCTCTATATCACAGGCATGAATACACATCAAAATACACATCTGGATCAGTGCAGGCTTGGAGGGCCGAAGGGCCTGTTCCTGTGCTGTAATTTTTCTTTGTTCTTTATTTACTTCAGGACATTCTTGAGTAATAAAAGCCATTAAATAAGTGACGTTTTTTCTTTCTTCAGTTAATCAATATCATGTATTGTTTCGCCAAGTGTTCCATTCAGTCCATCTTTGGAAAGATTGTAAAAATATACATGCAAAGTATATGGTCTAGATCACATGGGTATGCTCATTGTCATAATATACACCAGTATATCATGGTGCAGATACACACACACTGATGGACACACAGCAAGACCAATCGACACACACAACACCGCAGCCAACCACCAGTGAGAGCACACTCACTATAAAGACAGGGGGCATCAGAGTTCCCGCTCATTCGGGATGCAGCCTCCTACAAGGACAGAGCTTGCAGCTTACAGCACACATCCTCACCATGTGCTGAGTGCATAGACTGGTTTGGACAGGCATGGGTCTTTAGTTTAATTTAACATTGTGTTAACCCACAGTGAAAGTATGTTCAACAGTTTCTAACTTAATAAAATAGTGTTGCACTATTTTAAGTGTTGGTGGCCTGCATGTGTTCCACGGATCCAGAGCACCCAACACATCACTCCTGATACCTGGGTTATGCTACACCACAAGTAGATACAGGGCAGCGAGCATGAAGTCCCATAAAATTAATATGTTCAGACTACTTAAATTACCAGTTGATGCCACTGTAACTAAGAATTTGTAAGCAGGGGAGGTGATCAGGGCTGAAATTCTCCGGCTGTTGCAATTCACCTCTCCCGCCGGCAGCGCACCCCTGCTGGTTTCCCAGCGTCTGGGGTGGCTTCCCATTGACAAGCAAGGGGAGTACAGAATCCCAGCACCAACGAACGACGTGTCACCGAGAAACAAGCTGCTGGGGAACTGGAAAATCCAGCCCCAGATCTGCACCCACTATCCAGGCACGCTGTTAATTATTCTTATACAGGGGAAAAGAAAAGCTCCAGTATCTTACTATTTCATTCCCTTGACCATTCACTGCACCACATTTGCTAATCTCCTTTTCTGCCGAAGTCCCAGGCTGAAGTTACTGCTGGAAAATCCCCATGGCTTCCATCTGCTCTGAACCAGCAATTACACATGGTGGTGTCCCCCACCGGATCTCCTAAAGCAGCATTTCGATCATTACCAGCTTTCTCCTCTGCTGTTGCATATACTGTCCAACCCACATTCCCAGCCTCCTTCCTGTTCCTTTTTGCAGTTTATCTCACATTGCTCTTGTGTTCTGTTGAACCCATCTCTTCGTTTCCCTTGCAAACAAGCCCCTCTATTATATTCTGTGATATTTTACCACTATATGTGCAGACACTGACCTTCTATTGCATATCTATATATTGGATAGCAAAAGTAAACTACCGATTTCCAAGGAGAAAGGTTCCTCGAATGGGCGATTACTTAGTTAGAGTTTCCTGCACCTAATGGAGGATCAGGGACCCCAGTTTATCCAGTGTTGTCTGTCGAGATGTCGAATTTTGAATGTTTAAGGACATCACCCTTCCATGCACCCAGCAAATCATTTATAATTACCGAAGGTTCCGTTTGAGTAAATAGGAGATTGTTTCTCGTGGCAAAAGGGACTGTAACATGTGAAAACACATGTTATGCAGTAAGTTATGATGGTCTGAAAAGCCTGGAACTCCCTCACTAAATCCCATTGCCTTGTTACTGCCCTCCCTGCCTTTAAAAGTCGCTTCGTTACAAAATTTCTTGTGCTTATTTTTTGTCATTTCCTCCTACTCCTCAGACTTCAGTTATCTCTGTGAGGCACCTTGCTGTCTTTTAAGGCACTCTGAAATGCAGGCTGCGGTGATTAAGTTGTAAAAAGAAAATTGTTTTACCGTGCCTGATGTTCGAAAATAAAATACTTGCATTAAACGAAGTGCACCAAAAGTAAAATTACACTGAAACAGCCACTTGACAATACGCCAGAGGTACTAATGGACGGAAGAGATAAAAATATATGAAAATGAAATGAAAATCACTTATTGTCACGAGTAGGCTTCAATGAAGTTCCTGTGAAAAGCCCCTAGTCGCCACATTCCGGCACCTGTTCGGGGAGGCTGGTACGGGAATTGAACCATGCTGCTGGCCTGCCTTGGTCTGCTTTAAAAGCCAGTGATTTAGCCCAGTGTGCTAAACCAGCCCCTGGTGGAATTAACTGAAGTGGAGACATAAATGGAGTCAGAATGCAACAATAAAATGTTATCCACATTTTCCAAGTTCAACCTGTGAACCATAAGTAGGCTTGCATCTTGTTTTAAAATCAAAGACTGATTGAGTTGGCAGACTTGAGAGAATATTTTTCGACTATATTGCTCAAAGCCAGTAGCAGCCTTCTGCTTGCAAGAGAAAGATTGGCTTTTTTTTTCCAGTCTTATTGCACATTCGCAAAAAGTGAACTAAGTCATAGCAAACACTTGGCAGAGGCAAAGTTTGAAAAAAAAGACTTGGAACCAATCCAAACATACTGACGCCAGTGCTGGGATGTGAACTGTTTCCACTGTGGCTGGGAAGGAAAGGTGGTGGGGGGGAGGGGGGTTAGGGGTGTCTCCCTTGACTCCTGTCGCAAGGGCATGTCAACATAATTAATGGCTAAATTCCTAAAAAATATTATTTTTAGGAATGGATTATACTTATTTGCACAGATTCTTCAAGTGTATCTAGGAATAAGTACAGTATTTTGAAATGAAGTGTGGAACTTCTTCCCTTCTGCACAATTATTACAGATAGCTTTACAGCCGCAGGCTGCAAGAAGTTTCTGAACAGGGCAGAAATGCATGAATGCAGATCTTACTGTCCTCGGAAATGTTGCTCTTTGATGCCATCAATAACCTGAAACCCCTCAGTCAGTTCCTCAACTATTTGATCAGTGCTCATAATTTGCAACCCATATCAAATATTAAAAGAGGAGCCTCAGAAAAAGACAAGCAGTTTAAAATGAATAACTTTATTTTTGTATTGCTTCAATTTTTTAGGAGGGTGCTGTTGATAATTTTCTTTCCTCAAGCCTTGATTACAATCCATTCTTTACGAACCATAAGTTTCCTTTGGAGCTTTGGACATTGGCAACACAATGTAGCATAAAGTTTTTTCAGCAGGTCAAAAAGTTGGAACTTTCCTCCTGTCTTCTCCACTGGATTTCCTTTGTTTGAATAAAGCCTTCTGTGTGATGAGTGATGTATTCCAGGCTGTGGAATCAAAACTTCTTGGACCACCACGACTAAACTTTTGTCACTGCACTTTTATGCCGGAGATAATTTGTTTAAACAGGCTGATTTACTATGGCACTTCATTTAAAAAGTTCATTATATGGACAATAATAACCCTTTTTTTTGTCTATTGCTTAAGAAAATACAAAGTTTTGGCGCAAGAATGCATTCTTTCCAGCTTAGTACGTAGAAATGGAGGCTTCTAGTCTTAATACAGTATGCCACATTTGTCAGCAAATGAGCCAGTTTTACTTGTGTAATACAGTTGATATGCCAAATATGGCATTGATTGAAAAAATATGCTGATGTGTAAAAAAAACAGTTTGGATCTCAGGAAGCAAACTGATACTTCAGTATCATTCAGAACAATGCATTAACTCATTTCAGCCTGTCAGCTGGTATCACTCTTGCCTGAACCAGAGGTTGTGAGACTTGAGCACAAGAGTCTAGGCCCAGTGCAGTACTGAGGAGTGCGATAGTGGCAGAAGTGCCGTCTTTCAAAATCAAGTCTGCCTTCTCAGATGGATGGAAAATGTCTCACAGCAGTATTTTGAAGAGCTGAAGAGTCATCCCTGAGGAAGGGTCACAGACCTGAAACATTAACTCAGTTTCTCCCAGCACTGATGCTGCCAAACCTGCTGAATGTTTCCAACATTTTCTGTTTTTATTCCAGATTTCCAGCAGTAATCCTTTCTTAGAATTTTGAGTTGCCCAAGGTGTCCTGACCGATATTTATCTTTCAAAACAGATGATCTGGTCATAATAATAATCGCTTATTGTCACAAGTAGGCTTCAATGAAGTTACTGTGAAAAGCCCCTAGTCACCACATTCCAGCACCTGTTCAGGGAGGCCGGTACAGGAATTGAACCCGCGCAGCTGGCATTATTCTGCATTACAAGCCAGCTATTTAGCCCACTGTGCTAAACCAGCCTGTCATCACATTACTGTTTGCTAAGCCTTGCTGTGCAAACTATCTACCGTGTTTCCTAAATTACAAAGTGACTACACTTCAAAGGTAAGAACATAGAACTGTACTGCATAGTACAGGCCCTTCGGCCCATGATGGTTTTTTTTTAAAACGCATTTTATTCAAGCTTGTATCAAAGTAGGTTACAGCAAATAAACACGCCGGGAAACATTCTTCCCAACAATCAACTGTACAGTTTGTACAGATTTTCCTCTTTTTTCACCCCCCCCCCCCACCCGCGAGGAACAGCTCCTCAAACACGGTCACAAACATCCCCCACCTTTTCTAAAACTCCCCTGCTGAGCCCCTTAACTCATACTTTATCTTCTCTAACCGCAGGAAGCCGTACAGGTCCCCAACCATGCTGCTACCCCCGGTGGCGATGCCGACCGCCACTCCAGCAAAATTTGTCGCCGTGCAATCAGAGAGGCGAAGGCCAAGACATCGGCCTTCCTCCTCTCCATGAGCTCCAGCTTCTCTGAAACCCCAAATATCGCCACCAAAGGATCCGGATCCACTCCCTCCTCCACTATCCTGGCTAAGACCGCGAACACCTCCGCCCAGAATCTTCCCAATTTTTAACAACCCCAAAACATGTGCGTGTGATTTGCTGGCCCCCGGCGGCCACACCTCACACACTCATCTGCTACCCACTGAAAGAACCCACTCATTCTCGCCCGAGTCACATGCACCCTATGCACCACCTTAAACTGTATCAGGCTCATCCTTGCACAAGAGGAGGTCCTGTTTACCCTTTGCAGTGCCTCACTCCATACTCCCCAATTGATCTCCATTCCCAACTCTGCTTCCCATTTCTCCTTGATCTTCACCACCCGCTCGCCACCCTGCCCCCCCAGCCACTTATATATCTCCCCAATTCTTCCCTCCCCTTCCACATCTGGAAGCAGCAGTCGCTCCAGCAGGGTGTACCCCGACAATCCAGGGAACCCCTTTTGTGCAAAGTCCCTAACCTGTAGATACCTGAACTCACTCCCCGTCGGCAGCTCTACCCTCCCCCTTTCGGCCCACAATGTTGTGCCAAACTAGTCTGAAACTAAAATCAAATCAACCTAGTCCTAATCATTCTAGTCCACTCCATATGCTTATCCAATAACTGCTTGAAAGTTCCTAAAGTGTCCGACTCCACTACCATAGCTGGGAGTGCGTTCCATGCCCCAACCACTCTCTGAGTAAAGAACCTACCTCTAACATCCCTCCTATATCTTCCACCATGAACCTTATAGTTATGCCCCCTTGTAACAGCTACATCCACCCGAGGAAAAAGTCACTGAACGTCCACTTTATCTGTCCCTCTCACCATCTTATACACCTCAATTAAGTCACCTCTCATCCTCTTTCGCTCCAATGAGAAAAGCCCTAGCTCCCTCAACCTTTACTGATAAGACCTACCCTCCAATCCAGGCAGCATCCTAGTAAATCTCCTTTGCACCCTTTCCAATGCTTCCACATCCTTTCTATAATGAGGTGACCAGAACTGCACACAATACTCCAAATGTGGTCTAACCAAGGTCTTGTACAGTTGCAGCATAACCTCACGGCTCTTAAACTCAATCCCCCTGTTAATAAATGCTAACACACTATAGGCTTTCTTCACGGCTCTATTCACTTGGGTGGCAACTTTCAGAGATCTATAGACATGAACTCCGAGATCTCTCTGCTCCTCCACATTCTTCAGAATCCTGCCGTTAACCCTGTAATCCGCATTCAAATTTGTCCGACCAAAATGGACAACCTCACACTTATCAGGGTTTAACTCCATCTGCCACTTTTCAGCCCAGCTCTGCATCCTATCAATGTCTCTTTGCAGCCTACAACAGCCCTCCACATTATCCACTATTCCACCAATCTTGGTGTCATCAGCAAATTTACTAACCCAACCTTCAACTCCATCATCCAAGTCATTGATAAAAATCACAAATAGCAGAGGACCCAGCACTGATCCCTGTGGTACACCGCTGATGACTGGGTCCCAGGATAAAAATTTACCATCTACCACCACCCTCTGTCTTCTATGTGATAGCCAGTTACTGATCCAATCGGCCAAATTTCCCTCTATGCCATGCCTCCTTACTTTCTGCATGAACCGACCATGCGGCACCTTATCAAACGCCTTACTAAAATCCATGTATACGGTATCAACTGCTCTACCTTCATCTGTGTACTTAGTTACCTCCTCAAAGAATACAATCAAACTTGTGAGGCAAGACTTACCCCTCACAAATCCGTGCTGACTATCCTGGATTAAGCTGTATCTTTCCAAATGATCATAAATCCGATCCCTCAGGAGCCTTTCCAATAATTTACCTATGACTGAAGTGAGACTAACCAGCCTATAATTACCAGGGTTATATCTATTCCCTTTCTTGAACAAGGGGACAACATTCGCCTTTCTCCAGTCTTCTGGCACTATTCCTGTAGACAGTGAGGACATAAAGATCAAAACCAAAGGCTCTGCAATCTCATCCCTCGCCTCCCAAAGAATCCTAGGATGTATCCCATCAGGCCCAGGGGACCTATCTATCCTCAGGCTTCTCAAAATTTCTAACACATCTTCCTTCCAAATATCTACCTCCTCCAGCCTACCAGCCTGTATCACACTATCCTCCTCAACAACATGGCCCCTCTCCTTTGTGAGCACTGAAGAAAGGTATTCATTTAGGGCCTCTCCTATATCTTCAGACTCCATGCACATGTTCCCACTACTGTCCTTGACCGGCCCTAACTTCACCTTGGTCATTCTTTTATTCCTCACATAAGTGTAAAAAGCCTTGGGGTTTTCCTTGATCCTACCCGCCAAGGACTTCTCATGCCCCCTCCTAGCTCTCCTAAGCCCTTTTTTGAGCTCCTTCCTAGCTATCTTGTATCCCTCAAGTGCCCTAACTGAACCTTGTTTTCTCATCCTTACATAAGCCTCCTTTTTCCTCTCGACAAGACATTCAACCTCTTTTGTAAACCATGGTTCCCTCACTCGACCATTTCCTCCCTGCCTGACAGTAACATACATGTCAAGGACACGCAGTATTTGCTCCTTGAACAAGCTCCACATCTCAATTGTGCCTATCCCTGACAGTTCCTGTTTCCATCTTATGCTCCCCAATTCTTGCCTAATCGCATCGTAATTACCCTGCCCCCAGTTATAAACCTTGCCCTGCCGTATGTTCCTATCCCTCTCCATTGCTATGGTGAAAGTCACCGAATTGTGGTCACTATCTCCAAAGTGCTATCCCACAACCAAATCTAACACTTGGCTTAGTTCATTACCCAGTACCAAATCCAATGTGGCTCCGCCTCTTGTCGGTCTATCCACATATTTTGTGAGGAAACCCTCCTGCACACACTGGATAAAAACAGCCCCATCCAAACTATTCAAATTATAGAGGTTCCAATCAATATTTGGAAAGTTAAAGTCACCCATGACAACTACCCTGTGACTACCACACCTATCCAAAATCTGCATTGCAATCTTTTCCTCCACATCTCTGTTACTGTTTGGGGGCCTATAGAAAACTCCTAACAAAGTGACCGCTCCTTTCCTATTTCTAACTTCAGCCCACACTACCTCAGTAGACAGATCATCCTCAAACTGCCTTTCTGCAGCCATTATACTATCCTTGATTAACAATGCTACTCCTCCACCTCTTTTACAACCTTCCCTAATCTTACTGAAACATCTAAACCCCGGAACCTCCTGCCCCTGTTCTATCCACATCTCCGTAATGACCACAACATCGAAGTCCCAGGTACCAATCCATGCTTCAATCTCACCAACCTTATTCCTGATGCTCCTCACATTGAAGTAGACACACTTCAAACCACCTTCATGCCTGCAGGTCCACTCTTGTGACCTTGGTACCTTCCTCAGTACTGCACTACCCTCAACTTCATGAACTCCAGCAACACTATCTCCTGGACTACAAATCAGTTTCCCATCTCCCTGCCAAATTAGTTTAAACCCCCCGAAGAGCTGTAGCAAATTTCCCTCCCAAGATATTGGTGCCCCTCTGGTTCAGGTGTAACCCGTCCTGTTTGTACAGGTCCCACCTTCCCCAGAATGTGCTCCAATTATCCAACTAACTGAAACCCTCCCTCCTACACCATCCCTGTAGCCATGTGTTTAACTGCACTCTCTCCCTGTTCCTCACCTCGCTAGCACGTGGCACTGGCAGCAAGCCAGAGATGACAAAACGGTCTGTCCTGGCTCTCAGCTTCCACCCTAGCTCCCTGAATTCCTGTTTTACATCCCCGTCCCTTTTCCTACCTATGTCATTGGTACTGATGTGTACCACGACTTGTGGCTGCTCCCCCTCCCCCTTAAGGATCCTGAAAACACGATCCGAGACATCACGGACCTTGACACCCAGGAGGCAATACACCAACCGTGAGCCTCTATCGTTACCACAGAACCGCCTATCTGTACCTCTAACTATAGAGTCTCCAATAACTAATGCTCTCCTGCTCTCCCCCCTTCCCTTCTGAGCCACAGGGACAGACTCAGTGCCAGAGATCATGGGCGTCATTCTCCGCCGGCGGGAGTCTCCGTTCTGCCGGCGCTCGGGGGTTTCCCGACGGCGTGGGGGTGCCCCATAATGGGAAACCCCATTGACCGGCCGGTGTTACGGAGACTCCCGCCGGCCGGTCGGCGCAGAAATGTGGCGGGGCGGGTAGGAGAATTTCGCCCCTGGTCACCATGGCTTACCTCTGGTAGGTCCTCCCCCCAACAGTATCCAAAACGGTATACCTGTTATTGAGGGGAACAACCGCAGGGGATCCCTGCACTGACTTCTTCTTCCCCCTCCTTTTAAACATCACCCAGCTATCTCATTCTTAGGAGTAACTACATCCCTGTAGCTTCTATCTATAACCGACTCTGCCTCCTGAATGATCCTCAGTTCATCCAGCTCCAGCTCCATTTCCCTAACACGGTCTTTGAAGAGCTGGAGATGGGTGCACTTCCCACTGATGAACTCAGCAGGGCCACTGTGTCCCTCACCTCGAACATCCTGCAGGAGGAACATTGCACTGCCCTCTCTGCCATCCCTTCCATTTATCCACTTGACAATTACAGAGAGAAAAAAAAAAGCTTACCTGATTTTCACACTCCCTGCAGGTTGGAGGTGGTGGAAGGGTGGAGAGAGGAAAAGGAAAGAAAAGCTTTCCTCACCAACTCACCACACAGTCTTTTTTTTTTAAGGTACTTCACTGGTGGCAAAGCACTTTGTTTAAGTCACTATATAAATGCCGGTCTTTCCTTTCTTTCTATTTAAGTGCATTAAAAAAATATACTGGCTAGATTTTCCAGCCCCTCCTCCTGGCAGGATCGATGGAAAATCTCAGCCTTATTCTCATTACTTGAAGACATATTCATCATAGAATGAAGTGATGGACATAATAGTATGGAAGATGTGCATACTTTGTTTATAAATATATAATGAAATAATTTAATTTGGTAGATCTGATCTGATACAGATAAAATTCTGTTGGCAAAAATGAATGGACAACATTGCTTTTATGTTGCGCCTTTCATGACCTTAAGATGTCCCAAAGCACTTTCCAGTCATTGAAGAACTTTTGAAGTGTGGCTACTATTATATTTTGGGAAACCTAACAGTCTATTTACACAGAGCAAAATCCCACAGTGAAATAAACAGCTGATAATCAGTTTTTCACAGAATCACAGAGTTACTGCAGAGCAGAAGAAGACAATTCAGCCCACTGTGTCTTCACTGGCTCTCTGAATGTTTTGTGATGGTGGTTAAGGAGTAACTGTTGGCCACAGCACTCTAAGATAATTTCCCTCCTCTTTTGATCCACCTAATGTGGGCAGAGAGAAGTTCCATTTAACAACCCTTTGAAAGTTGGCATCTTGACACTCCAGTTTCCCTCAGCCAAGCATTGCACTAAAGTGTCATTGTAGATTATATACCAAACTCTAAAATTGGGCTGGAACCCTGATGTTCTGGCTCAGAGCTGAGATGCATGCATCCCTCCTAGTTATTTCTGTTCACTTTGAGATTATTTTCATATAATTCAAATTGCATGTCAGAATTCAAATGTTTTCTTTCATAAATTACAAACTGCACTTAATTTTAATTAAATGTGCTTACTTGAAAGATTCATATACAAAATAATATGTTGGGAATGTAACGATTGCGAGATACAATTGATTTTTGTTTCGATCTGACCACTATTTCAACCATCAGTGAACAAGGAGCCTAAACCTCTTCGGAACCCTACTATTTCCAGCTTTTCACCATTTACAAAATACTTAGATCTATATTTCATTTGGTTGAAAATGAATAAACTCACACTTAATTGCTTTGAAATCCATCAGCCACAGTTTTTCCCACTCGGAACTGGATTCCCCGGTCCCCCAGCCTTGTGTTTCTCGGTGGCACGCGGTTAGTTTGCGGCGGGATTCTCTACTCCCACTGCTTCTCATTGGGGTTTCCCATTGAAGCCACCCCATGCTGCCGGGAAAGCCGTGGGCGAAGTGCGCTGCCAGCAGGAACAGGGAATCCCAACAGCCGGAGAATTCCAGCTCTAATCTATCAATACCGCTTTGTAATTTTATGCTCCCGTTTAAACTATTTATTGTGCCACATTGGTGAATTGGATTTTTGGCTCTCCATTATGTGAACTGAATAATCAATGAATATAGTGAATAGTGGTGTCCTTGTGAAAAACTAGTCCCTTCTTTCCAATTAGAGTACATACTGATTATCCCTACTCTGTCTTCCACTGCCTAGCCAGGCCAATAATTTACCTCCAATGCCATGAGCTTCAATTTTAGCGAGCTGCCTTTTATCCAAATGCCTTCCTGAAGTCCACATAAACTACATCTGTAGACAGTAGTAGTTCCAGTCTACTACTCTAGTACTTCCTCAAAAAAATGTTCTTTTTTATTCGATCATGGGATGTAGGCATCGATGGCTACCCAACACTTGTTACCTATCCCTAATTGCCTTTGAACTGTGGTAGGCCATTTAAGGGAGCAATTAGAGGGCATTTAAGAGCCAACCACTTTGCTCTGGACCTGGAGTCGCATGTAGGCCAGAGCAGGTAAGGACAACAGATTTCCTTCCCTCAAGGGCATTAGTGTACCAGATGAGTTTTTATGTTGATCATTAGTTATTATTAGACTTGTAATTCCAGATTTATTTTTTATTGGATTGAATTTTCAATACCTGCCACGAGCATCACCCTGGGTCTCTGGATTACTAGTCCACTGCACCATCGCTTCCCCTCTGTAGTTAGGTTTATTAGAAGACATGACTAATCCCTTATAAATTTGTGCTCTTGTTCAAATTGTTCAAAATTGTCGAAATGCCCAGCCTTTTGGTAGAATTTTCCCATTCTGCCCGTGACGGGTTCCATGGCGGGTGGGAGTGGGGAGTCTAGCTGGAGCCAAAGTAATCTGAATTCCGGCAGCATGAAACAGTTTGCAATTCTCCGGCTGGTAGGTTAATGGTGGGTCAGGTAACTCTCTGACTAGTGGTGTGACTGCCATTTGAATTCATTACCATCTCGTGAATGCTCATTAAACCAGATGCTTGCTGGAATCACATGTTGCTTTCCAATCTTACATCACACCGACGGGAAAGCACACCGGTCTGAATCTCGTTGCAAGGTCAGTAGAAAGTCACACTTCTTGGGGTATAAGGTTAGTCTGCTCCTGGTGGGTGCCTCCGTAGTCCAGATGGACAGCGCTGTTACAATCTCAGACAGGGGTAAACATTAAAACAGAGACCGGGGAGGGGGTGGGGGGGGGGGGGGGGGTGTCTGTAGAAAAGGATAATGGACGCAGGAGGAGCAAAGGGGCTGAAAGGCATTGAAAGGGGTTGATGAAGGGGGAACAATGGAAGGTGGTGGAGCAGGAGGACATTTTAAAGAGGCAGAGGAGGAGGGAGAACAATGGAAGGCAGAGGAAAGGCAGAGGGGTGGGAAGCTGGAGCCCAACAAGGGAAACTGAGACACTGACAAACAAAGGAATAGATGGGAGACAATAAGTAGTATGAATGCAGGGGGTGATACATACAGACTGCAGAACAGGAAAAGGGGTGGGAGGTGGTCTGTTAGTGTGGCACACGAGGAATGGGCCGCACTGAGGCTCATGAGGGGGAAGGAGTTGAGAGGGAGACTGCAGTGTTACGTCATGAGGGCAGTGGGGAGCTCGTTGACAGACAAAGTCCTTGATCTGGGGCCAACAAGTAAGAATCAGAGAGTCTCACAGTCAGGCGTGACAGAGTACAGACAGTCCTTAGGCACACAGTTAGCAGTCAGAGAGTACAGACTGTTTTTGGAGTCACAGTCAGGACTGAAAGAGCACAGATTCTCCGTGAGTATGTGGACCTCAAGTTAAGAGTGATCTGTGGATGGGATGACAAAAGTTATGGGAGACATCTGGAGCCTGCAAGAAAGCATTCAGCCAGAAATGCCGAGTGGATGATACATCTCGGTCTCCTCCAGAGGTTCCCTGAATCACAGATGTCAGTCTTCAGCCAAGTCAATTAACTCCAAGTGATATCAAGAAATGACTCAAGGCACTGGATACTGCAAAGGCTATGGACACTGACAATACTCCGACAATATTACTGAAGATTTGTGCTCCAGAACTTGCCACGCCTCTATCCAAGCTGCAACAGTACCTCTACAACACTGGCATCTACCTGCCAATGTAAAAAATGGCCCAGGTATGACCTGAACACAAAAAAGCAGGACAAATCCAACCCAGCCAATTACCGCCCGATCAGTCTACTCTCGATCATCAGTAAAGTGATGGAAGGGCGTGTCAACAGTGCAAGCACGGGGCACTTGCTTAGCAATAGCTACTCACTGATGCTCAGTTCGGGTTCCCTCAGGGATTCTCAGCTTCTGACTTCATTACAGCTTTGGTTCAAACATAGAAAAAATATCTCAATTCCAGAGATGAGCTGAGGGTGACTGCCCTTGACATCAAGGCAGCATTTGACCGAGAATGGCATCAAAGTAGCCCTAGCAAAACTGCAGTCAATGAGAATCAGGTTGGATTCATATCTGGCACGAAGGAGGATGTTTGTGGTGATTGGAGGTCCATCATCTCAGCTCCAGGACATCATTGCCATTGCAGGAGTTCCTCAGGGAAGTGTCCTAGACCCAACCATCTTCAGCTGCTTCATGAATGACATTCTTTCTATCAAAAGGGTCAGAAGTGGGCATGTTTGCTAATGACTGCACAATGTTCAGCAGCATTCATGACTCCTCAGATACTGAAGCAGTCCTTGTCCAAAGGCAGCAAAATCTGGACAATATCCAGGCTTGTGCTGACAAGTGGCAAGTAACATTCGTGCCACACAAGTGCAAGGCAATGACCTTCTCCAACAAGAGAGAACCAAACCATCGCCCTTTGACATTCAGTGGCATTACCATCGCTGAATCCCCCACAATCAACATCCTGGATGTTACCATTGACCAGAGACAAACTGGACTAACCATATAAATACTGTAGCTGCTACAGCAGATCAGAGGCTGGGAACCCTGCGTTGACTAACTCACCTCCTGACTCCCCAAAGCCTGTCCACCATCTATCTCCAAAGCACAAGACAGGAGTGTGATGGGATATTTTTCCCTTGCATGGATGAGTGCCACACAGACAACACTCAAGAAGCTTGACACCATCCAGGACAAAACAGCCACTTGATTGGCACCCCATCCACAAACATTCACTCCCTCCACCACCAACACACAGTAGAAGCCATGTGTACCATCAACAAGGTGCACTGGACTTCCGGTGGTGGCCATGGAGTGAGTGGCTGCACATAAAGTGGCTCCTGCCTGAGGCCGGATTCTTTGGCCCTTTTGGCTCGTTTTGCTGGGCTCTGGCAGATGGAAAAGGTGCAAATACCAAAGACCAAGGTATTCACCTTAGGTGGGTAATGTTGAAGAATTACCAAAAAGGAGTGTGATGAATAAGGAGCATCATTTGGATCAGGAGGACTTGCG
The DNA here is from genome assembly GCF_047496885.1 of Scyliorhinus torazame. Classification (NCBI taxonomy): domain Eukaryota; kingdom Metazoa; phylum Chordata; class Chondrichthyes; order Carcharhiniformes; family Scyliorhinidae; genus Scyliorhinus; species Scyliorhinus torazame. Next base: position 245,471,736 of record NC_092716.1, read on the forward strand.
TGGCGCAACAGGGGAAGAAATGGTGGAGGGACCTCTGTTGCCGTTGGCCGCAAAATGGTCAACAGAGCAGTTGGTGGAATTCCTGGCGACTGAGTTTATGCAGTAAAGGAAGATGGCTTCAGAGGATTTGGCCAAGGTGGCAGAGCCAATTCAGGCTGCCCTGGAGGGAGTGAAGCAGAAGCTGGAGGCGCAAAGTGCGTCGATCCAGGAGGTGGAGGAGGTGGTGGCTGACCATGAGGATCGTATTGCCTTGTTTGGATGCTGAAACATTGATAATGTCGGCGGGCCAGAAAAAGTTGAGGGAGAAGGCTGACGACCTGGAGAATTGTTCGAGGAGGCAGAGCCTGAGGATCGTGGGGCTGCCTGAAGGGATCGAGGGAATGCAGGCCATGAAGTATGGGGCCAAGACTTGAGCACCTGGTGGGGGAGGGGATCGTCAACCGTCTTTCTGAAGTGGATCGGGCATATAGGTAATTGAGGAAGTCAAAAGCGGGAGAGTGGCCGAGGGCTGTCACTGTGAGGCTACATCGGTACTTGGATAAGGAGAGGATTCTGAAGTGGACGAAGGAGACGCATGAGTAGATTTGGGAAGGCTACATGGTCCGTACCTACCAAGACCTGGGAGCGGAGCTGGCCAATAGGGTCAAGGCGGCCCGATTCAGGAATAAGGTGTGATTTGGGATGCTGCACCCTGCTCGTCTGTGGGTCATTTATGGGGGCAGGAACATTATTTCGACACACTGGAGGAGCGTGCAAACCTTTAAGAGACCATGGATTGGGGCACGTTTGAGAATATTGGATTTTGGTTGGGTTCACCTGCGTAATGGACTGGAGGCATTGAACTCAGGGAGGGGGAGATCTGTACGTATTCGGACAGAGTTGCCAAGTTTGGCTGTGTTTTTACAACCCACTCCGCATAATTAATTGTGTGAGTGTAGAGTTTTGTAACTTTTTTGCCTCCCCATGTTGGGGATAGTGATTTTTGTAATATAACAATGTGTGGGGCTTGCTGAACAACACGCGATATCCCTGTCTGGCACAAGGGTAAGACGGAGAACCATGGCTAACAAGGAAAATCATGGCTTGTGTTAAAGCCAAAGAGGAGGCCTATAAATTGGCCAGAAACAGCAGCACGCCTGAGGACTGGGCGAAATGTAAAATTCAGCAGAGGAGGTCAAAGGGTTTAATTTGGAAGGGAAAATAGAATATGAGAGTAAGATTGCAGAAAACACACATAAAAACTGACCGTAGGAGCTTCTATAGATATGTGAAGAGAAAAAGACTGGTGAAGACAATAGTTAGAATCGGGTGAATTCATAATGGGCAACAAAGAGATGGCAGACCAGTTGAATAATTACTTTGGATCTGTCTTCACTAAGGAGGACACAAATAACCTTCCGGAAATACTAGGGGGCCGAGGGTCTAGCATGAAGGAGGAACTGAAGGAAAACCTCATTAGTCAGGAAATTAGTTGAGGAAATTGATAGGATTAAAACCCGATAAGTCCCCAAGGCCTGATGCTCTGCATCCCAGAGTACTTAAGGAAATGGCCCTAGAAATAGTAGATGCATTGGTGATCATTTCCCAGCATTCTCTAGACTCTGGAAGAGTTCTCATGGATTGGAGAGTAGCTAATGTAACCCCACTTTTTAAAACAGGAGGACGAGAGAAAACGGGGAATTATAGACCGGTTCGCCTGACATCAGTGGGTGGGGAAAATGCTGGAATCAATTATTAAGAATGAAATAACTGAGCATTTGGAAAGTGGGGTCAGGATAGGTGCAAGTCAGCATGGATTCACTAAAGGGAAGTCATGCTTGACAAATCTTGTGGACATTTTTGAGGATGTGACCAGTAGAGTGGACAAGGGTGAACCAGTGGATGTTGTGTATCTGGATTTTCAAAAGGCTTTTGACAAGGTCCCACACAAGAGATTAGTGAGCAAAATTAAAGCTCATGGTATTAGGGGTAATGGATTGACGTGGATAGAGAACTGGCTGGAAAGAGTGGCAATAAACAGGTCCTTTTCAGAGTGGCAGGCAGTGACTAGTGAGGTACCGAAGGGTTCAATGCTGGGACCACAGCTGTTCACAATATACATTAATAATTTGGACGAAGGAATTGCATGCAATATCTCCAAATTTGCAGACGACACTAAGCTGGATGGCAGTGTGTGCTGTGAGGAGGATGCAAAGAGGCTGCAGGGTGAGGTGGACAGGCTGACTGAGTGGGCAAATACTTGACAAATGCAATATAATGTGGGTAAATGTGAGGTTATCCACTTTGGTGGCAAAAACAGGAAGGCAGATTATTATCTGAATGGTGGCAGTTTAGGAAAAGGGGAAGTGCATCGATAACTGGATATCATGGTGGAATAGTCACTGAAGGTTGGCATGCAGGTACAGCAGGCGGTGAGGAAAGCTAATGGCATACTGGCCTTCATAGCAAGAGGATTTGAGTACAGGAGTAGGGATGTCTTGCTGCAGTCATACAGAGCTTTAGTGAGGCCACACCTTGAATATTGTGTGCCGTTTTGGTCTCCTAGTTTGAGGAAAGACATTCTTGCTGTTGAGGGTGTCTAGAGAAGGTTCGCCAGACTAATTCTCGGGATGGCAGGACTGACATATGGAGAAAGACTGGATCGACTGGGCTTGTACTCAGTGGAATTTAGAAGAATGAGAGGGGATCTCATAGAAACATATAAAATCCTGATGGGATTGGACAGACTCGATGTGGGAAGAATGTTCCCAATGTTGGGGACGTCCAGAACTAGGGGTCATAGCCTAAGAATAAGGGGTAAGCCATTCAGGACTGAGATGAGGACTAAAGGGATCAAGGGTTATGGAGAGAAAGTGGGAGTGGGATACTGAATTTGCATGATCAGCCATGATCATATTGAATGGTGGTGCAGGCTCCTGCACCTATTGTCTATGTTTCTATGGAAGGGTGAAAGTGGAGGGGCTTGGTGCGGCGTGAGGATTGGGTGGGGTGGGGGGGTATGAAAGGACCCGTTGACACAAAGGAAGTTCGCCTTTTGCCTCGGGTGGGGCCATCTGGCGAGGAACTAGTCTAGTTAATAGACATGTTGTGCGGGGAAGAGTCGTAGGTGGGCCTGGGGAGGTGGGAATTTTTGTGTTTGGGATGAGAGGGGGTTGGGGGGTAGGGGTGAGTTGCTGACGATGCAGTGATTGTGCTGGAGCAGTTGGCTAGTGGGGATGATGGTGGCTATCTTGAGGCTACACTGGCGGTGGGTGGGACATGGGCCTGGAGGAGTCCATTGAAATCTGGATATGGTTGATCAAGGTGGGCGTGGAGCCCTCTGACCAGACTGGTCTCTTGGAACATCAGGAGACTGGATGGGCCAATCAAGAGGTTTTGTGATTTTGCCCACTTAAAGAGTTTGAAGGCAGATGTGGTGTTTCTGCAAAAGTCTTAGCTGATGGTTGAGGATCAGATGCGATTGAGGAAAGGGTGGGTAGGACAGGTGTTTCATTAAGGGTTAGATATGAACCAGAGGGGATGATGGGTTCTGATTAGTAAGAAGATGGCCTTTTCGGCTAGCAGTATAGTGAGTGATCCTGGGGATGGGGTTAGGTATGTGATGATGAGTGGGAGGCTGGAGGGGACGCCGGTGGTGTTGGTGAACATCTATGCCCCCAACTGGGATGATGCAGATTTTATGAAGAGGGTGTTTGTGAAGGCTCCCGACCTTGATAGGCTCCGGTTGATTATGGGGGATAGATTTTAATACTGTTCTGGATCCTAGGCTGGATCGGTCGTGTCCCTAGTCCTTTAAGGTATCGGCAATGGAGAAGGAATTGTTGGGGTTTCTGAGCGAATGGGGGAGAGGGCTCATGGCAGTTTGGTAGGCCGAAGGTGAAGACATTTTCGTTCTTTTCTCATGTTCATCGGGTGTATTCGCGGATTGATTTTTTTGTCACGGACAAGAAGTTGTTGGCGGGGGTGATTAGGATGGAGTCCACGGCGATTGTGGTGTTGGACCATGCGCCACATCTTGTGGACCCGTGTGTGAAGAGGAGGGGTACACAGCGGCCGTTGTATGTTGGGTTGTTGGCCGATAAGGAGATTTGTGAGAATGTAGAGGTGGCTATATGCACTTATTAAGAGCTCAATAAAATTGAGGAGGTCTCTGCCACCATGCTATGGGAGGTGTTGAAGGGGGTGATTAGGGGGGAGTTTATTTCCATTCAGCACATAGGTATAAGGTGGAACGTTTGGAGAGGCAGAGATTGGTGAAGGCCATTCCGGCGGTGGATCAGAGATATTCGCCAGCTCTTGAGGAAGGGTCATTGAAGGAGAGGAAGAAGTTCTCGGTGGCATTCAAATTTATGTCAATGGGAAAGGCGGCGGGGCAGCTGCGTCAGGCTAGGGGGGCATTGTATGAGTATGGGGAGAAGGCCAGCAGGTTGTCTATGCACCAGTTCAGGTGGCAGGCAGTGGCGAGGGAGATTGGGCGGACGGAGGACTCAGGGGGGTTGCGTGGTCACTGAGTCAGGGAAGGTGAATGGGGTATTTGAGGCTTTCTATCAGGGGGCTGTACAGGTCGACCCCCCGTGGACATGGGGCGGTTCTTGAATGGCCTGGACTTTCCGGTGGCGGAGGAGGGGTGGGTGCATGCGTTGTACGCCCAGATTGGGCTGGGGAAGAGATGGGTTGCGTGGCTTTGGTGCAGTCTGGAAAGGCCCCAGGTCTGGATGGGTTCCCAGCAGAAATCTATAAAAGTATGCCACAGAATTGGGGCCCCTTTTAGTGGAGGTGTTGGTAAGGGGGAGCTTCCACCCATATTGATACAGGTATCAATTTCACTCATTTTGAAGACGGGTGAGGATGCAGAGGTGTCTCGATCGTATGGTCTGATATCGTTGTTGAATATGGTTGAGAAGCTATTGGCTAAGGTGCTGGCAATGTGTATGGAGGACTGTGTGCCGGGGGTGATAGATGAGGACCAAACGGGGTTTGCGAAGGAGCGGCAGCTGTCAGCTAACATTAGAAGGTTGTTAAATGTGCTCATGGTGCTGTCGGTGGGTCAGGAGTCAGAGGTGATAGTGTCTATGGATATGGAGAGGGCATTTGACCGGGCTGAGTGGGATCATTTGTTTGAGGTGCTGGGACAGTTTGGATTTGTGGATTGGATTTGGTTGTTGTACTGAGCCCCCATGGTGAGTGTTTGCATGAATAATGTTAGCTCTGGGTATTTCCAGCTGCACCGGGGATGTCCGTTGCTTTTTGCCTTTGGCAATGGTGCTTCCGGCTTTGAGGGGGTGGAGGGCTTTTGAGAGGTGGGTGATGGAGCACCAGATCTGTAGGTGGACGATCTGTTGTACGTCACGGATCCGGTGGAGCATATATGTATAGGATTATGGGGATATTGATGGAGTTTGAGTCTTGTCCGGGATATAAGCTCAGTGTGAGAAACAGCAAAGTGTTCCCGCTAAATGCTCAGATGCAGGGGAGGGGTTGAAGAAGTTGCTGTTTTGGCTGGTCAAGTTGAGTTTTCGATATTTGGGTATAAAGATGGCACATTGGAGGGCCCAATTGCATAAGTTGAATTTGGCGAACTTGGTGGAGGGGGTGAAAGAGGATTTCAAGAGGAGGAATGTGCTATCGCTTTCGCTGGCTGGAAGAGTCCAGACAGGAAAGATGACAGTTCTGCTGAAATTTCTGTTTATTTTCCAGAATCTCCCAATATTTGTGCCCAAGTCTTTCTTTGGAAGGATGAATAGGATGATTTCAGAGCTTATCTGCGCGGATAAGGCACCGTGGGTTAGGAGGGTGATTTTGGAGAGGGATAGGCAGACAGGAGGGTTGGCGCTGCCCAGCCTGTTAAGTTGTTACTGGGTGGTGACTTGGAAATAGATCATTGTTTGTTCACTGTCACTGGGTCAAAATCCTGAACTCCTACGTGGCTGTCGTGTTTGGTGTTCGATGCCTCGCAAGGAATCTACCAAACGACTTGTGACTTGTCCAAACCAGGATCTTCACTAAATTACACGTGGTAAGATAATGATCTGTTACAGAGCAAGTTATCATGGCGTTTCTTTGTACCCCTCTGGAACCACCCCAAGTTCACATCTGTCCTCATGTACGTCTTATAACCATCTGACGATGGCCGGATGTGCTCCATTTATATTGGCATGCCTTGTCACATGACCACTGCCTTGAGACCACAGGGTGTACCTGTACCGCCACTTGCTGGTTGGAGGTCGCACCACCTGCCATTTATGATATTGCTTACAGGCATATCGCCACAGCTGTACCTGCACCACATGGATTGCCGCAGTTCAAGAAGGCAGGTCATCACTATCTTCGCAAGGGCAATTAGGGATGGGCAATAAATGCTGATCTAGCCAACAATGCCCACATCTATTGAATGGATAAAAAAGGGGCTTTCTTGGGGAGGTCTCCTCCATAGGTAACCATGCATACAGAATTATAGAATCATTTTTTCTTTCTCCCACAAATAACGCAGGCTCCCTTCGAAAGGTTCATTTCCTTATGCATTACTCATAGAATCATAGAGTTTACTATGCAGAAGAAGGCCATTTGGCCCATTGGGGCTACACCGGCCCCTGAAAGAGCACCTCACTTAAGCCCACACCTCCATCCTTTCCCCGTAACCCAGCAACCCCACCTAACGTTTTGGACACTACGGGGCAATTTAGCATGACCAATCCACCGAGGACACCGGAGCACCCGCAGGAAACCCAACCAGACACAGGGAGAAAGTGCAGACTCCGCACAGACAGTGACCTAAGCCAGGAATTGAACCCGGGTCCCTGGCGCTGTGAAACAACAGTGCTAACCACTGTGCTACCGTGCCGCCCGGTTCTAGTTGGGGTGGGTAGAGGTCCATATGAGGCCTGGGGATATCAACAGTGATGGGCTCACAGGAGAGGATGGAAATGTTGTCCACAACAACAATGAGATCTGGGGCGAAATTCTCCGTAATCAGCGCAATGTCCGCCGACCGGCGCCAAAAACGGCGCAAATCAGTCCGGCATCGCGCCGCCTCAAAGGTGCGGAATCCTCCGCATCTTGACCGGCCGAGCTCTAACGTTGAGGGGCTAGGCCCGCGCCAGACTGATTTCCGCCCCGCCAGCTGGCGGGAAAGGCCTTTGGCGCCCCGCCAGCTGGCGCGGAAATGACATTGCCGGGTGACGCATGCGCAGGAGCGTCAGCGGCCGCTCACGGCATCCCCGCGCATGCGCAGTGGAGGAAGTCTCTTCCACCTCCGCCATGGTGGAGACCGTGGCGAAGACGGAAGGAAGAGTGTCCCCACGACACAGGCCCGCCCGCGGATCGGTGGGCCCCAATCGCGGGCCAGGCCATCGTGGGGGCATCCCCCGGGGCCAGATCGCCCCGCGCCCCCCCCAGGACCCCGGAGCCCGCCCGCGCCGCCTTGTCCCGCCGGTAAGAGAGGTGGTTTAATCCACGCCGGCAGGACAGGCATTCTAGCAGCGGGACTTCGGCCCATCCGGGCCGGAGAATCGCGGGGGGGGGGCCCGCCAACCGGCGCGGCGCGATTCCCGCCCCCGCCGAATCTCCGGTGCCGGAGAATTCGGCAACCGATGGGGGCGGGATTCACGCCAGCCCCCGGCGATTCTCCAACCCAGCGGGGGAGGGGCGGAGAATCTCGTCCCTGGTAACACTGGGTAGGCTGGAGAATAACAGGAAGGAGCTCTAACTTCACACCTTAAAGTTCCAGGTGAATATCTGGGATGTGGGCAGTGAGAGAGGGAGCATCAAAGCTGGCCTCAAGGTAATAGTGGACCACCATTTTGCACTATAGAACTCATGGTGCAGATACAAATCGAAAATAGAAGCAAACCTGCATGGGAGGAGTCTGAGACAGCATGGGAGGAGCGCACTAAAGGGCCCTTTCAGGGACACCGACTAACATGTCAGTGCTGCAAGATTCAAATGGTGTCGGAGAAAGAGAAAGGAAGGACACTTCCTTAAGAAGTTAGCCGTTGGAATTTATGCCTTGTGTCTCGCTGTTAAAGAGGAAGAGTCATTAGTTTAACATCGCAGATGCTGCATTTTAATATTAACACATAAGAATGTAAAATTTGGGAATGCAGGCAACTGTTAATATCATAAACTGGGCTTAAGCAAGTCATGGGACATTAATGAAACCTTAAGCATGTCATAGGACTGTGGTAGTATGTATTGAGGGTCATGTGGGACTGGAAGCCCTAATGTCATTGGCTGACAGATCCCGGGTCCTGGTTGGCCGTTGACCTCTAGCTCCGCCCTGAAGGCGGAGTATAAGAAGCCGGAGTCTTCCCCCGCAGGCCAGTTTACTATCGAGCTGCGGGGGAACAGACACGCTTAATAAAGCCTCATCGACTTCACTCTATTCGTCTCACGGAGTCTTTGTGCGCTACAATTTATTAAGCGTGCCTAAAAAGGACTATGGAGCTCAGGATCATTCCGGAATGCCTGAGGATCAGCCCCCACGCAGTGAACGCGGCAGCAGCCTTCAAGCACTGGCAGACTTGCTTTGAGGCCTACCTCAGAACGACCACCGGCCGGGTCACAGAAGACCAAAAACTGCAGGTCCTGCACTCGAGGGTGAGCACGGAGATTTTCTCCCTCATCGAAGACGCGGAGGATTTCCAGACGGCGTTCGCAGCACTGAAAAGTCTCTATGTCCGCCCAGTTAACCAAATCTACGCTTGCTACCACCTCGCGACGAGACGGCAAGCTCCCGGAGAATCGATGGACAAATTCTACGCCGCGCTGCTGATTTTGGGACGAGCCTGCAGCTGCCCGTCGGTGAACGCAAACAAACACACGGACATGTTAATGCGCGATGCTTTTGTGGCAGGTATGCAATCCTCCCAAATCCGCCAAAGACTTCTAGAAAAAGAGTCGCTAGGACTCTCAGAGGCACGGGCCCTAGCAGCCTCCCTAGACGTGGCCGCGCGTAATACCCGCGCCTACGGCCACGACCGCGCGGCAGCCCATTGGGCCCCGTATGTACCCGTCGCGGCAAACCCCCTACCTCCCCCCCGGACACCCCACAGGCTTGCGCGGTCCAAACGCCGAGTCGCACCGGGGGCGTCCGCTGTTATTTCTGCGGCCAGGCGAAACACCCCCGACAGCGCTGCCCGGCCCGCGCAGCTATCTGCAAAAGCTGCGGGAAAAAGGGCCATTATGCGGTTGTGTGCCGGTCCCGCGAGGTCGCCGCTGTCCCGGGAGAACAGGGAGCCCTGCAAGCTGTTTACGCGCCCCAACCCCCCCAGCACGCAATGTACGACCCGCAGGCGCAGCCGCTCTGGGTCCCGACCACCGCGGTCCCGGGAGAACAGGGAGCCCTGCACGCCGCTTACGCTCCCCAACCCCCCTCCCCGCAGCCCATGTATGACTCGCCGCCGGCGCTACCGCTTTGGGTCCCGGCCAACACTCTCCATGGAGAGGAGGGAGTTTTGCGCGTCCCTAACGCCCCCCTAACCCCCACCCCGCGCCCCACGCCTGACCCGCCGGCGCCACCTACTTGGGCCCCGACCACCGCTGTCCCCGGTGAGGGAGCTCCGCGCGGTCCTAGCGCTCGCGGTCCTAGCGCTCGCGGTCCTAGCGCTCCCCAGCCCCCCCAGCTCACCATGTGCGACCCGCAGACGCCGCCATTTTGGGTCCCGGCCACCACGAGGGGAGGAGGGGCGCCGCCATCTTGGACCGCCCAGACCTGTACGACGCGTGGGGGCGGCCATTTTGTCCACCCCCGCCGCCATCTTGTGACCCCCCAGCCACGTGCGATGTATGGGGGCGGCCATTTTGTCCATCCCCGACGCCATCTTGGACGGCAACAACGGACCCCACTCACTACTACAACCACGTCTCGCTTCAATTACGCTCGATCAAGCTCGGCCCCGGACACTCCAGACGACGACGACAACGGTGCTAATAAACGGCCACGAGACGCCATGCCTAGTCGACTCCGGGAGCACGGAGAGCTTTATACACCCCGACACGGTAAGACGCTGTTCCTTGACTCCTATCCCAGCGCACAAAAGATTTCCCTAGCTGCAGGATCCCACTCCGTACAGATCCAGGGATTCTGCATAGTTACCCTAACGGTGTTGGGGAGGGAGTTCAAAAACTACAAACTAAATGTCCTTCCCCAACTCTGTGCCCCCACCTTGCTGGGATTAGATTTCCAATGCAATCTACAGAGCCTTACGTTCAAATTCGGCGGCCCAATACCCCCACTCACTATCTGCGGCCTCGCAACCCTCAAGGTGCAACCCCCGTCCTTGTTTGCGAACCTCACCCCGGATTGCAAACCCGTCGCCACTAGGAGCAGACGGTACAGCGCCCAGGACCGGACCTTCATTCGGTCCGAAGTCCAGCGGCTACTAAAGGAGGGCATAATCCAGGCCAGCAGTAGTCCCTGGAGAGTGCAGGTGGTAGTAGTGAAGACAGGGGAGAAACAAAGGATGGTCATTGACTATAGCCAGACCATCAACAGGTACACACAACTAGACGCGTACCCTCGCCCCAGCATATCCGACATGGTCAACCGGATTGCCCAATATAAAGTCTTCTCCACCGTGGACCTCAAGTCCGCCTACCATCAGCTCCCCATCCGCCCAAGTGACCGCAAGTACACAGCCTTCGAGGCAGACGGGCGATTATACCATTTCCTACGGGTCCCTTTTGGCGTCACAAACGGGGTCTCGGTCTTCCAACGGGAGATGGACCAAATGGTTGATCAACATGGGTTGCGGGCCACGTTCCCGTATCTCGACAATGTAACCATCTGCGGCCACGATCAGCAGGACCACGACGCCAACCTCCAAAAGTTCCTCCAGACCGCCAAAGCCTTGAACCTCACGTACAACGAGGACAAGTGCGTTTTTAGCACCGATCGGCTAGCCATTCTGGGCTACGTAGTGCGCAATGGGATAATAGGCCCCGACCCCGAACGTATGCGCGCACTCATGGAATTTCTCCTCCCGCACTGCCCAAAAGCCCTGAAACGCTGCCTGGGGTTCTTTTCATACTACGCCCAGTGGGTCCCCCAGTACGCAGACAAGGCCCGCCCCCTAATACAGACCACGACCTTCCCTCTGTCGACAGAGGCTTGCCAGGCCTTCAGCCGCATCAAAGCGGATATCGCAAAGGCCACGATGCGCGCCATCGACGAGTCCCTCCCCTTCCAGGTCGAGAGCGACGCCTCCGACGTAGCTCTAGCGGCCACCCTTAACCAAGCGGGCAGACCCGTGGCCTTTTTCTCCCGGACCCTCCACGCCTCAGAAATCCGCCACTCTTCAGTAGAAAAGGAAGTCCAAGCCATAGTGGAAGCTGTGCAACATTGGAGGCATTACCTGGCCGGCAGGAGATTCACTCTCCTCACGGACCAACGGTCGGTAGCCTTCATGTTCGATAATGCACAGCGGGGCAAAATTAAAAACGACAAGATCTTAAGGTGGAGGATCGAGCTCTCCACCTTCAACTATGAGATTTTGTATCGTCCCGGAAAGCTGAACGAGCCGTCCGATGCCCTATCCCGCGGCACATGTGCCAACGCACAAATTAACCGCCTCCAAACCCTCCACGAGGACCTCTGCCACCCGGGGGTCACTCGGTTTTACCACTTTATCAAGTCCCGCACTCTCCCATACTCTTTAGAGGAGGTCCGTACAGTCACAAGGGACTGCCACATCTGCGCGGAATGCAAGCCGCATTTTTTCAGGCCGGATGGAGCGCACCTGATTAAGGCTTCCCGCCCCTTTGAACGCCTCAGTCTCGATTTCAAAGGGCCCCTCCCCTCCACCGACCGCAACGCATATTTTCTTAATGTGGTGGACGAATACTCCCGCTTCCCTTTTGCCATTTCCTGTTCTGACATGACCGCGGCCACAGTCATTAAAGCCCTGAACAGCATCTTCACACTGTTCGGTTACCCCGCATACGTCCACAGCGACAGGGGGTCCTCTTTCATGAGTGACGAGCTGCGCCAGTTCCTGCTCAGCAAGGGCATAGCCTCAAGCAGGACGACCAGCTACAACCCCCGGGGGAACGGGCAAGTAGAGAGGGAGAACGGCACGGTCTGGAAGGCCGTCCTACTGGCCCTACGGTCCAGGGACCTCCCAGTTTCATGGTGGCAGGAGGTCCTCCCGGACGCTCTCCACTCCATCCGGTCGTTATTATGTACGAGCACTAATCAAACGCCTCATGAGCGTCTCCTTGTTTTCCCTAGGAGGTCCTCCTCTGAAACGTCGCTGCCGACCTGGCTGGCGGCCCCAGGACCCATCCTGCTCCGAAAGCATGTGCAGGCACATTAGGCAGACCCGTTGGTCGAAAGGGTTCACCTCCTCCACGCAAACCCCCAGTACGCCTACGTGGAGTACCCCGACGGCCGACAGGACACAGTCTCCCTGCGGGATCTGGCGCCCGCCGGCAACACGCACACCCCCCCGACACCATCAACCCAACCCCCCCCTTCCTGCCACCGCCGCACCCCGCGACCGCCCCCTTCCCAGGAGGATCGGTTCCCCTCCCCTCAGCACCGACCAAGAATAAAGCCCAAGCTGAAACCGTAAGGCTCCTGGAGGCGACAACACTGGTACAAGCACCACCACCACCGGGGCCGAGGCGATCGACACGGACGACCAGACCACCCGACCGACTCGTGGCGTCGATCTAAAACTAAATATGGACTTTTCGCAAGAACATTTTGCTTTTCTTCCCATACCCTCTGTAAATAGTTGCAACAGGACAAAATTGTACAATACTGTATTGCCTTGTGAATGTTTTTTCCTCCCAGGACCAGCCCCGTAAACCCTTACCACCATTCGAAGCATCACCCCGCCGGGTTCATTTTTGACAAGGGGTGAATGTGGTAGTATGTATTGGGGGTCATGTGGGACTGGAAGCCCTAATGTCATTGGCTGACAGATCCCGGGTCCTGGTTGGCCGTCGACCTCTAGCTCTGCCCTGAAGGCGGAGTATAAGAAGCCGGAGTCTTCCCCCGCAGGCCAGTTTACTATCGAGCTGCGGGGGAACAGACACGCTTAATAAAGCCTCATCGACTTCACTCTATTCGTCTCATGAAGTCTTTGTGCGCTACAAGGATCCAGGATCCAGAAAAAGTTGATGATGGTGAGCTTCAGTGGGCTGATGCCATCGAGAAAGCACAACGTGGCTTCCTTCCCTTGATACCTTAATTGCTACCTTGGGCGTCATTCTCCGACCCCCCAGCGGGTCGGAGAATGGCCGTTGGCCGCCGTGAATCCCGCCCCCGCCGGTTGCCGAAGTCTCCAAAGGGAGAAAAGTCGGCTGGGCGTTAATGGCGCCGCAGACGTCGGAGAATGGCACCGGTCTGCGCAAGGCAGCCGATTTTGGGCCTACCGATATTCTGCCTTCCGGATGGGCCGAAGTCCCGTCGACGTGATGACCGGTCACATCGACGTAAATCAAACCTCCTTTTCATCGGCGTGACCCTGTGCTCCAGGTTCACGCCGACCAGCGTGGAGGTGAGTGACGGCCTGGGGGGTTGGCCGCTGGGCAGGCGATGGCGTGGCCGCAGTCTGAATGTGTGGGGAGAGGTGTGTCTCGGGTTGTGTGTGTGTGTGTGCGGCGGGGGAGGTGGTTAGAGTGGGCTGTGCTCCGGGGGAGTGCCGGGAGGGGGGTCCGTGCCGGGGAGGAGGATGGGGGGTCCGTGCCGGGGAGGGGGATGGGGGGTCCGTGCCGGGGAGGGGGATGGGGGGGGGGATGGGGGGGGGGCCTGTGCCGGGGAGGGGGATGGAGGCCCGTGCCGGGGAGGAGGTTGGGGGGGGGGCCCGTGCCGGGGAGGGGGATGGGGGGCACGTGAGGGGGATGGGGGGGGGGGCCCGTGCCGGGGAGGGGGATGGGGGGTCCGTGCCGGGGAGTGGGATGGGGGTCCGTGCCAGGGAGGAGGATGGGGGGGGGCCCGTGCCGGGGAGGAGGATGGGGGGGGCCCGTGCCGGGGAGGGGGATGGGGGGTCCGTGCCGGGGAGGGGGATGGGGGGTCCGTGCTGGGGAGGAGGATGGGGGGTCCATGCCGGGGAGGGGGATGGGGGGGGTGGGATGGGGGGGGCCCGTGCCGGGGAGGGGGATGGGGGGTCCGTGCCGGGGAGGGGGATGGGGGGTCCGTGCCGGGGAGGAGGATGGGGGGTCCGTGCCGGGGAGGAGGATGGGGGGTCCGTGCCGGGGAGGAGGATGGGGGTCCGTGCCGGGGAGGGGGATGGGGGGTCCGTGCCGGGGAGGGGATGGGGGGTCCGTGCCGGGGAGGAGGATGGAGGGGGGGTCCGTGCCGGGGAGGAGGATGGGGGGGGGGGCCGTGCCGGGGAGGGGGATGGGGGGACAAGTGAGTTGGTCCACCTGGCCAGGTGCCAGCCTCCAACAGTTGGACCCATGCGATCCATGCCACCTGGCTGGGGGGAAGGAGGGGTGTTGTAAGACTTCTTACTGTGCTCACCCCAGTCCAACGCCGGCTTCTCCACATCAATCTTTATATTGCCATTGATTAGATTCTGTGCCCTACTCTCAGTGCATCAATTTGTGTTTCCACGTAGTCTAATTCACCAAAAAACCCTCAAGCCAATGAACTACGAATGGTGGGAATCGCATTGGAGGAACCCAGTGAAAATGTATATATTTGGAAAATGTCTGTTTTCTGGTAATAATTCAGCTTACAGTTGCCCAGTTTAGTTGACTCAGCATAGGCAATGAAATATAATTTATACAGAATCAACTTATAAATTATTTATTTTGTGATTAAATGTTGGCGGATTACTAACTATACAGTTAGAAGTTGTAGCCCTGACATTAAACTCTGTTGCTTTCCATCTTACAGTTATAGTTGTGTAGTGCCCTCTGCTGAGCAAAGTTGAAAACGTATAGATTAGCAACTGGAAAGAGACGGTCAGAAAACAAAAATGAAAGTAGATTTCCTTGAATTACCACACATTTATGGGAAAGGTAAAAACAGACCAGCATGAAAACACAAGGCTATGGAAGGTTAAATAATGAGACAGAACTAACCATAGCCCTTAGCTTTACTTTACTGTATAAGTATAATTTCAAGTTATTGTTCTTGTTATAGTGGTTGCTGAACGCATAGCGTTTGCTGTTTAGTAATCTTGCTAATCTACAACCTTTTTACACTGGAAGGGAGGAATTTAATGAGGGATGTGGCGGGGCCTCACTTCTGCCACAAACACTGGTGACATCCACACTGACAAGATCTCCTGGCTGAATCAGAAAGTGACAGGGAAGTAGCAGGCTCCCGACCCACCCCCTCCTGTACGAACAAATGCTCCCCACCCCCACCCCCCCCAACCCCCTCCCACCCGCCTCCATATTTCCCTCTGGGGGAAATTTCTGCAAGTTTTAGATTCAAACGCATGGCATCTTCGACATGGCACCTGGGACCTAGTGAATGGAATGGTGCAGGCAACTTTGTGTCTCCTTAAGCAAAACAAATTTAAAGAATTGCTGATGAACAGGTCATTCAAAACCAGGATGTGTTACAACGGTGAAGTCAATGTCAAGACAGATAGAGAAAGCAAAATAAAGCGAGGGAGAGATTGGATTGAGAGAGAAAAAGCCAAAGAAAATTAATGGAAAAAGCCAAGGAAAATGTTAAAAGGAAAAATAGTTTTAAAATTTTGCATCTCCCAACATGAATTAAAGTCTGAAGTTATGAGGCTCCGCACTTGTGAAAGTTAATTTTCAGTGCCAAAATGGCGATTGGAAGTAATTAAGACTTATAATTCCATTAACAAAGGTGTTTTGTCTGAAATGGACAACTTCTAAGGTTCTTTGGTGATTTTAATCCATTTCTACCATCATGGAATTTCATGCTGTTCAGCACATTTGAATGGAGAGCCAATCAGCGAGATATCCTCTTCATCCATCCATGACAGAAATATTCAGGTTTTCATGTTTAACAGCACATCTGCATTCACGTGAAGTTGCTGTCTAATTTATGCATAAATAGCAAGAGTGCAGTTGGTATCACTTATTTTTGCAGTAGGTTCTGGCCCAATATTTTTTTTTTTAAACGCATTTTATTCAAACTTGTATCAAAGTAGGTTACAGCAAATAAACACCCCGGGAAACATTCTTCCCAACAATCAACTCTACAGTTTGTACAGATTTTTCTCCTTTTTCAGCCCCCTCCCCATCACCCCCCCCCCCCCCCCCCCCCCCACCACCACCCCCACCCACCCCTGCGACGAACAGCTCCTCAAACACGGTCACAAACATCCCCCACCTTTTCTCAAACTCCCCTGCTGAGCCCCTTAACTCATACTTTATCTTCTCTAACCGCAGGAAGTCATACAGGTCACCCAACCACGCTGCTACCCCCGGTGGCGATGCCGACCGCCACTCCAGCAAAATTTGTCGCCATGCAATCAGAGAGGCGAAGGCCAAGACATCGGCCTTCCTCCTCTCCATGAACTCCGGCTTCTCTGAAACCCCAAATATCGCCACCAAAGGGTCCGGTCCACTCCCTCCTCCACTACCCTGGCTAAGACCGTGAACACTCCCGCCCAGAATCTTCCCAATTTTTCACAACCCCAAAACATGTGCGCATGATTCACTGACCCCCGCCCACACCTCTCACACTCATCTGCTGCCCCCTGAAAGAACCCACTCATTCTCGCCTGAGTCATATGCACCCTGTGCACCGCCTTAAGCTGTATCAGGCTCATCCTTGCACAAGAGGAGGTCCTGTTTACCCTTCGCAGTGCCTCACTCCATACTCCCCAATTGATCTCCATTCCCGACTCCACTTCCCATTCCTCCTTGATCTTCACCACCCGCTCGCCTCCCTGCTCCCCCAGCCACTTATATATATCCCCAATTCTTCCCTCCCCTTCCACATCCGGAAGCAGCAGTCGCTCCAGCAGGGTGTATCCCGGCAATCTAGGTAACCCCTTCCAGACCTTTCGTGCAAAGTCCCTAACCTGTAGATACCTGAACTCACTACCCCTCGGCAGCTCTACCCTTTCCCTTAGCTCCTCCAGACTGACAAACCCTTCCTCCAAATACAAATCCCTCACCAGCCCCACTTCCCTCCACCTCCTGTATACACTATCCATCCCCACCTGGCTCAAACCCATGATTCTCGCACAGCGGTGTTAGCACCGACATCCCTTCCACCCTTAAATGCCTCCTCAGCTGATTCCATATCTTCACCGTGGACTGCACCACTGGGCTCCCTGAATACCTACTCGGAACCATTGGCAATGCTGCCGTCACCATAGCCCTCAGACTAGACCCCTTACAAGATTCCCCCTCCACCCTAACCCACTCTACCCCTTCTCCTTCCCACCACCGCCGCACCTTGTCCACATTCGCTGCCCAATAATAATGAAGCAAGTTTGGCAACGCCAACCACCTCTGCTGCCTTGGTATAAAGATCGGGAGAGCCTGAAAGATAAACAAGAACCTCGGCATAATATTCATTTTCACCACTTGGACCCTCCCCGCCAACGTTAAGTGCAGTGTATCCCACCTCTTAAGATCCTCCCTGGCCTCCTCCACCAGCTTCATTAAGTTCCACTTATGGAGCCCCGTCCATTCCCTTGCTACCTGAATCCCCAAGTACCTAAACCTATCCCTCGCTACCGTAAATGGCAACCCCCCTAAACTAGCCCGCTATGCTAGCTCATTCACCGGGAATACCTCGCTTTTCCCTACATTCAGCTTGTATCCCGAGAACCCTCCAAACCTCCGCAACATGCCCATAATCCTTCCCATACTCTCCAACGGATCCGAAACATACAGCAAGAGGTCATCGGCATATAGCGACATCTGATGCTCCCTCTGCCCCCTCATTATCCCCTGCCACTCTGCCGACCCCCTGAGAGCCATCGCCAATGGCTGTATGGCCAGTACAAACAGCAGCGGCGACAGCGGGCACCCCTGCCTCGTACCCCTGTGTATGTCAAAGCTTCGTGAGCTCATATCATTCGTCCTCACCCTCGCTCTTGGCGCCACATACAGCAACCGCACCCATGCCACAAATCTCGTCCCAAACCCAAACCTTCCCAAAATTTCGAACAAGTACCCCACTCCATCCGCGTCCATGGACACCACCACCTCCGGTACCAGAGCTCTCGACGGATTAATCACCACATTCAACAGCCGTCTTATATTACTCGCGAGCTGCCTGCCCTTCACGAAGCCTGTTTGATCTTCTGCAACCACCCCCGGGACACAATCCTCCATCCTCCCCGCCAACAGTGCTCTTACAATGCTCGGCACAACATCGAGGGCCGAAGGGCCTGTTCTGTGCTGTACTGTTCTATGTTCTAAAAACTTAGCCAATACTTTCACATCCGTGTTCAATAGCGATATGGATCTATATAACCCTCATTCCACCGGATCTTGCCTTTTTTGGGGATTAGTGTGATTACTGCCTGCTTCATCGTCTCCGGCAACTCCCCCTTCTCCAGTGCTTCATGAAACGCCCCCAACAGATGTGGTGCCAGGTCTGCCGCAAATTCCTTATAAAATTCTGTCGGGTACCCATCCGGCCCAGGGGCCTTCCCCGACTTCATACCCCTGATACTATCCGGCAGCTCCCTCAGCCCCAGGGGCCTCTTTGCTTCCTCCACCTGGGGAAATTCCAGCTTGTCCAGAAACCACCCCATGTCCCCCTCCTCTCCTACTGGGTCTGCCTCATAAAGTCCTTGGTAATACTCTCTGAATGCCTTATTTATCTTCCCTGGCTCTGACACCACATCCCCACCCCAGTCCGGATCTTTAATATTTCCCTGGACGCAGCCTGCCTCCGCAGCTGGTGCGCCAGCATGCGGCTCGCCTTCTCCCCATCCTCGTATTGCACCCCTCTTGCCTTATGCAGTTGCCCTACCGCCCTCCTCGTTGTCAGCCTGTCAAATTGCCCCTGCAACTTTTTCCTCCTCGCCAATCCCTCCACGGTGGGCACCCTCGAATATTCCCTGTCCACCTCCACTATCTCGCTCACTAGACGGTCATGTTCCGCCCTCTTTTCCTTATTCGCACAAACCGCAAATTAGATCATTTCTCCCCGGACCACAGCCTTCAGTGCTTCCCAAAAAATCCCCACCGATACCTCCCCATTCTGATTGATCTCCACATAATCCCTAACCTCCAACCGCACCTTACACAAAAACCTCCATCCGCCAACAACCCCGAGTCAAACCTCCACCCCGGCCTCTGCTCTCGTCCCGTACTGAACCGAATATCCAGCCAGTGGGGTGCATGGTCCGAGATAACTATCCCCGCATACTCTGCCCCCTCCACCCCAATCAAAATCTCCTGACTCACTACAAAGTAATCAATCCTCGAATATACCTTATAGACATGTGAAAAGAAGGGATACTCCCTTCCCCCTGGGTTCTGAAAGTGCCATGGATCCACCATACCCATCCTCTCCATAAACCCCCCCAGCTCCCTTGCCATTCGTACCCTAACCATCGACCTGGAGCTTGATCTATCCACCCTCGGCTCCAGGACACAGTTAAAATCTCCTCCCATGATCAACTGGTACGTGGCCAAATCCGGAATTGCTTTCAAGCTTTTGAGGTGCGTGAACACCTGCGACCTTCAAACCGGCCCATTCAGTCATCTCCCCCCCCCCTTCCCACCCCCTTCCCACCCCCCCCCCCCACCCCCGCTTTCTGGCCCAATATTTTTTGCCAACAATTTCAAGTAATATAGGGCACAATTTAACAAAAAAAACAGAGTCCGTCGTGGGCTGGTTTAGGAAAAACCACCGGGAACGGCCCTGCTATCGAATGGGACGCTGTTATTTTTTCAGGCTTTGGTGGGGAAGACCTGCCAAGGCTGCCCTTACCTTCATTTCCTGCACTGAGGAGCATCACTCGTCAGTGCAGAAAGAGATAAAATGGCGCCCCAATCACGTGATCCCCAGCACGACCCACAGATTCCCCCAACGCCCCAACCTACCTGTTGGGGGGTCCTCAAGCCCCCTGCACCCCACCTCATAAGGGCAGGACCACTTAAGGGGAGGCCTCTCATGAGATTTATTGGCTGAGTTGCGTCCCTTGTCGGGCGCGATGCGGCCATTAGATCATGCCCATAAACTTCACAGCAGTGTTGAAAAATTGTAAAACTATTAATTAAACAAATAGTCACCTGGTCCTCAGTGATGTGGTCTCCTTTTCAATAATACCTGGGCCCAGTAGTAAGTCATCATGAATTCATATGCTGTAGATGGATGTATATTAATGTATCAAGATTTTTAAAAACACTTTTACATAATACCAATGGAAATCAGTTAAACTGCTAAAGGCAAGGAACAAAGTATACAAGTTTAATCATATTATTCTTGTCCAAATGAAGTAACACAAATAAATTTCAGAGTTTGTTTAGCAAGAGCATGTTACAGCCTAACTTCATTTTATCTGCCTGTCTTCTTTTTAAAAGGCTTACTTGGCAAGTGGAGGATAAGATTGATGCTAGCAATGTTGCTTACACATCTGGGAAGCTGAGCTTTCATACCGACTACTCTGCACTGCAACATCCCCCTGGGGTAAGATGACTTGCTCTTGCCTAAAACCCATTAAACTGCTTTTTCCTTCCAAAAAAACCCCAAGAAAATAAAACATAAAGCAAAAAAAAATTGAGTGGATTGGATTCAAGTCCATGTTTGATTTAATTAAAAACATTTGTCCACTGTTGCATATGCATTGTCTAACGTGACTGTTTTGCAGAACATATATCTTCTCACACAAAGGTCACAATTGTTGGAAAGAAAAAAATAACCAAGGTGCGGCCATCGAGTATTTGTGACATGTAAATGGCACCTCAGTCCCAGAGGCTGCTCTCCCCTTTGAGAGAGCTAACTGGTGGTGATTTAACCTGAGGGTTACCACATTTCAGGTAAGGGGCGAGGTTGAGAAGGCGGGGCCTTCATGAATAACCTCAGCCGATCCGGGAATTGAACCCACGAGATTGGCATTATTCCGCATCGTGAACCAGTCAGTCACCCAACTATCTGAGCTAACGTTTTGTGAAAATGCACTGAGACACTGGGCATTTCTGTTATGCTTTAAGCACTCTTCGACAAGAGAGGAAGAGAGTTGTTTCAGGAGTGCAGGGACAGTCTGGTATTTTCACTGGAAAGGAACAGAATGTTGTGCGTTAAAACAGGTACAACGTTGATCAGAGGTTAAGTGATTCTAATGGTTTCAGAGACCGATGTAACATTATCCTTCACTTTTGACAACACTTTTGGCAGTGTTGTGTGCATCAGATAATGGCCCCAGGCGAAGATGTTGCTTTGACTGAGAATTTTGCTCGACAGTGCAGGTCGTTAGAGCTCACTTCGAGGGATGGCGGGTGATGCACGATCAATGACTACTGTAGCGAGATTGTAGTCCAATTGAAGGCTTTAATGAACAAGTAGTTACCCCAGCAGCTCCGGTACAGAATGACTGCTGTGGGTGAAACACACACTCTTATGCTCTGTCTGCTGGGCGGAACCAGCAGGCAGGTTCCACCACTCATACTACAGTATAAGGTACATCCCACCTAGGTACCGCGATACCCCTAATAAAGCCTACCACATTCACCCCCTGTTTAAAAAAGAGTCCGGCGGGGGTGGTGGCCTTGCTTTTACAGTGGTAGAGGTTATAGCGGTACCCTTCGGTGCCTTTACATGCAAGACACATATTTACCGACAATTATTTACAAGTTCATTTTACAATGAAACTATCAGCCGGTCGGAGGCCCTGGTCGTCCTCTGCGATCGTCGCAGTCCCGGCGGTGATGCTGGCGTCGGCTTGGGCATCCATGGCTCTGGGAGCATGTCATCTTCAGCTTCATCGCATCCAGATGGGGCCAGAGGGAGGACGGATCCTCCTGGGAAGGGGGCTGCGGTGATGTGCGCCGGTGAAAAAATGATTGGGGTTGGTGGGGTGGGGGGGGAGGGGGGGGGATCCAGAAGGGGCCAGATTCCGGAGGGAGACCGTGTCTTGTCGGCCATTGAGGTGCGCCACATAGGCATACTGGGGGTTAGCATGGAGGAGATGTACCCTCTTGACCAGTGGATCCGACTTGTGGGCCCGTACGTGTTTGCGGAGTAGGACGGGTCTGGGGGCTGCCAACCATGTTGGGAGCGAAGTCCCCAAGGAGGACTTCCTAGGGAAGGCAAGGAGACGTTCATGAGGTGTTTTGTTGGTAGTAGTGCACAGTAGTGATCGGATGGAGTGAAGTGCATCGGGGGGGACCTCCTGCCATCGGGACACTGGGAGATTCTTGGACTGTAGGGCCAGTAGGACAGCCTTCCAAACTGTCCCGTTCTCCCTCTCTACCTGCCGGTTCACCAGGGGTTGTAACTGGTCGTCCTGCTGGAGGCAATGCCCTTGCTGAGCAGGAATTGACTCAGCTCATCACTCATGAAGGAGGACCCCCTCTCGCTATGGATGTAGACGGGGAAACCGAACAGGGTAAAGATGCTGTGGAGGGCTTTAATGACGGTAGCAGCCGTCATGTCGGGATTGGGGATGGCGAAAGGGAACCGGGAGTACTCATCAATCACGTTTAAGAAATACGTGTTGCGGTTGGTGGAGGGAAGGGGCCCTTTGAAATCCATGCTGAGGCGTTCAAAGGGGCAGGACGCCTTCACCAGGTGTGCTTTCTCTGGCCTGTAGAAGTGAGGCTTGCACTCCGCGCAGATTTGGCAGTTTCTGGTCACGGCCCTGACCTCCTCGATGGAGTAGGGCAGATTGCGGGTTTTAACCAAGTGGAAGAAATGGGTGACCCCCGGGTGGCAGAGGTTGTCGTGGAGGGTCCGGAGTCGGTCTACTTGTACACTGGCACAAGTGCCGCAGGACAGGGCATCAGGAGGCTCGTTGAGCTTACCGGGACGATACAAGATCTCGTAATTATAGGTGGAGAGCTCGATCCTCCACCATAAGATCTTATCATTTTTAATTTTGCCCCGCTGTGCATTGTCAAACATGAAAGGCTACCGACTGTTGGTCAGTGAGGAGAGTGAATCTCCTGCCGGCCAGCTAATGTCTCCAATGCTGCACAGCTTCGACGAAAAGAACATAAGAACTAGGAGCAGGAGTAGGCCATCTGGCCCCTCGAGCCTGCTCTGTCATTCAATGAGATCATGGCTGATCTTTTGTGGACTCAGCTCCACTTTCTGGCCCGAACACCATAACCCTTAATCCCTTTATTCTTCAAAAAACTATCTATCTTTATCTTAAAAACATTTAATGAAGGAGCCTCTACTGCTTCACTGGGCAAGGAATTCCATAGATTCACAACCCTTTGGGTGAAGAAGTTCCTCCTAAACTCAGTCCTAAATCTACTTCCCCTTATTTTGAGGCTAGGCCCCCTAGTTCTGCTTTCACCCGCCAGTGGAAGCAACCTGCCCGGATCTATCCTATCTATTCCTTCATAATTTTGTATGTTTCTATAAGATCCCCCCTCATCGTTCTAAATCCCAACGAGTACAGTCCCAGTCTACTCAACCTCTCCTCGTATTCCAACCCCTTCAGCTCTGGGATTAACCAAGTGAATCTCCTCTGCACACCCTCCAGTGCCAGTACGTCCTTTCTCAAGTAAGGAGACCAAAACTGAACACAATACTCCAGGTGTGGCCTCACCTAACACCTTATACAATTGCAGCATAACCTCCCTCGTCTTAAACACCATCCCTCTAGCAATGAAGGACAAAAAGGACAAAATTCCATTCGCCTTCTTAATCACCTGTTGCACCTGTAAACCAACTTTTTGCGACTCATGCACTAGCACACCCAGGTCTCTCTGCACAGCAGCATGTTTTAATATTTTATCATTTAAATAATAATCCCTTTTGCTGTTATTCCTACCAAAATGGATAACCTCACATTTGTCAACATTGTATTCCATCTGCCAGACCCTAGCCCATTCACTTAGCCTATCCAAATCCCTCCGCAGACTTCCAGTATCCTCTGCACTTTTTGCTTTACCACTCATCTTAGTGTCGTCTGCAAACTTGGACACATTGCCCTTGGTCCCAAACTCCAAATCATCTATGTAAATTGTGAACAATTGTGGGCCCATCACTGATCCCTGAGGGACACCACTAGCTACTGATTGCCAAGTAGAGAAACACCCATTAATCCCCACTCTTTGCTTTCTATTAATTAACCAATCCTGTATCCATGCTACTACTTTCCCCTTAATGCCATGCATCTTTATCTTATGCAGCAACCTTTTGTGTGGCACCTTGTCAAAGGCTTTCTGGAAATCCAGATATACCACATCCATTGGCTCCCCGTTATCTACTGCACTGGTAATGTCCTCAAACAATTCCACTAAATTAGTTAGGCACGACCTGCACTTTATGAACTCATGCTGCGTCTGCCCAATGGGACAATTTCCATCCAGATG
Source organism: Scyliorhinus torazame (assembly GCF_047496885.1). NCBI lineage: Eukaryota > Metazoa > Chordata > Chondrichthyes > Carcharhiniformes > Scyliorhinidae > Scyliorhinus > Scyliorhinus torazame. The sequence continues at coordinate 245,496,135 of NC_092716.1, forward strand.
CCTCATTATTTCTTCCTTGATGATAGATTCCAGCATCTTCCCTACTACCGAAGTTAAGCTCACTGGCCTATAATTAACCGCTTTCTGCCTACCTCCTTTTTAAAACAGTGGTGTCACATTTGCTAATTTCCAATCCGCCGGGACCACCCCAGAGTTTAGTGAATTTTGGTAAATTATCACTAGTGCATTTGCAATTTCCCTAGCCATCTCTTTTAGCACTCTGGGATGCATTCCATCAGGGCCAGGAGACTTGTCTACCTTTAGCCCCATTAGCTTGCCCATCACTACCTTCTTAGTGATAACAATCCTGACAAGGTCCTCACCTGTCATAGCCTCATTTCTATCAGTCACTGGCATGTTATTTGTGTCTTCCACTGTGAAGACCGACCCAAAATACTTAGGACATAGAACATAGAACAATACAGCGCAGTACAGGCCCTTCGGCCCACGATGTTGCACCGAAACAAAAGCCATCTAACCTACACTATACCATTATCATCCATATGTTTATCCAATAAACTTTTAAATGCCCTCAATGTTGGCGAGTTCACTACTGTAGCAGGTAGGGCATTCCACGGCCTCACTACTCTTTGCGTAAAGAACCTACCCCTGACCTCTGTCCTATATCTATTACCCCTCAGTTTAAGGCTATGTCCCCTCGTGCTAGCCATTTCCATCCGCGGGAGAAGGCTCTCACTGTCCACCCTATCTAACCCTTGTTCAGTTCCTCAGCCATTTCCTCATCTCCCATTATTAAATCTCCCTTCTCAGTCTCTAAAGGACCAATATTTACCTTAGCCACTCTTTTTTGTTTTATATATTTGTAGAAACTTTTACTATCTGTTTTTATATTCTGAGCAAGTTTACTCTCATAATCTATCTTACTGTTCTTTATAGCTTTTTTAGTAGCTTTCTGTTGCCCCCTAAAGATTTCCCAGTCCTCTAGTCTCCCACTAATTTTTGCCACTTTGTATGCTTTTTCCTTCAATTTGAGTATAAGAATTGGCAAGTCATGTTGCAGCTGTATAGAACCTTAGTTAGGCCACACTTGGAGTATAGTGTTCAATTCTGGTCGCCACACTACCAGAAGGATGTGGAGGCTTTAGAGAGGGTGCAGAAGAGATTTACCAGAATGTTGCCTGGTATGGAGGGCATAAGCTATGAGGAGCGATTGAATAAACTCGGTTTGTTCTCACTGGAACGAAGGAGGTTGAGGGGCGACCTGATAGAGGTATACAAAATTATGAGGGGCATAGACAGAGTGGATAGTCAGAGGCTTTTCCCCAGGGTAGAGGGGTCAATTACTAGGGGGCATAGGTTTAAGGTGAGAGGGGCAAAGTTTAGAGTAGATGTACGAGGCAAGTTTTTTACGCAGAGGGTAGTGGGTGCCTGGAACTCACTACCGGAGGAGGTAGTGGAGGCAGGGACGATAGGGACATTTAAGGGGCATCTTGACAAATATATGAATAGGATGGGAATAGAAGGATACGGACCCAGGAAGTGTAGAAGATTGTAGTTTAGTCGGGCAGTATGGTCGGCACGGGCTTGGAGGGCCGAAGGGCCTGTTCCTGTGCTGTACATTTCTTTGTTCTTTGTTCTTTGTTTGTTGATACTTTCCCTTATTTCCTTAGATATCCACGGTCGATTTTCCCTCTTTCTACCCTCCTTCCTTTTTGTTGGTATAAACCTTTGCTGAGCACTGAAAAATCGCTTGGAAGGTTCTCCACTGTTCCTCAACTGTTTCACCATAAAGTCTTTGCTCCCAGTCTACCTTAGCTAGTTCTTCTCTCATCCCATTGTAATCTCCTTTGTTTAAGCACAAAACACTACTGTTCGATTTTACCTTCTCACCCTCCATCTGTATTTTAAATTCCACCATATTGTGATCGCTCCTTCCGAGAGGATCCTGAACTATGAGATCATGAATCAATCCCGTCTTATTACACAGGACCAGATCTAGGACCGCTTGTTCCCTCGTAGGTTCCATTACATACTGTTCTAGGAAACTATCGCGGATACATTCTATAAACTCCTCCTCAAGGCTGCCTTGACCGACCTGGTTAAAGCAATCGACATCTAGATTAAAATCCCCCATGATAACTGCTGTACCATTTCTACATGCATCCGTTATTTCTTTGTTTATTGCCTGCCACACCATAATGTTACTATTTGGTGGCCTATAGACTACTCCTATCAGTGACTTTTTCGCCTTACTATTCCTGATTTCCACCCAAATGGATTCAACCTTATCCTCCATAGCATTGATGTCATCCCTTACTATTGCCCGGTTGTCATCCTTAAATAACAGAGCTACACCACCTCTCCTAACATCCACTCTGTCCTTCTGAATAGTTTGGTACCCTCGGATATTTAACTCCCAGTCGTGACCATCCTTTAACCATGTTTCAGTAATGGCTACTAAATCAAAGTCATTCACGATGATTTGCGACATCAACTCATTTACCTTATTCCGAATACTACGAGCATTCAGGTAAAGTACACTTATGTTGGCTTTTTTACCTCTGTTTTGAATCTTAACACCTCGATCAGTAACCTCTCCATTCGGTCAACCATTCGGTCCATCTCCCGTTGGAAGACCGAGACCCCATTTGTGACACCAAAGGGAACCTTTAGAAAGTGGTAGAGCCCCCCATCTGCTTCGAATGCAGTGTACTTGCGGTCGTCCGGGCGAATGGGGAGCTGGTGGTAGGCTGATTTAAGGTCTACTGTGGAGAAAACCTTGTATTGCACTATCTGGTTGACCATTTCAGATATGCGGGAGAGAGGGTACGCGTCGAGCTGTTGATGGTCTGACTGTAGTCTATGACCATCCTATGTTTCTCCTCGGTCTTTACAACCACCACCTGAGCTCTTCAGGGGCTGTTGCTGGCCTCGATAATGCCTTCCTTTAGTAACCGTTGGACGTCCGACCTAATGAAAGTCCGGTCCTGGGCACTGTACCGTCTGCTCCTGGGGCTGAGGTTGTGGGCCGTTTGTGCCTCACAGAGACGGTGTGGAGGAAGAGATAGTGTCTCGTGCATCGATTGATAGAATCCTTGAGAGTTTTTGGAAAGTACTTATTGATCCTGCCTTATGCTTTGCCTTCTCGTGTGACGTGGAAGACGTCTTCATCCTGCAATTTACCCTGCGCTTCTTCGATAATCTTGATCGATACTCCCTGTTGATAATGTTGTTGACTTTTTATTGCTGCCTTTTTTCCTGTAGGGGAGTGTGAATTTGTGCCGTTGATTATCCTTATTCTGTTATTATTCTGAGTCAATTATGGGAAGTGTGATTTGTGCACAGTTTTACTCTTTCCCCCTCCGTTACAGCTACTCCATTTCAGGATTTTCAAATATATTTCGGGTTAAGAATCCATGGCCTGGGCAGAGTTTGTATCCTGGGGAGGACTGGGTTCCTTCTGTCTCTTTCTCGCGGTTGAATTTTTCCTGTCCATTGTTTGGGTATCTGTTGGTGTTCCTCCCAAGGGCTATTGCGGTGGTCGGGTTGTTGCTCTGGATATCTTTTCTGTGACAGTGATCACTTTGAGCTAGGCTGGGTAACCCTTCTCTGAGGATTAGAACCATAGAATTCCTACAGTGCAGAAAGAGGCCATTAATAATAATAATAATCGCTTATTGTCACAAGTAGGTTTCAATGAAGTTACTGTGAAAAGTAACTAGTCGCCAAAATCCGGCGCCAGTTCGGGGAGGCCGATACGGGAATTGAACCCGCGCTGCTGGTCTTGTTCTGCATTACAACCCAGCTGTTTAGCCCACTGTGCTAAACCAGCCCATCAAGGCTGCACCGACTCTCTGAAAGAGCACCCTACCTAGGTCATCTCACCTGCACTATCCCCGTAACCCCACCTAGCCTGCACATATTTGGACACTAAGAGATAATTTAGCATGGCCAATCCATCTAACCTACACAACTTTGGATTGTGGGAGGAAACCGGAGCACCCGGAGGAAACCCACGCAGACAGGGGGAGGAAGTGCAAACTCCAGGTAGGTAGTCACCTGAGACCGGAATTGAACTTGGGACCCTGGAGCTGTGAGGCTGCAGTGCTAACCACTGTGCCACCGTGCCACCCATCCCCAATAGCAATCTTGCTAGTTAGATATCTGAACCAATCAAAGCTAAAAGTTGGTGGTTGACCAACAAAACAGGTTCATTAATGAGATTTGTAAGAGTATTGCTGATAGAGGACTGGCATTCATGCTATTCAACTCAAGATGGTTGTGAAAGCCAATTCTCCAATGGGTAGATTTGGCCACTTTAGCAGTCTTAGGTTAAACTCCTGAAGTATATGGGTTACCTCAGCCTCTGGTGTTCGTAACCTGCACCTTTCTTTTATGGGCTTGGGTAAATAGGTTGTCTTCCATCAGATGAGTGTTTGTATCAGACAAATGGAAACTCTACTTGTTTATTCCTTCCTGGTTTGGTTTAGAGTCTTTTAAGTATGTTGATAGGTTTCCATACATGCCAGACACCTAGCTACCCCCCAAAAAAATAATTGGTCTATTACAGAGCGGCAGTGACACCAGCCAGAAAATGTTGTGGCCCAGACAGTCTAACTCTCCTAGGTAAAGAGGAGGAAGCTTGGCGGCAAACTGTTGCAATAAGGAAAATCTAACAGGTCATAAAAACGTGTTAAAAAATAAATCAAAAAATATTAGCTGTTTACATTTGTTGAAGTATGTAAAACCTTCGCTTCCTGAAAGATCTTTTCTGCCACTGTGTACTGTCCTTGTACATCTATACAAGCATTCCTAACATTACAAAAATACCCCTGATATTTAACCTCCAAATAAATTTCTAATGCATCCCTTGTCCCACATTGAACTCCAGCCTGCCATCTAATGAAAACGTCCATTCTGAATCCACTTGTGATACTACATAGCGCACCGCATATTTTGGTTTATGCTGGCAGCACTCTATGCATAGTACTGTACCCAATACGTAAACTGGAGGAGTATCATCAAAATATTGGGACTAGGGTTTTAAAAAAGCAATAATTTGTAATTTTTCAAATGATGTTGCAACACAACTTGCATTGCGCCAAATTTATAAAAGATGTGCCATGCCTTGAATAATTACTAATGAGAGCATTAAAATAATATTATTAATCTGTTAAAATTGGTAACTTTTTATGCATGAGATTTGCTTTTTTTTAAATCATTAACAAAAAAATGAACTCATGCACATGGGGACAATACAACTTCAACTAAGTGTATCAGGAGAACTTAGTTAAGCTTTAGTTAAGGACAAATTATGAGACTTTTGCCTGTGATTCTCCTGGAAGCACATAGTATCTGACTTTGTTAAAATTCACAATTTTGTCTAACCAAAATTCCTTCAGCATATCTCGGGCTGCTGGATATTTGATAGGCAGTCACCCAAGGCTGGAATTGAACCCGAGTCCCTGGCGCTATGCGGCACCAGCGCTAACCACTGTGCCACCCTGCCGCCCCCTTTAAAGGGCTTAATGGTTGAAACAGGCCTGTGCTTGGTAGAAAGCTTTTTGAGAAAGACAGCAGCCTGGGGAGTGATGTAAAATGCGCTGTGAGCCATTAGGCGGCACGGTAGCACATTGGGAGCTGTTGCCACAAAGGTTGATTTTATCCCCCCCCTACCTGGTAGAAACCAGACAAACGTGCAATTGAAAAACGAAGGCGGGAATCGGGGGGTTATCTCACACGCTCTTTTCCCACCCCAATCTGAGACACCATAGTTTGAGCTGAGGAGGCAAGGCCACCGGTCCACAGTCAGGGATCAGTCTACTATTTTAACTAAGCCCAAAAGTGGGAGGGCTGTTGCCGTCTCTGCCAGTTCAACTGCCAGTAACAGGAGCTAGGCTCAGAAGCATGTAAAAAATGTTTTCTTTTAAATTTCCTAGGCAGGAGTGCTCATCTCCGTCCCGTGAACCTACTCATTTTAAGTGCTATCAATAGTTTTATGCAAGAAGGTAACCTTTCAAGAAATTAATTATCCATAAACAGGGGTGGCACGGTAGCACTGATGCTTCACAGTGCCAAGGACCCGGGTTCGATTCCCGGCTCGGGTCACTGTCTGTGCGGAGTCTGCACGTTCTCCCTGCTCCCCGTGTCTATGTGGGCTTCCTCAGGGCAGTCCAGATTCCTCCCACAAGTCCCGAAAGATGTGCTTGTTAGGTGAATGAGACATTCTGAATTCTCCCTCAGTGTGCCCGAACAGGCGCCGGAATGTGGCGACTAGGCGATTTTCACAGTAACTTCATTGCAGTGTTAATGTGAGCTGATTTGTGACACTAATAAAGATTATTATTATTGCCTTTCACCCACCTCCCTAAGGCCACCTCTAACTCAGCTTCCTGATCATGGCTCGGCACAACATCAAGGGCCAAAGGGCCTGTTCTGTGCTATACTGTTCTGTGTTCTATGATCTGAAGCATGTTGAACTACTACACTGGGATATTTTATTGCCTTTTACATTCCTGCAAATTATATTTTTTTATAAAAAGTAATGTTTGCATAACCGTTCGCAACAATCAACATTACAAAACAAATGTTAACCATATATACAGAGAAAAGAACAATGCTACGTAACAATTCTCCCCCCCCTCCCCCCTCCCCCCCCCGGGGATGCTGCTGCTGACCTTTACTGCTCTCCTAGAAAGTCGCCGAATGGCTGCCAACTGCCAACGACTGCCGAGAGAACCCCGTCATGGACCCTCTCAAGACAAACTTTATTTTCTCGAGACTGAGAAACCCAGCCATGTCACTAACCCAGGTCTCCACACTCGGGGGCTTTGAGTCCCTCCACATTAAAAGGATCCGTCTCCGGGCTACCAGGGAGGCAAAGGCCAATACGTCGGCCTCTTTCGCTTCCTGAACTCCCGGATCGTCTGACACACCAAAGAGCGCTATCTCTGGACTCGGCACCACCCGCGTGTCTAAAATCTTGGACATTGCCTGAGCAAATCCCGGCCAAAATCCCTTAAGAGCCGGGCATGCCCAAAACATATGGACATGATTTGCAGGACTTCCGGCACACCTCGCACATTTATCCTCAACCCCAAAGAGCTTGCTCATTCTGGTTGCCGTCATGTGTGCCCGGTGGACCACCTTAAACTGGATTAAGCTAAGCCTGGCACATGATGAAGAGGAATTGACCCTGTTGAGGGCGTCCACCCACAGGCCCGCATCCAGCTCCCCGCCTAGCTCCTCTTCCCATCTGCCCTTAAGTTCCTCCACTGGGGATTCCTCTGCCTCCTGAAGTTCCTGGTAAATGTCCGACACCCTCCCCTTCCCTACCCAGGTGCCTGAGACCACCCTATCCTGTATCCTGCGTGGTGGTAGCAGCAGAAATGATACCACCTGTTTTTTGAGAAAGGCGCATACTCGAAGGTATCTGAAAGCATCTCCAGGGGGCAAACTGAATTTCTCCTCCAGCGCTTTCAGGCTGGGGAAGGTCCCGTCTATGAACAGGTCCCCCATCCTTTTAATGCCTGCCCTATGCCAGCTTTGAAACCCTCCGTCTATCTTGCCCGGGACAAATCTGTGATTGCGTATCGGGGTCCAAACTGAGGCTCCCTCCACCCCCCGTGCCTTCTCCACTGACCCCAGATCGTTAATGCCGCCGCCACCACCGGATTGTAGGAGTAGCGGGCCGACGAGAACGGCAGAGGTGCCGTTACAAGTGCCCCTAGGCTGGTACCTTTGCTTGAGGCCGCCTCTAACCAATCCCACGCCAACCCCCCCCCCTCCCATACCCATTTCCTAATCATGGCTATGTTAACCGCCCAATAGTAGCTGCAAACGTTCGGCAGCGCCAGCCCCCCCCCCCCCCCCCCCCCCCCACCAGACTGCGCTCTCAGTACAGTCTCTTTACTCACGGGGTCTTATTTGCGCATACAAATCCTGAGATGATCTTGTTCACCCGCTTAAAGAAGGACTTAGGGATGAAGATGGGAAGGCACTGGAAGACGAACAGGAATCTGGGGAGAACCGTCATCTTAACGGTCTGCACCTTCCCCGCTAAAGATAGCGGGAGCATGTCCCACCTTTTATTCCTGCAAATTATATGCAAGCAAAATATCCAACATGCCATTATTTAAATCCAAAGTGAACTATGGCAATATAAATGTGTTCTCACTTAAATGTGCCATGATGGTAAACATTTACTTGCCTCTTTTGTTCAAGCTTCAGCTCCTTCACTGCATAAAACCGGCAGACGTTGGAGGTGAAACAATAATAGTGGATGGATTCCATGTTGCCAATCAACTCAGACAAGTGAATCCCGAAGCTTTCCGACTCCTCACCTCAGTTTTGGTCGATTATACAGACATGGGAGTTGACAGCTACGATTTCTCACTTCAATCCAAGCAAAGAATTATCGAGTGAGTACAAAAGAGATGCAGATGACATAATTGCACCCAGATTTCGAGGGTGCCAATGTTTCTGCAAAAAGTAAAAAGGCCGAGGTTAGAATTAGTCGTTTTTATCCTCAGCTAGTTCACTGCTGAAGAGGTGTCAGACCTAACATGTCCACCTGCCAAGACCTTGACGCACATCAATTAAATATTCACAGCCAGATCCTAGTGCAGTTGGGGCCATCTGTAAGGAGACAGCCTCTGTGGTTGAGGGACCACAGAAGAGACAAGTCTGGTACTACGGCAGCATAGAATTGGCAGCAATACCTCAAGGTGCAGACCAGCCATTAAATAATTGCCAATATTTATTTACATTACTGTACTGGGTGGGAAGGAATAATATTAAAAGCTGCCACATTAGGGCCGAGAGCCTCAATGCCGACGGGAATAAGAATTGCTCTAGATTCTGGGCAGAGTACTGGCCAATTAGCATTTCCTGAATTGCTCCACAAATAGCACCCCAATGGGAACGTGAACCACATGCAATTCAGTCCCAGCGTCAGCACTTAGCCTCCCAAACGGAGAATTTTGCCAAATGCTTAATAACAAAAGGAAACTCCTAACTGTTATTTCTGTATATCCAATCAAGCAAACTCATCTCCACTCAAACCCTACTTTTAAGTACAATTACCATACCCAAAGATCCTTGCTGCATAGAGATGTCTTGGATCCTTCAGGACACGTCTCGCCTGCAGCGCCAAGATCGACACCTCTATTTAATGGTACTTAGCCGGTTATCTTTGGCCTCGGAGCGCCCCGCCAAGGCCGCACTTACAGAGATCCTTCAGGATGCAGCCTGCAGATTCTTGCCTGATCAAACTATTACTTAACTTCCCAGTATTTGGCAAAAAGCTCCTGTTCTGTTCACAGCAAAATCTAAACTGAACACTCAACACCTGACAGGCGGCACGGTGGCACAGTGGTTAGCACTGCTGCCTCACAGCGCCAGGGATCCAGGTTTGGATGACTGTCTGTGTGGAGTTTGCACTTTCTCCCCATGTCTGGATGGGTTTCCCCCGGGTGCTCCGGCTTCCTCCAACAGGTCCAAAAATGTGCAAGTTAGGTGGATTGGCCATGATAAATTGCCCCTAAGTGTGTCCAGAATGTTATGAAAATGAAAATTGCTTATTGTCACAAGTAGGCTTCAAATGAAGTTACTGCGAAAAGCCCCTAGTCGCCACATTCCGGCGCCTGTTCGGGGAGGCTGGTACGGGAATTGAACCGTGCTGCTGGCCTGCCGTGGTCTGCTTTAAAAGCCAGCGATTTAGCCCAATGTGCTAAACCAGCCCCTCTGCTTTCAAAGCCAGCAATTTAGCCCTGTGCTAAACAGCCCCTGGGTGGGGTTATGGGGAAAGGGTGGGGGATTGGGCTTCGTACGGTCGGATTCTGTGATTCTATGACTGCTTGATCCTCTGGCTCCTCCCATTAACTACATCATCTCGATCCCACTAACTGGTTTATGATTTCACTAAGGCGAAACACAATGTCGCCAATTAGCTACTCCCCAGGGAACCTTCTTTCCCTAAACAAAATTACATTAGTTTTTTTTTAACCTCATCATAATTCTTAGACACCTACTAACAGGGAAGTATAAACGTGACCCCCCCCCCCGCCATCTCGTCAATTTACTTTGGATGGGTAATGTCCACTTTCCTTTTGGCTGCTCTATTTGAGTTGCCATTTTTTCAAAAGCCTTAAAGAGTTTCCACCTCCTTTCCTTTGAATTTTCAGAGGGCCAATATAAATATATCACCGCTGGGTTCCGTTCTAAGATGAAGCTCCCCTCCAGTTCCTGGCAGCTCCCCTCTAATTTCCTGGGCCTTAAGCTGGAACTCTCTCCCTTTTACTTTTTCCCGTCTCTCTATTGTTTTTTTCCTCTCTCTCTCTCTAATCCCAACCATCTCATTTTAATTTCCAATTGAAAAGCTTCTTCTTTTTGCTGCCTCTTCCATTTCTCTTTCTTTTTGCTGCATCTTTCATTGTTTCATTCGTAACTAGATTTTAGCTCATTCCACTGATGGTTGCCATGACCCAGGCTGCGTTTCTGGTATTTCTTTCAAATTTAAATGCTGCGCAATCGCTTCAGTTATCTCTACCTTCCTAGCTTTAGCTGGTACCTCTATTTTTAATTCACCTGCCAGTTCAACTAACTTGTCTTTTCAACGCCATTTTAAATAAACCAAAGATGTCACAAATCTGAAGAAAAACCTTTGCAGCTTCCAGAGCCATCCTGTTATATTGCTATAAACCTGGTTCTCTTTTTACTTTATACTGTAACCCAAACGTCGCCATCTACCATTTCAAAGAGCACGGACCCGCACCCCCAAATGATGTCACAACATCCTGGGCTACAGTGTGGTAGATTCCAGCCCCCCCCCCCTTGACCCGGAAGCATAACACAATTGAATTAACCAATAATTCTGAGAGCAAATACCCAAAGTCTTTGACCCTTAAATGCCCAATAATTACAGTCACCAGGTTTGTAAATGTAAACACAATGGGCTGGATCCTCCGTTTTTTGAGACTAAGTGGTTCATGACAGGAAAATTGGTACCGATTCCAATACCAGTGAGGGGCTAGCACCGGCACCGTGTGAAACTCCCACGGATCGTGCCGCAAATGGGCGGAGAATGGCCGGGTATCAGGCTGTTCATGCACAGGGCTGATGACCTGCACCAGTCACGCTGAAAAACATGGCGCTGACTGTGCTCGAACCCTAACCCGCCAACCCCGACCACACAGCCCATCCCCTGGCCACCCACCACCAGTCACCCCGCCCTAGCAGAAGCCTCCCCAGCTAGCGGCATAGATCCCAGCTGAGTGTGGCGGCGCTGGAATTTGTCCGCAGCCGACACGCCTGACCACACTCGGCACATCGGGGGTGGAGCAACGCAGGTGGGCCGACCGATGACACGTCAACAGCGTTGAAATGGCGCGTTTGAATCCATTTTCCTCCCGTCGCCGATCGCGATTTAGATGAAGGGCTACGGAGAATCCAGTTACTTTTTATTCATAACAAGAACTGAACTAAAATATGCAGCAAGTATAACTGGCTAACTATTATCCCCCACTTTAACTTGCCTCCCACCGTCTACACACACACAAGACAAACAAACACAGAGGGAATGAGAGGGGTAAATTAATATGCAAAAGTAGAGATAAGAGTCTTTGTTTCAGATGGTCGTTTCTAGCACACCTTCTTCCAAACCAGACTTTCAGGGCGATATTTCTGCTTTACAATCTGTAAAGGTTTTCACTGTAGATTCCTTCAGGTCTCTGCAATTTCAGAAATAAAGCATCTTTTCTGGAGAAAATATGCGAAAGAAAGAGCAGGTCCTTTCCCTGAGAGTCCAGGGACCCGTTTCTGCTTTCCTTAGATCGCTGGAAATCATCCCACTCAGGCAGGATCCAATCACACCGGCCTTTTGATCAATTCATTGGCCATCAACCAACCAATCGAACCGAGTCCCACCCCATCTCTCGGGTGCCACAAAGTCTGAGTTCTGCTGTTCGAACTCTAGCATCAGAGACTATGTTGAAAGTTCTTGAATTCCTCATTCTCTCTGCTGCTTGACTTAAAGATACATGTCCATTAAACATCCATGGATCAAAATGGTAACAGCAAAAAAATAAAGAAAGAGGAAATAAGGGAATCAACGGGAAGGACCCTTCCCTCATAGAGTCATTAATCTGTGAAATTTGCTATCGCAGCGAGCAGTGGAGACTGCATCACTGAATATATTCAACGCTGAGTGGGACAGATTTTTAATGTACAAGGGAGTCGATGGTTATGGGAGGCAGGCGGGAAACTGAAGTTAAGGCCACAATCAGATAAGCCATGATCACATTAATGGGGGAGCAGACTCGAGGGGCAAAATGGTCCCCTCCTGCTGCTACTTCTTATGCTCTTTCTTATGTCGTGACACCAGTTGGCTGTAGCCTGGAAGGAAATATGAGCCACTATCTCTCTCCTAACCAGGCAGCATAAATAAAAATATTCCATTGATAAATCAGACAGCAGGGCTGTCTGCTCAGCAAACCTGCCAAGTTCAGCTAATGTGCTGAGGTTTCCTTCTTTTTGGCTCACCTCCCAGTTTCTATGTCTTGTGGTAGTAGAACGTCTCGCTTCCAGGGGAGTGGGGAAGGAATGTGTCTAGACCAAAGTTCAGCAGTGGCGATGTACTATTATAATTTGCTGAAATGCAGGCACGGACCTTGATTTCAACTCTGTCTGATGGAAAATCAAATCAGGGGGTTTTAAAACGAGGACAGCAACTTTCCCTTGTGATCCGGCTGGCTTCGTAGGCCGGATACTGGATCCATGTTGGCGGGGTCTTGGTTAAATATGCAGATTTTGTTGGAGGTCTCGGCAACGACAGTTTCCCTGTCAGGGTAAGTCTGGCAGGAAGGAGCTCATGGGCCAGAAGAGGACAGGTAAATAAGGATTTCTTTAATTTGTTGTACCTGTGGTTCAAAAGGCTGGTGTTAACAATATTTATCCTGAAGAAAAAGCTTCGAGAAAAAGTGACTTCTTTGTTTCATCCTCTTTCCAAACTCACCCCTACTCAGTGGCTGGTGAGAGGACATTGAGACTTTTGCACTGCCGTGTCAACTAATCATGATGAAAATGTAGCATTTTTTTCTAAGATCTAGCCTGGATTTGGCTTCTTAAAACTCTTAATGTAGATAAAAACCAACATCACTGAGGGAAAAAAAACATGCCTGTGTCAAACCTCTAATATTTCTGTGGCAGCATAAAGTTACTTTGCTTCAGCCAATTTTACAAGGGAAGAGTCAAGCTATTATATTCAAACACAAACATCTCGAGGGATATGTTATTGGCAAAAGCGCTTTCAAAAGTGTTCTTGAAATTTGTTTGTGCATTTTCTGGGAATCATTTCTCATCTTGTCCTGTTCAGGTTGGAGAGTGTGTCATAAGCCTTCAGAAATTGCAAGATGGGACAGGGAAAGAACTGTGACACGAGAATACACAGCTCAGCATAACATTAATGACATTTAGAAACAAAATACTGGAAACACTCAAGCACATCAGGCAGCATCTGTGGAGAATCAAACTTAATGTTTCAAGTCAATGTCCTTTTATTCGAACGGGGAGAAGTTAGAGGTTTAACAATGTATAAATTAGTACTTTATTACAAGAGGATTTGAGTGCAGGAATAAAAAGGTCTTGCTGCAATTGTACAGAACCTTAGTGAGACTACACCTGGAGTCTTGTGTCGAGTTTTGGTCTCCTTACCAGAGGAAGGATATACTTTCCATAGAAGGAGTGCAATGAGGTTCACCAGAATAATGCCTGGGATGGCATGATTGTCCTATAAACTAGGACAGATTGGAAACTGGGCCTTTAGTCTCCAGAGTTTAGAAGAATGAGATGTGATCTCATTGAGGCATATAACATTCTTCCAGGGCTTGACAGGTCGGTGGCGGAAGGGTGCTTCCCCTGTCTGGGGATCGAGAAACAGGGGACACAGTGTCAGAATAAGGGCAGGTCATTTAGGGCAGAGATGAGGAGGAATTTCTTCACTCAGAAGGTGATGGATCTTTGCCAGAGCAGTGTGGAGGCTCAGTCATTGAGTATATTTAAGAAAGAGTTCAACATATTTCTACATATTAAAGATATCAAGAGATATGGGAATAGTGCGGAGAAATAGTTTGGCCATGATGTAATTGAAAAGCAGAGCAGGCTCAAGGGGCAAAATGTCCTTCTCTTGTTCCAATTTCCTGTGTTCCGTCAAGAGCCTGAAACCTGGTGCATGGTGGTGGGGCAGTTGGTGGTGGAGTCGATAGGATTACACAACAACAGGGAAAGCCCATGATAGAGTGGGGGGGTGCGGGGAATGGTGTAAGAGCTGATTAAATGACTAAAGGAATAGCAGTACAAGGCAAAAAGAGGTATTAGGACAATAAGGAAACAAAAGATAAAACCAAAGGAAACATGAACATGGCAACAGACGGACAATTGAGATCACTTCTGACAACATCTGTGGAGAGAGAACAGAGCTAACGTTTCGAGTCTGGATAACTCGTCGGACGAATTGTCATCCAGACTCGAAACGTTAACTCTGTTCTCTCTCCACACATGCTGTCAGACCTGCTGAGATTTTCCAGCATTTTCTGTTTATGTTTCAGATTCCAGCATCCACAGTAATTTGCTTTTAAATTAACAGCTCTTGACTGGCATTGATTGTTACCAAATTCACCACTTTCAACATTCACCTCCTCCACCATTGGCACACAATGACAGCCATGTTTACCATCGACAAGATGCACTGCTGGAACTCACTAAGGTACAAGATCCTTCAATAGCACTTTCCAAACCTGAGGACAAGGGCAGCAAATGAATATGAACACCACCACCTCTTCTGGGGAGGTTCAGGTGGGAGTGGTCTGGGAGGCGTTGAAGGCAGTGGTTAGAGGGGAGCTGATATCTATTAGGGCACATAAAGGAAAGCAGGAGGGTAGGGAAAGGGAGCGGTTGCTGAAAGAAGCCACACGCTATCCTGACTCGGCACTATATTGCAGTTCCTTCACTATTGCTGGGTCAAAATCTTGGAACTCCTTCCCTAATAGCACTGTGAGTATACCTACACCACATGGACTGCAACAGTTCAAGAAGACAGCTCACCACCACCTCCTCATGGACAATTAGGGATGAGCAATAAATGCTGGCCAAGCCAATGAAGTACACATACCACGAACAAATAAATATATAAAAAACAACTTGCTCTCTGAGAAAATGACAGCAGTGGTTTTGATCTGAAATTGTATCTCGATTGTTTTAATTAGTTCATGGGGAAAGTACTTTTTCTATAGTTCATTGTATTAGTTTCCTACTAAATAATGTTCAATTAATGTTGATTTTAGTTTGTGACAGTAAAAATCTTAAAATGTGGGGTCTGATTTAGCAGGACAGAAACAGAGTCCCATTTTGGGCACGTCTCGCCTCCAGCGCCAAGAACAACACCACTATTTAATGATACTTAGCCGGTTATTTTTGGCCTTGGAGCGTCCCGCCAAGGCCGCACTTACAATAATTTCCTGCACTGGCCAGCTTAGCTCACCAGTGCAGGAAGAGCATTCGTGGATCGGGACGTCATTTGTAAATGCCACCCCGATCTTTCAACCCCCCCTCAGACACCCCACCGTGGCCTCCGGCCCCCCCCCCCCCCTCCACTCTCCCCCAACTTACCTCTTACATGGTCCTCGAGACCCCTCTCACCCCACCTCTTAAGGACAAGACAACCCCAGGCCCCATCCATGGCACAGCTAACCTAGCCCCCAGGCACCTTGGCACCACCAGCCTGAACAGACAAAGAACAAAGTACAGCACAGGAACAGGCCCTTCGGCCCTCCAAGCCTGGCGCCCTGACAGTGCCTTTGCCAGCCTTTCATTGCCTCATGGGCACTCTGTCAGCGGGAGTGCAAGGGTAGCACACTGCCCAATTCTCTCCCTAAATCTTTACAACACTAGACCTCCCTTCCTTTAAGACATTGCTTGAAGCCAAGCTTTTGGTAATTTTCCCTACTATCTACTTCATGGCTCCGTGACATTTTTGTTTCATTATTCTCCTGTGAAGCATCTTGGGCATTTCATTACAGTGAAGGTGTTATCTAAATGCAGGTTGTTGTAGGTCCATACAGTTGTGCCATTAAACTTCAAAAATGTTTTCCTAGGTATGGTTTAAATTATTTTGATAGCTGTTTTATGATTTAAAAAATCAGTTCAGTGTTGGAAAGTTTCATGATCTCCTTGTAGTTCCCGTAATGGAATAGATGCAAGTGTTAATATGTGGACAGGGCAACATGGTAGCATTGTGGATAGCACAATTGCCTCACAGCTCCAGGGTCCCAGGTTCAATTCCCGGCTTGGGTCACTGTCTGTGCGGAGTCTGCACGTTCTCCCCGTGTGTGTGTGGGTTTCCTCCGGGTGCTCCAGTTTCCTCCCACAGTCCAAAGATGTGCAGGTTAGGTGGATCGGCCATGATAAGTTGTCCTTAGTGTCCAAAAAAGGTTAGCTAGAGTTACGGGGATAGGGTGGAGGAGTTGACTTTCCAAGAGCTGGTGCAGACTCGGTGGGCCGAATGGTCTCCTTCTGCACTGTAAATTCTATAAAATCTATGAATTAATATATGGAGAGTATAATCCTTCAGGTTCAGCACTGTCACATTTTCCTCAATCAACCATTTACAAAATTCAGACAATTCATTCTAGTTTGAAATAAACTCATATAGTATACGAGGAAAGGGGCTAAAGTTGCATGAAAGACTGGTAAATGACATAGTGATCAGAAAAGTATCCAACTGTCAATTGAGGCACTGAGACCTTCAAAAATTCAGTGTTTCTGCCATCTATTGGTATAACGTATTACTGCAAATATGGCACTTATTATTGCCACCTAGTGGTAGAGGTGAGACAGTGCAGCTGATTTTAATTGGGGACGCTTGATGTAAAAAAATTACCTTTATTAATGTCACAAGTAGGTTTACATTAACACTGCAATTAAGTTACTGTGAAAGTCCCCTAGTCGCCACACTCTGGCGCCTGTTCGGGTACACTGAGGGAGAATTCAGAATGTCCAATTCAACTAACAAGCACATTTTTTGGGACTTGTGGGAGGAAACCGGAGTCTGCACAGACAGTGACTCAATCCGGGAATCGAGCCTGGGTCCCTGGCGATGTGAAGCAACAGTGCTAACCACTGTGCTACCGTGCCGCCTAATGGCTCACAGCGCATTTTACTCCACTCCCCAGGCTGCTGTCTTTCTCAAAAAACTTACTATCAACCATTAAGCCCTTTAAAGGGGGCGGCAGGGTGGCACAGTGGTTAGCACTGGTGCCGCATAGCGCCAAGAACCCGGGTTCAATTCCAGCCTTGGGTGACTGCCTGTGTGGAGTTTGCACGTTCTCCGCTGTGTCTGCGTGGGTTTCCTCCGGATGTTCCGGTTTCCTCCCACAGTCCAAAGATGTGTAGGTTAGGTGAATTGGCCACGGTAAATTGTCCCTTCGTGTCCAAAGATTAGGTGAGGTTACAGGGATAGGGGTTGCCTGGGTGCTCCTTCAGAGGGTCAGTGCAGGTTCAGTCGGCTGAATGGCCTCCTTCTGCTCTGTAGAGATTCTATGATTCTATGATGAAAGGTGTGGCCTGGCACACACATACGACTTGGATTTCAACCAAGCAGAGCGAGCAGCACAGTTGATGAAGCCCCAATAAAGAAGCTTTAAATTTACTGTATTACTGGACCACAAGGAACAATGCAACTTTGACTCGACACAAATAATATGCAATGACACTCTCCCAAATATTCCCATTCAGAAGTGGAGAAGACGCACAACCACATGAGCTAAGCTTGCCAGTGCAGGAAATTATTGTAAGTGCGTCCTTGACGGGACACTCCGAGGCCAAAAATAAACGGCTAAGTACCATTAAATAAAGGTATTGTTCTTGGCGCTGCAGGCTAGATGTGCCCAAAATGGGACTCTGTTTTTGTCCCGCTAAATCACACCCCACATTTTAAGATGGAGGTTTAGGGGCGACCTGATAGAGGTCTACAGAATTATGAGGGGCATAGACAGGGTGGATAGTCAGAGACTTTTCCCCAGGGTAGAGGGGTCAATTACTAGGGGGCATAGGTTTAAGGTGAGAGGGGCAAGGTTTAGAGTAGATGTACGAGGCAGGTTTTTTACGCAGAGGGTAGTGGGTGCCTGGAACTCGCTGCCGGAGGAGGTGGTGGAAGCAGGGACATTTAAGGGGCATCTTGACAAATACATGAATAAAATGGGAATAGAGGGATACGGACCCCGGAGGTGTTGAAGATTTTAGTTTAGACGGGCAGCATGGTCGGCACAGGCTTGGAGGGCCAAAGGGCCTGTTCCTGTGCTGTACTTTTCTTTGTTCTTTGTTCTTTTGTCTATGCCTTTGATTACAAAGCAACGCATCACCACAATATACATACTCTGGTTTCAGCTGTGAGTACCTCTGAGGAAAAATAGATTTCTTAATAGGAAAGCAGCAGCTTCTGGACGTGCACTTAGCTTTTGGTGGTTTCATTGTGATTTACTGGAGCAGAGAAATGCAAATATACTAATGGTATAATAAGTTAGGGAGTGGCCAGTGTGGATTAGCTTCCATTTTCATATTTATCCTCGTAGAAGAGAAAAACGATGTGCACAGTGACTTACTACAAGATAAATGGGTTATGATGTGCTACACAGGAACAGAGCCTTGGATGGTCTTACTGTGAACAGTCCTGGGCAGCATACCTTAGGAAGCATATATTAACCTTGGATGGGGAGGCACGTAGATTTACCAGAATGTGACATGGACTCCAAAAGATAAGTTATGAGAACGGATTACATCAGCTGTGGTTGTTGTCATAACATGCACTCATGTTCATAATGAGATCCAGACAGGCAGTGATGGACACACACAGGAACCAATCACCACACAGAATACAGAACAACCAATCACCAGGCAGGACACTACAGGGTACATTACCAGTATAAAACACACGAGGCAGGAAGGCTCGGCCTCTTCGTACTGGTGATAGCTGTAGCAACAGTCAGGGTGCAATGTACAGTCAGCACCTACTACACATGGCACAGAGCAAGTCTGGGCAAGCCACACCAAGGTTAGAAAGCTTAGATTAATAGAGTGTCGACCCTCAGCGAACTGTGTACATTTCTTGGCAAGTTCAATAAAGCAGTGTTGAATCATCTACAGCGTTGGAAGCCTGTTTTCAAGTGATGCTGCATCGAGTTGCAGTCCGTGTTAATCCAACATATGTAACACATCATGGTACCAGGAATCTATTAACTCTAACGGACCTAACTCGAGTAAATCTGAAACGACCAGAAAGCAAGTAGCAAACAGCCAGCGGTATGGAAAGGATCCAGGCCCCTCTGCAGCTCCGGATCTCCGGCAACCTCGGCGACAACTGGAGGGTCTTCAGACAGAACTTCCTCCTACACCTCGCGGCATCCGACCTCGAGGAAGCATCAGATGGCAGGAAAACCGCGCTGCTCCTGTCGATGGCGGGCGATCACGCCATCCACATCTTTAACTCGCTCATGTTTGCCCAAGGAGACGATAAAGCAAAGTTCCAGACCATTCTGCAAAAATTCGGCAGCCACTGTGAAGTCGAGCTAAATGAGAGCTTTGAACGGTACATCTTCCAACAGAGGCTTCAGGGTAAGGACGAATCTTTTCACTCCTTTTTGACCCATCTCCGCATCTTAGCGCAGTCATGTAATTATGACTCGACTGCTGATTCCATGATACGGGATCAGATCGTTTTCGGGGTCCATTCCGACTCCCTGCGGGAGCAGCTCCTTAAAATCAAACATATGACCCTCCCGATCGCCATCGAAACGTGCGTTGCCCATAAACATGCCAGAAATCGCTACTCCCACATCAAGGCGGCAGAAACGGCAAAACTAGCCTCCCACGAGGCAGAAAGTGTACAGGCCATCGCTAGGCTGCAGGGCCTGAGCATTGAGGAGAGTGGCCGTTTCGTGGGTTTCAGTGGCCGTTTCGCGGGCTTTCCACGGGGCCCCGCGCAGGCGCACCGCGACTGGGAGGACAATGCGGCCAAAAACACTACTGCGCATGTGCGAACGTCGGCCGACCGCACTGCGCAGGCGCGAAGGCGCACAGAACGCACTGACGTCAGCGTCATGACGTGCAAAAAATGCACATCCAAAGGAAGGTGATATCTACAATGTGGAAAGCCTGGGCATTATGTGGCCTTATGCAGGTCCGCTCCACCGGTCAAAAGCCAGCGATCCCAGCTGCAACGTAGACCTGTCCACTGCATACAGCAAGGCATGCAGGATTCCGATCCCGAAAGCCCAACGGACCCAAACGGTGACTGCCTCGAGTCTCCATATCAGGTGGGCATTATCACCACACGTGAGAATGTCTCCTCCACTCATGCAAAGCGCCTCTCAATCCTAAGTGTGGATTCTGGTGATGAATGGTGCGCTGTCGTTAAAGTGAATCAGTGCAGAATTCATTCAAACTGGACACTGGCGCGTCTGCAAACCTCATATCCCGGGCAGACCTCGACAGCATCCGAGACCAACCCAAAATTCTTCCACCAGCCTGCCAGCTCCGTGATTACAATGGCAATGCCATAGCTGCTAGTGGATCGTGTCATCTAGTTGTATCCCACAAGGCAATTATGGCGACGTTTTGATTCGAGATTGTCAGGCCTGACAAGGCATCCCTGCTCGGTGCCCGTGCATGTAAACTCCTTAATCTGGTACAGCGAATCCATGCCATGTCCTCTGCCCTCCGACTGCCTCATCTCATGTGAATCGACAGGCTGACATAGACGACATCCTCACGCAATATCCCGATGTGTTCGATGGGATGGGCACCCTCCCGTATCGCTACAAAATACTACTCAAGCCGGATGCCACCCCAGTCATTCATGCACCACGCCGGGTGCCGGCTCCTCTGAAGGATCGTTTAAAAGCGCAGCTGCAAGAGCTCCAAAGCCAGGGCATCATTTCAAGGGCCACGGAACCAACAGACTGGGTCAGCTCCATGGTCTGCGTGAAGAAGCCCTCAGGCGAAATACGAATCTGTATCGATCCCAAAGACCTCAATTGCAACATCACGAGGGAGCACTACCCGATCCCGAAGCGGGAAGAATTAACCTCTGAGATGGCACACGCCAAATTCTTCACCAAGCTGGACGCCTCACGTGGTTTCTGGCAGATACAACTGGACGACTCCAGTAGGAAGCTCTGCACGTTTAACACTCCGCTCGGCAGGTACAGTTACAACCGCATGCCTTTCGGTATCATTTCAGCCTCCGAAGTCTTTCACCGCATAATGGAGCAAATGATGGAGGGCATCGAGGGTGTGCGAGTCTATGTGGATGACGTGATAACCTGGTCCACGACCCCCGAGGAGCACATAGATTGGCTCAAACAGGTCTTTAAAAGGGTCCACGCGAATGGCCTCAAGCTAAACAGGGCCAAATGCTCATTTGGTCTGTCATCAATCAAATTTCTGGGTGACCAAATATCCCAGCAGGGTGTGCAACCTGATTCCGAAAAAGTAATGGCAATCAATGCCATGAAGACCCCAGAGGACAAAAAGGCAGTACTACACTTCCTGGGGATGGTGAATTTTCTGGGAAAATTCATTCCTAACATGGCATCCCACACCACAGCCCTCCGGCATCTAATAAAAAAGACCACAGTATTCCAGTGGACATCAACACATCAAGCGGAGTGGATGGAGCTCAAGGCAAAGCTCACCACGGCCCCAGTCCTGGCGTTCTTTGACCCAACTATGGAAACAAAAATATCCACGGACGCAAGCCAGGACGGCATTTGTGCGGTGCTCCTCCAGAAAGATGACTCCTCGTCCTGGGCTCCAGTGGCATACGCATCCAGGGCCGTGACGCCGACCGAGCAAAGGTACGCACAGATTGAAAAGGAGTGCCTGGGTCTCTTAACAGGAATCGTTAAATTCCACGATTACGTATACAGTCCACCAAAGTTCACGGTGGAAAATGACCACAGACCCATAGTCCACATCATCCAGAAGGGTTTAAATGACATGACGCCCCGGCTATAGCACATTCTTCTGCGACTCCGCCGATATGATTTCGACCTCGTCTACACACCGAGCAAGGAGCTGATAATCGCGGTGCCCTATCCAGATCCATCACCATGCCCTGCGAACATGTAGACTTCATTCGCCAAATTGACGCACAGGTGCAGATGTGCGCCAGCAACCTCCCGGTCACTGATTTACGTGTCGTCCAGATACGAGCAGAAGCTGCCAAAGACCCTCTGCTGCAAAGGTTAATGCACCACCTCGCAAATGGGTGGCGCAAGGGGCAATGCCCCCAGTTTTTTAATGTCAAGGATGATTTGACGGTTGTTGAAGAGATCATTCTGAAACTGGATCGATTTGCTATCCCCCACAGCATGCAGGCCATGGCGCTCAAGCAGATCCATGAGGGTCACCTTGGAGTCGAGAAATGTCGACGCAGAGCTCGACAGGCAGTTTACTGGCCTGGGATCAGCCAGGACATCTCCGACATGGTCCTCAATTGCACCACATCCCAGAGATTCCAGCCATCTCAGCCCAAGGAGACGTTCCAACAACATGAGCTCGTGACCTGTCCGTGGTCCAAGGTGGGAACAGACCTCTTTCATGCAAATGGGCGTGACTATGTACTTCTGATCGATTACTTTTTGAACTACCCAGAAGTTGTGAAGCTGTCGGACCTCACGTCAAAATCAGTCATCAAGGCCTGCAAGGAGACATTTGCCAGGCACGGTATACCACTCACAGTGATGAGCGACAACGGTCCATGTTTCTACAGCCAAGAGTGGTCCAACTTTGCACAATCCTACCACTTCAAACATGTCACATCCAGTCCCCATTACCCGCAGTCAAACAGGAAGGTGGAAAAAGGGGTCCACATTGTCAAGCAGCTGCTCTGCAAGGCTGTAGACTCTGCATCTGATTTTAACCTTGCACTGTTGGCATACAGGGCAACCCCTCTGTCGACTGGTCTGTCTCCGGCTCAACTACTCATGAATCGCAACCTGCGGACAACTGTTCCAGCCATCCACGTTCCAGACCTTGATCACCTCACGGTGCTAAGAAAAGTGCAGCGCCTCAGGGACCAGCAGAAGATCACGTATGATGCTCATGCCACTGATTTGCCTGTGCTGGCTCCAGAAGATGTTGTTCACATCAAGCTGCCTGAGGGTGGTTGGTCAGCCCCAGCTGTTGTTGTACGACAGGCTGCCCCCAGGTCTTTCGTTGTTCGCATGGCTGACGGCTCCATTCTCAGGCGCAACAGAAGGGCACTGCGCAAAGTTGCCTGCCCACCGCCTGGCCGCACTTCTCCGCATGTCGAGGCGCCTCCTCTGGACATTTCAAACCATGAGCCCGCCAATCTGGCAGCAATCCCACCTGTCGAGACGCCGGCGGCCCCCCCCCCCCGCTACCTCTGAGGCGGTCGACAAGAATCCGTCGCCCACCACAAAGACTGGACTTATAGACCTTAACTGTGTTAATTTTGATCACCTTGTTCTGTATATGCACGCTAGACACCTTCCCATGTATATATGTTCACTCACTCACCATTTTGCACATAGTCACACATGTAAATACAAGCACACAGCCACAAGCATCCAAAATTTATTTTAAAAGGGGAGATGTCATAACATGCACTCATGTTCATAATGAGATACAGACAGGCAATGATGGACACACACAGGAACCAATCACCACACAGAATACAGAACAACCAATCACCAGGCAGGACACTACAGGGTACATAACCAGTATAAAACACACGTGGCAGGAAGGCTCGGCCTCTTCGTACTGGTGATAGCTGTAGCAACAGTCAGGGTGCAATGTACAGTCAGCACCTACTACACATGGCACAGAGCAAGTCTGGGCTAGCCACACCAAGGTGAGCAAGCTTAGATTAATAGAGTCGACCCTCAGCGAACTGTGTACATTTCTTGGCAAGTTCAATAAAGCAGTGTTGAATCATCTACAGCGTTGGAAGCCTGTTTTCAAGTGATATTGCATCGAGTTGCAGTCCGTGTTAATCCAACATATATAACACATCAGTTGTATTAACTTAAGGGGTGATTTGATTGAAGTTTAAGTTTTTTTAAATCTTTAAGCGGGCAGGTGCAGCAGGCGGTAAAGAAGGCAAATGGAATGTTGACTTTCATTGCGACAGGTTGTGAGTACAGGAGCAGGGATGTGTTGTTGCAATTATAGAGGGCCGAGGTGAGGCCACACCTAGAATATTGTGTGCAGTTCTGGTCTCCTTTTCTGAGGAACGATGTTCTTGCTCTCAAGAGTGTGCAGCAAAGGTTTCCCAGGCCAATTCCGGGGCTGCTGGGACTGATGTCTGAGGAGAGATTGACGAGGTTAGGATTGTATTCGCAGGAGATCAGATGAATGAGGGGGGATTTTATAGAGACTGATAAAATTCTAACAGGCCTAGATAGGTAAGGTTGATGCAGGGAGGATGTTCCCGATGGTGGGTGTGTCCAAAACCAGGGGTCAAAGCCTGAGGATTCGGAGTAGACCATTTAG
Source organism: Scyliorhinus torazame (assembly GCF_047496885.1). Classification (NCBI taxonomy): domain Eukaryota; kingdom Metazoa; phylum Chordata; class Chondrichthyes; order Carcharhiniformes; family Scyliorhinidae; genus Scyliorhinus; species Scyliorhinus torazame. The sequence goes on from NC_092716.1 coordinate 245,520,663, forward strand.
GATAGAGATGAGGAGACATCTCTTCATCCAAAGAGTGGTGAGCTGGTGGAATTCATTACCACAGGAAGCAGTTGAGGCTAAGACATTGAATACATTCAAGAGGTGGCTAGATATGGCACTTGAGGTGAATGGGATCAAGGGTTATGGGGGAAAGCAGGATTAGGCTATTGAGTTGGACGATCAGCCATGATCGTGATGAATGGCGGAGCAGGCTCGAAGGGCCGAATGGCCTCCTCCTGCTCCTATCTTCTATGTTTCATGTTGTGGATGTAGCTGATAAGGACAGCATTTGTTGCCCATCCCGAATTGAACTGAGTGATATATTAGGCCATTTCAGAAGGCAGTTAACAGTCTGGAGTCACATGTAGGCCAGGTAAAGATGGTAGATTTCCTTCCGTCAAGGACATTAGTTGGGTTTTTATGACAATCGATGATATTTTCATGGTCATCATTACAGAGACTTGCTGTCACTTCCATATTTTAATTAAAATTCTGACAACTATCTTGGTGGGATATAAACCCATATCCCCAAAATATCAGCCTTGATCTTTGAATGATTCATCCAGTGACATCACCACCATCTTCCCACAAGACATTAAAGACTTTCACTACCCTTTGTATGCAAAGGTGCTTCCCGATTTCACCCCTGAAATGGTCTAGCTCTAATTTTAAGACCATGTCCTCTTGTTCTGGATTCCTCGGTGAGAAGAAAAAGTTTCTCGGTACATCCTCGCCTGTGGTGATTGTCACTTTAAGTCCAGCCCGACTGATTAAGGGTCACGTGGTGTGAACCACCAGTCAACACCTAACGTGAGAAATCTCTCTAAGGGGAGGGGTTTTCCTCGTTAAAAAGACTGTGCTATGGGCTAGCTCGAAGCATGCAGCTATTGAAACAACCTTAGAAATAAAGGTAGTTTGTTCAACTTAAGAAGCCTCCAGGAATACATCGTCACGCTATCAGATTCCTTTTATCCTTTTAAACAACTCAATTGCCCAAGGGTTACGCATCTCAATCTTCTAAACTCAAGTGAACACAACTCCATTTCAAGCGGTGTTCTTTAATTAGTCTACTGTTGCATTGTTTATCTCATTTTGCAACATGTGTTACCTTTATAACTACATTCTCAAAAGAAAAAGTAGCAAAATTATTCTTCAGGATTTAAAAAAGATTGGCCGGAATTCTCCGTTCATTGGAATTTGCTTTTCCCGCCCGCATGTGCATCCCCCCCCCGGCCCCAGAGGTTCCCGTCAGCGGCGCGGTTAAAATGGGAAATCCCATTGACAAGCGGTCAGAAGATAGAATCCCACTGCCAGCGGACAGCACACCACCGGCAGCTGGGGAACTGGATAATCCCGTCCACTATCTACAGTCGTGCCATCAAAGTTTTGCTCTTGGAGTAAAATGCTGATGCTGTAATTGGCAGGTCAATCTATCGGTATATGTGAATTAAATATTTATTTCAGATATCCAGTCTTACTTCAATGATAAGAATTTACCATAATCAGTAAACACTCGTTTAAATCTCTCAAGAAAATAGAACTAAATTTACTTTAGATGTTGCCCCGTTTCATCCTCGAGCTGTTTCACACTTGGGCCATTAATACTTTGTCTAAACTGAGTGTGCTTATGCCTGGGGCTGGTTTAGCACAGTGGGCTAAATAGCTGGCTTGTAAAGCAGACCAAGGCAGGCCAGCAGCACGGTTCAATTCCTGTACCAGCCTCCCCGAACAGGCGCTGGAATGTGGCGACTAGGGGCTTTTCACAGTAACTTCATTTGAAGCCTACTTGTGACAATAAGCGATTTTCATTTCATTTCTGTGGCAAAATGTTAACAGACAACTCCAGAATTATGGGCTAAGAACGTAGTTCACAAAAGTAAAATGAAATGGTGTATTTGAAGAGATTCCAGTGCAGCGGTTCTAAAACGTTCTTTTCCCCCCTCTTTGTACAGTCTGGATCATAATGGAAAGGTTGTTCAAATTAACTTTAACAATGCTACTCGGGACTCAGTCTTTGATATCCCTGTGGAGCTGGTGCACCCATTCCTTTCTGCTCTCAAGGACTACGTGGATCTTATGTACAAGCCCGAAAACATAGTTAGCTTCAAGATGGAAGCAGGTGAGTTTACCCGGACGGTATCATTTTAAGTGCTGCAATCTTTAATATCAATGCTGTATGTCCAGCATACTGTTCAATAAGCAATACATATGCCCCTCAAGAGCAGTGCCTTCAAACCATGAAGCACACAACCCTGTTGTTTGCATGGATTCCAATATTTAATCACAATTTTGAAAAATGTTAACAACAATTTAGCTGCAGGGCACAGTTGAAGAATTGCAGTTTCTTTGGAGAAACATGACAGTCAATTTTAACGCCTTGCCCACAGAAAATGTCACGCTAATCCTACATAGCGGGATTAGTATTTGATCTTCACAGACTTTGAAGTTGTCCAAGGTTCCTGCTGTTGTCAAAGATGTGAACCTAAATCTAGAAAGAAGTCTTCCAACACCAGGTTAAAGTCCAACAGGTTTATTTGGAATCACTAGCTTTCAGAGCGCAGCTCCTTCATCAGGTGAGTGATGAAGGAACAACGGTCCAAAAGCTGGTGATTCCAAATAAACCTGTCGGACTTTAACCTGGTGTTATAAGACTTCTTACTGTGCCCACCCCAGTCCAACGCCGGCATCTCCGCATCAAACCTAAATCTAAAACTCAAGGCCCTTTGAGATCATTGACGGCGTAACAGGAATTGAACAAACCCTTTTCGGAGTTTGCACATTATCAAACCGAGCTGGAACAGTAGAATAATTTGAAGATATCAAGGTGGTGCTCGATCGAGTATGGGGTCAAGGAGCCCCAGCTCAACTGGAGTCAATGGGGATCCATTGGTTGAAGTCATACCTGGCACAAAGAAAGGTGGTAGTGGTTGTCGGAGGTCAGTCATCACAACTCCATGACATCACTGCAGGAGTTCCTCAGGTAGTGTCCTAGGACCAACCATAGAATCCCTACAGCACAGAAGAAGGCGATTTGGCCCATTTGGTCTGCACCGACCAACTGCAAGAGCACCCTACCTAGACCCACTCCCCTGCCCTACCCTATAATCCCACCTAACCTTCACATCTTTGGACACTAAGGGGCAATTTTGGCATGGTCAATTCGCCTAACCTGCACATTTTCAACTGCTTCATCAATGACCTTCCTTCCATCATAAGATCAGATGTGGGGATGTTCACAGATGATTGCACAGTGTTCAGCACCATTCACGACTCCTCAGATACTGAAGCAGTCCAACCCCAAATGCAGCAAGACCTGGACAATATCCAGTCTGTGGCTGACAAGTGTCAAGTAACATTCTTCATAGATTATCATAGAATTTACAGTGCAGAAGGAGCCCATTCGGCCCATCGAGTCTGCACCAGCTCTTGGAAAGAGCATTCTACCCAAGGTCAACACCTCCACCCTATCCCCACAACCCAGCAACCCCACCCAACAATAAGGGCAATTTTGGACACTAAGGGCAATTTATCACGGCCAGTCCACCTAACTTGCACATCTTTGGACTGTGGGAGGAAACCGGAGCACCCGGAGGAAACCCACGCACACACGGGGAGGACATGCAGACTCCGCACAGACAGTGACCCAAGCCGGAATCGAACCTGGGACCCTGCAGCTGTGAAGCAATTGTGCTAACCACTATGCTACCGTGCTGCCCATTCACTCCACACAAGTGCCAGGCAATAACCATCTCCAACAAGAAATAATCAAACCATCGCCCTTTGACATTCAAATGCATTACCATCACTGAAATCTATCAACATACTCGGGGTTACCATTGATCGGAAACTTAACTGGACTAGTGCTGTGGCTACAAGAGCAGGTCAAAGGCTAGGAATCCTGCAGCAAGGGCAGCACGGTGGCGCAAGTAGTTCGATCCCGGCTCTGGGTCACTGTCCGTGTGGAATTTGCACATTCTCCCCGTGTTTGCGTGGGTTTCGCCCCCACAACCCAAAAGATGTGCAGGGTAGGTGGATTGACCATGCTAAATTGCCCCTTAATTGGAAAAAATGAATTGGATATTCTAAATTTATTTTTAAAAAAGGAATCCTGCAGCGAGTAACTCACCTCCTGACTCTTCAAATCGTGTCCACAATCTACAAGGCACAGGTCAGGAGTGTGATGGAATTCTCTGCATTTGCCTGGATGAGCACAGCTCCAACATCACTCAAGAAGCTCGACACCATCCAGGACAAAGCTGCCCACTTGATTGGCATTCCATCCACAAACATTCACTCCCTCCACACTGACAAACAGTGGCAGCCGTGTGTACCATCTACAAGATGCACTGCAGGAACTCACCAAGGCTCCTCAGATAGCGCCTTCCAAACAAACGATCACTACCTTCTAGCAGGACAAGGGCAGCAGATACCTGGGAACACCACCACCTGAAAGTTCCCTCCGAGTCACTCACCATCCTGACTTGGAAATAAATCGCCGTTCCTTCACTGTCGCTGAGTCAAAATCCTGGAATTCCCTCCCTAATAGCACTGTGGATGTACATACACCACATGGCCTGCATCTGTTCAAGAAGGCAGCTCACCACCACCTTCCCAAGGGCAAATAGGAATGGACAATACATTTTTAAAAATGTATTTACAGGATTTGGTCATCACTGGCTGGGCCTGCATTTATTGTCCATCCTTCGTTGCCTAGCCAGTGAAGCCCACATCCTTGAATAAATAAAACAAGATGCCAAAGGAAACTTTTATTTAAATTCCTCTGGTGAATACCTTGAGGGAATGTGAGGAGCAGGAAAGCTCTGCTGGATCACAAAGCTCTAATCCTTGGACCCCTCCTGCCCCAGCCCTCCGTCATACCCGCTGGCCCGAACTACTGGTTGGGAGAATTTCCAGATATTTAAAGTCAGCCAGACCTCACTTAGTTCTGAACCTGCAGCTGCACCTTCATCTGGGGCCTTCCACTCAACGATGCAACCCTCTCATTAATCTCCCCGTTTCAAATAAGATCTGATGCAGAGACACCTTTACACAATAGGATCAACTGTAGACAGAGACAGCTTTAATGCTTATTGTAAAAGCAGAATACTGCGGACAATGGACAAGTGTAATAAAAACAGAAAATGCTGGATAGATTCAGCAGGTCTGGCAGCATCTATGGAGATAAAAACAGAGTTAACGTTTTGAGCCCAAATGATCCTTCTACAACGAAGGGTCAATAAGGTCCGAAATGTTTTTTTTTTAATTTTTAGTACCCAATTCTTTTTCTTTCCAATTAAGGGGCAATTTAGCGTGGCCAATCCACCTAACCTGCACATCTTTTTGGGTTGTGGGGGTGAAACCCACGCAGACACGGGGAGAATGTGCAAACTCCACACAGACAGTGACCCGGAGCTAGGATCGAACACGGGTCCACGGCGCCATGAGCAGCAGTGCTAACCACTGTGCCACCGTGCCGCCCAAGATCCGAAATGTTGACTCTGTTTCTCTCCACAGGTGCTTCCAAACCTGCTGAGTTTATCCAGCATTTTCTGTTTTTATCAAGGAGTATTGTAACGAAGTGGCTTACTCCTCTGCGTAACACCTCTTCACTTAACTCCTCTTCATTTAACTCCTCTTCATTTAACCTCAAATCATTTACTAAAGAGGAGAGCCATCTATATTTTAGTATGAAATTGCTTCAACTGTGTTTCTGCATGCCTGTCTGCAAAGTACATTTCTATGAATATGTCATCCATTTTCCTTATCTCACATCGGGGGCGGGATTCTCCGATCTCGCGGCAGAGTGTCCACGCTGTCGTAAACGCCATTGTGTTTTACGATGGCGTGAACGGGCTGCTCCCACGACTAATTCTGGCCCCTACAGGGGGCCAGCACGGCGCTGGAGCGGTTCGCGCCGCTCCAGCTGCCGATCCCGGCAGGAACTGTGCGCTGTGAGATCCGCGCATGCGCAGTTGCGCCAGCGCCAACGAGGACATGCGCAGTGGTGCCGGCGCCAACATGGCGCAGGACTACAGGGCCTCCTTCAACGCGCCGGCCCCGACGCAACATGGCGCAGGACTACAGGGGCCGGCGCGTAGGATAGGAGGCCCCCAGCCACAGAGGACGGCCCGCCGATTGGTGAGCCCCGATTGCGGGCCAGGCCACACCGGAGCCCCCCCCCCCCCCCGGGGTCGGACCCCCCCCCCCCCCCCCCCCCCCCCAAAGGCTGCCACCCGACCCTTTCACGCCGAGGTCCCGCCGGCCTAGAGCAGGTTAGAACGGCACTGCTGGGACTTGGCTCTTTTCCTACAGCCGCTCAGCCCATCCGGGCCAGAGAATCGGCGGGCCAGCAGTGCAGAGCGGCCCGTGACCAGCGCCGTGCCAACCACGCCGGCGCCAATTCTCCGCTCTGTGACCCGTTCGCGGGGATTCTCTTGCCCGGCCCAGGGATGGGAGAATCCCGCCCCTGATTCTTCTGCCAATCGCGTTAAATCAGTGTCCTCTGGTTCTCGATCCTTCCAGCAATGGGAACAGTATCTCTCCATCTACTCTTCTCGATCACTCATGTTTGTGATCACTCATGAGCCACAGACTTGTGCAGAGGTCAGAGTTCAAACACCACGATTGGAAGTTGTGAATTGAATTCAGATGTAGTCATTAGTTGAATATCCCCAGAGAGTGCCCATGAAATCTGCCAGAGCTGGCTAACTCATGCCACCAGTATCTGGACTGCTCTGCATGTGACGTCGATCCCCTGAAGTATTGTAAGTGCCACTGTTGTAAGGTAGAAAATAGAGCAACAGATTTGTGCAAAGCAAGATGCCGCAAACAATGTGATAATGAACAGATAAAATCTGTTTTAATGATGTTTGTTCAGGGATAGATATTAGCTAGGGCACCAGGGGTAACCCACTCTTCTTGGAACTAGATGCCATAGTCACTCCCTCCTTTTGGTACTGGAGATCACACCATGTCCAAAGAGATCACTTCTTCAACATGAGCTCAGTTCACAGGACCTGAGAGTAGCCTTGGACACATTGAACTGCCAGACAGAGCAGCGACCTGTTACCCATATTTCTGCTGAAATATCACCTCTTCTGTCAGCAACTCGTCCTATTACTCTTTGATATGTTATTTTACCCCTTTTACTAAAATACTACTATGAATAACACCTCTTCACTCAAAACCATTTAACCTAAACTTTTGACTAAAGAGGAGAGCCACCTATATTTCAGTCTGCATTATTTGTGAGATGAACAATGAATTGCTTCAACTGATGTGTTTTTGTGAGTGTGTTTGCAAACAGCAAAGTACTTTTCTATGAATATGTCACCCATTTTCCTCATTCGCCTTTGGTTTGTTTGCCAATTGCTTTAAATCGGTGTCCTGTGGTTATCGATCCTTCCACCGATAGGAACTGTTTCTCTCCATCTGCTCTTCTCGATCACTCATGATTTTGAACATGTCTGTCAAATTGCCACTCATCCTTCTCTTCTGGGGAGAACAGCCCCAGCTCCTCCAACCTGGCAATGCAACTGAAGTCCCTCATCCCTGGAAACATTCTCTCTGCATACTCTGTAATGTCTTCACATCCCTCCTGATGCCGGCTCCCAGAATTGGAAATAATACTCAAGTTGAGGTGAAGGTGGTGTTTTATACATGGGATGAGGGGGGGGGGGATGAAAAAGAATCTTGAAGCCTGGATTGTTTTTGTACGTTGACCAACAGATTAGGAACTAGAATCTTCCTATATAGGTTTGCACTTAAAGAAACAAAGCTCTGTTTTATGATTCCAGGTGATATACTAACCTTCGATAACTGGAGGATATTACATGGTCGTCGGGCCTATATTTCTGCTGCTGGTTCTGCTCGTCATCTGGAAGGGGCATATGCAGACTGGGATGAGGCTATGTCAAGGCTTCGTTGTCTAGAGCAAGCACTGTATGGCAACGAATAAGTACTTTAGATGTTAAAGAGGTTTTAACAGAACTGCCTGTTGATCGGTAATAGGAAAGTGATTTTCAGCATTAAACAGTAATTCTTGCGAACACATGCCACAGATATGGGAGAAACATGATTTTTGGGTTAATAGTTATTTGCCACCAGGAGCAAGGAAATTCTAGCATTTGACTGGGAGTGGGATATGACTGGGAAGTAGGTGCTGAGCAGTGTTTTTTCCCTTTAAGATGCACACCTGCACAGCAAAACAACAGTCCATCAAATGTCGCACATTGATTCTTACTGCCGTGCACATCCTGATAGTTAAGTAAAGTTTATTCCCACTTTATCCCATAGAGCAAATAACTGGTAGACTGCCTCACGATTGGTGATCAATGGACAAGAGCCAAGCTTGATGTGCTTAATCAGGGTGGAATTAACAGTTAAAATTCACTCCTGTCAGTTCTTGGAGGCCACTATGTCAGCACTTGCCTTTTCTGCAACCTGTGCGCTGACTCCTCTGCCCACCACTTCCCTCCTGCCCAACCGTACAGCTTGTGGCCTCCCTATCTCCCTCCCTCTCTTGTGCCTTTGCTCACAGCGAGGGTTGGGAGAGGATGAGCGGGAGGGAGGTAGCAATTCAGGAAATGACCATTCAGGAGAGGTGTCGAGCTGGGGTAAATTGGGCATAAACTTCTCGCCCCATCGCGACGGGGGTGGGGTGGTAAAATGCAGGGAACAATTCAAAATCCCATTGACTTCAGCAGGACCATATAATCCCACATATTGTAAGGTATTTAAAGGATTTTTGGGGCTTGTTATACTGCTAATCTACTCATTTTGCTGCAGCTAGTTTTGCAGAATTATTAAAGGGAGATTGACCCAAAAGACATTCAGCAAACTAAAAACACAAGGGCAGTCTAGGGAGTTTGCCAAAAAACATTTTAGATTCATAGCCATCCAACTAATAATGCAAAGGATCTTGAGAGGTTATTTCATGGGACATTTTAAACTGCATTTTTCCAAATAATAAATTCACTTTTGAATGCACTATGAGAGATAGTTACTTCAAAAAGGGAAAACTATTTCCCTTGCTATTCATAGCAGCTCTAAGAAAAGGAAACACTCAATAAGCTGATAAAATAAAAATTGCCAATTTGCACATTTTCTATCATTTAAAAAGGCAAGTCTCCTTAACTCTTCCTATTTTGAGCTTGGCTCATTGAAACAGAAGATTCTTGTCTGATCTTGAGCCATTGCTACCAATTCACCTTTTGTTCCATCAAATAATTGTAATACTGTGACAAATGTTTTTAAAAAGCCAAACAAATGCCTCCTCCATGTATGGTAATGTCATATTTATGATACTGAACTTAGGACTTGGAAGTCATGACTTCAGATGCCACCATGGTAAATTTAAAATGTATGAAGTAAATCTGGTAACTCGCAAGCCGAGTGACACTCTTTCATACCTATGGTACATTTTCAAAGATTAGTATCATTTTTTAAAGATTAATATATGGCATTTGTTTGTTTCTACTGCTGGCGTATATCCACACATTTGGAAGCCAGTTTAGCTCAGTTGGCTGGACAGCTGGTGCATGATGCAGAACAAGGCCAGCAGCACAGGTTCAATCCGTACCGGCTGAGGTTATTCATGAACCTTCTCAACCTCGCCCCTCACCTCAGGTGGTCCTTTGGTTAAAACACCACCAGTCAGCTCACCCCCTCAATGGGGAAAGCAGCCGATGGTCACCTGGACTATGCCGACTTAACTTCATATCCACTCATTGTTTTGATATTGGTGCAACCACAACATTTATTCCACACATGGATGGAAGAACATTGTAGGGAATATTGGGGCCAAGCATTCCTATTTTGATAATTCTCAGAGGAATGTTTTAACACTTGATTATTGGTTAGTTCACTGAACCAGTTTGGAAAACTGCAATGTGAACTGCTATTTGGAGAACATTGGGCATCTTTCCAGATCAACAGATTAATTGGTTATTTACCTTATTGTAATGTAGGATGGCTGTGATATTGTTTTACACAACAGTGCTGTACTCCACTGTGTGAAGCGGTTCAGGATATATAGTAAGTCGACTTGAGAAACCTCAATAAATCACGCCAAAAACCAGGGCCCACAGTAAATGTGAACTGCTGGTGTGGATGGTTTTCACCTTTGTCATTCACTCTGTGGGTTCTACTCTGTATGGGTGTGTCTTAAACCCCCGCGTATCTTTGTGACAATAGCCGTATCACCTTCTTGATCCCTTGCACCCAGTTATAAGGTACCAGTACATAAAGCATCCATTTGTGGAATGAAAAATTGATCACTATGAATGAGAGTATAGCATGTTGGAGGGGGGTGGTTTCACTCATATGCCGATATTTAGGGGCTAAAGAAGTCAAGGTATACACTGCAATCTATGGTAACTAAAGCACAATGTAAAATGAAAGTACTTTTTCTAAATGCTGTAAATGGTGACAAGGCTGCATAGGAAAAATACAGAATTATGTGTGACAATAAATAGGAATACGGAATCAAACATCTGTTGAAAATGAAAAAGAAATCACAAACCTATGAATAAAAAATGCTCTTATTTTCCAATCTGTTTGCAGAAGTCAAATTTAATATTTGAAAGATCAGTAGCTGATTCAACCAAATGAAACATGTGATGAACTGGTGAAATACACATTTATGTAAAATGTTTAGGCCGAGGGGGAAACTTCCAATGGCCCCTTCAAGCATTAAAGCATCTCCAAGAAGTGCAAAGACTGACCTTGAGCTGAATCGACAGTTCATCCTGTGCTTCATGCCCAAATGGAGGTTGATCCAGTTCTGAATTGAGGGCACCATACAGCGTTCCAGTAAAGCTGGAGATATTGCCAGTTGTATTGGCCCAGGCGTCGGTGCCAGTAGAGCTGATTTGAGTCGGTGAATTTTCCCAGTCACGAGCTGAATTTATTGCTGCACTTCAGGCTTGAATGAGGATCAACTGATGTCAATAATTAACTGAAACTGTGTTGGCAGGTATGTGTGCACCCTTGTGTGAAGGTGCCGTGAATTAAAAAGCAGAATTCCGGGTTACGGAGGAGATTTTCTTCTCCCCCTCTCTGCGGGGTGGGGGGGCACCGGTGGAGGGAAGCTTGCCAGCGGCAGGATCTTCTGGTCTGACCGTTGTCAACGGAGTTTAGCATTGAATGCACCCCTCGCCGCCGTGAAACCCATGGCGGAGGGGGGGTGCGTACCTCCGGTGGGACCGTAAGATCCTGCCAACTTGAATGGTCAGAAAGCCCCGCCCGACATCTTCATATGTCCAAACAAAATACACAGAAAAAAGTTTCAGTAAAGGCTGTGCAAGGTTTGTGGAGAATAAAAAAGAGCCAAAGACACATCTAAAATCCAGACACTTCACACTGCTTGTCGTTAATATAAGAGAAAACACTCAAGACTAATGTTTGCTGTGCAAATTTCAATCATAGAAAATGGGGGACAAACACATAATTAACACAAAGGGTGGAATTCTCCGGTCCCCCAGCCTTGTGTCTCTCAGCGCCACGCCAGTTTCTTGCAGCAGGATTGTCTACTCCCGCTGATTATCAATGGGAATTCCCGCGGGCGAGTGTGCGCTGCCAGCGGGACTAGAGAATCCCAATGGCCGGAGAATTCCGGCCACTATTTGCACTGCTTGCAATCGATTTTGAGTGGCTTTTGATATTTTGTTTAGGTTCCTGATCTTTTCTTTTATATAATTGTCCAGCCTCGTTAGCTGTTTGAAGACGGCTTCCTTGCTCAGCCCCCGTGGGTGGGGTTGATGGTTGAAACATGCTGCAAATGGGGAGAGAAGAGTGAAGAAAGATAAGCAGCTACTGATTGAACCTTTTAAAGTTGCAACTAAAGTCACAACTAATAGGTAGGAGACATCGAAGATGGAAAGATTTAAACAAAAAATGTGATGAAGAAAACAAAGGCCGGGATTCTCCAATCCCGCGGCCAAGTTCTGACGCCGGCATGAAAAGCGCGCCAATCTCTCCGGCATCAACGGTCCCCGATAATCAGGAATGCTCCCCTTCCTAGGGGGCCAGGTCGGCGCCGGAGTGGTCCCCGCAGCTCCAGCCGGCGCGGAACGGTCGTCGCGAGTTCGTGCATACGCGCTACGGCCGGCATGATTCCGCGCATGCGCGTGGGTGCCAGTCTCCGCGCCGGCCCCCGGGCAATATGGCGGAGCACTACAGGGCCCGGCTCGGAGGAACATAGGCCCCCACGGAACCAGCCTGCCCGCCGATTGGTAGGCCCCGATCGCGGGCCAGGCCACCATGGAGACCCCCTGGGGTCACATCCCCCATTCCCCCCCCCTCCAGGATGGCCCCCGTTACCTGAGTAACGCACGCCGGTGGGACTCGGCCGAACTCGTCCCACTCGGCCCGCCGGGGCCCGGAGAATCGCCGGAGGGACCGCTTTCAACGGCCCCCGACCAACACGGCAGCGATCCCGTGGGTGCCCGAGAATCGGTGCCGGAGAATTGGTAAGCTGGTATCAGGGCCCGATTCTCGCGTCCCTCCGGGGCTTCTCCGACCCTGCGCTGGGTCGGAAAATCCGGCTAGAATGTCTAAAGTGAATGCATTTTTTAAAATAGTGCTGTCATGGGTGACCTTTGAGATTCCTCGGTGAGGGTGGGGGTTTTGCCCTGAGAGTTTATACTCTCGGAGCTGGTTTAGCACAGTGGGCTAAACAGCTGGCTTATCATGCAAAACAAGGCCAGCAGCATGGGTTCATTTCCCTTACCGGCCTCCCCGAACAGGCGCCGGAATGTGGCGACTAGGGGCTTTTCACAGTAACTTCATTGAAGCCTACTTGTGACAATAAGCGATTATTATTATTGTCCTTCATGAAGCATCAATACATTTTCCCATAGATGCAGCTGTCCCTGACCAGCGCACCCCCATACAGGGACTTGAAAAATAACCATTGAGTCCACTGGTCAGTGAGAGGTACGCTGCTACTCGGTGATCTCGATCACGCCATGTAGGGAAGAACATCTATATCCGGCATTATAATCCCAGTTGGTATTATAACTGGACAGGAAGATCCCAGACTGGAACTCTGGCTCAAAAGACGGAACTTTCACTTTTTTCCAATAAAACATTGAGGAACAAAGTCACAGGACCACAGCAACAAGAAAAAATATTTATTAAACATGAAAACTTTGGCTATATTACAATACTTCTTTACTCCCACTTATCTTTGGGGATGACACACTGGTCATTAGGCTAGTAATCCAGAGACCCAGGGCAAGATCTGGGGACCTGGGTTCAAATCCCGCCACGGCAGATGGTGAGATTTGAATTCAGAAACATCTGCAATTAAAATCTAATGAGGACCTTGTCGTGAAAACTGTCTGGTTCACTAATGTCCTTTAGGGAAGGAAATCTGCCTTTCTTACTTGGTCTGGCCCACAGACTCACAGCAATTGACTCTCAAATGCCCACTGAAATGGGGGGCAGTTAGGGTTGGACTATACCTTCTCCTGGAGCGCAGGCTTGCCTGCCTTCAACCTTTCATTTTTACCCAGCTGCTGTTCCTGGTATTGGGCAGGGTCCACCACCTGTCTTGAGGAACGTGAGGTGCTCCGCGATTTCCATTGAGGTATTGAGGAGACGGAGGCTCTGAATCATGGAACCATAACATTTGCAGTGCAGAAGGAGGCAATTTGGCCCATCGAGTCTGCCCTGGCCCTAACCTGCACATCTTTGGACTATGGGAGGAAACCAGAGCACCCAGAGGAACCCACGCAGACATGGGGAAAAAGTGCAAACTCCACACAGACAGTCACCCGAGGCCAGAATTGAACCTGGGACTCTGGAGCTGTGAGGCAACAGTGCTAACCACTGTGCCACCGTGCCGCCCTACGGTGAAATGCAATGGCTTCAGCTGCATGTGAACCAAGGGTGTTGTCATGATATTCAGATAAACATCATGGTGCAAACACACATACACACTGATGGACAGATCAACGGACCAATCAATACACATGCAACATCACAGCCAATCACAAGCAAGAGCAGACACACTATAAAACGGGGAACACGACACTTCCGATTCATTCCAGCAGGAGACAGCTCAGGGCATAGAGCTCACAGCATGTCACTCAGACATTCACCATGTGCTGAGTGCCTCTCCAAGATAGTGTTAGGGCTGGGTCCACAGGTTAGAGGGTAATGAACGAACCACAGCAACCAGTTTACAAATGTTAATAATTGTTAGTAATAAAACTGAGTTGTACCTTCCGCAACCGTGTCGGTTCGTCTGTGTAGCAGAGCACCCAACACGACATAGTACCAGGTTTGGAACCCAGTACCTGTGAGACCTACCTACGCATCTTAAGGAATCCGCCATCCTGCGCCATGGACACCATCAGCCCGCCGCAGCCGCTCCAAATCGCTGGAAACCTCGGCGTTATCTGGAAGTTGTTCAAACAGCGCTTCCAGTTCTTCCTAGAAGCCACAGAAAGGGAGACTGCTTCAGACACCAGGAGGATCGCCCTCCTCCTCTCCACGGCAGGGCAACACGCCATCCACATCTACAACTCCCTGGTGTTCGCGGAAGATGAGGACAAGACGAAGTACAAGACAGTCCTTCTCAAACTTGAGCAACACTTCAGCGTCGAGGTGAACGAGAGCTTCGAGAGGTACCTCTTCCAGCAGTGCCTGCAGGATAAGGATGAGCCTTTTCAATCTTTCCTAACACACCTCCGTATCCTCGCGCAGTCCTGCGCTTACGAGGCCACCTCCGATTCCATGATTCGGGACCAGATAGTTTTTGGGGTCACCTCGGGCACCCTACGCCAGCAGCTCTTCAAGATAAAAAGTCTCACCCTAGCCACCGCCATCGAAGCCTGCGTCCTCCATGAAAACGCGACCAGCCGCTACTCCCAATTCCAAGCGGCCGAATCGGCAGGACAAGGGTCCTACGAGGCCGAGCGGGTCCAGTCCATCGAGTTCCTCCCGGCCTGCGGCCCGGACGAGGGCGGCCATTTCGCGCACTTTCCGCGGCCTCCCGCGCTTGAATGCACCAAAAGAGACGTCGACGCAGAGGCACGTGACGCGCAGGCGTGCTCTACGCAGGACCGAACTGCGCATGCGCGATGGCGCAACGAACGCCATGATGTCACGACATGCGGCAACTGTGGATCCGCACATTTAAAGCGGCAATGTCCAGCAAAGAATCAACAATGCCTCCGCTGTGGCAAGATGGGCCACTACGCTGCCTGCTGTCGAGCAGCTCAACCTGCCAACGCTCCCCAATTCCGACAGCCTCGCAGGGACGTGCGGACCATTCAGCCTCCATACTCCGAATCATACCCGGACGCTATACAGACCGGCGATACAGACGACCGGGAAGCCTTCCGCGTTGCGGTCATCAACAGGAACCGGATGTCTCCAAGCAGGACCCACCAGCCGATGCCAGTGAACAGTGTCAATCCGGTTGATGAATGGTGTGCCACCCTAATGGTCAACCGATCACCAATCACATTCCGTCTGGACACTGGTACCTCCGCCAACCTGGTAGCATGGTCAGCCTTCTACATCTTGAAGGTCAGACCACCAATTCAGCCATCCCGTTGTAAGATGGTCGACTATAACGGAAACGTTATACCGGCCATGGGATCCTGCCAGCTCCAGGTGACGCACAATGTGTATAAGGCCACACTGTCCTTCGAGATTGTTGGTTCATCAAAGGACTCCCTGCTAGGCGCACAGGCATGCAAGGTTCTCCACCTCGTTCAGCTGGTACACGCTCTGTCTCCAGAAGGCACGTCAGACTTCCCGGATGCTGAATTTAGGGCACAGCTCCACTCGCTCCTCGCTCACAACCAGGAGGCTTCCGAGGGCATGGGCACACTGCCCTACACTTACAGAATACGGCTCAAACCGGATGCCACCCCGGTCATTCACGCACCTCGTAGAGTCCCAGCACCATCCAAAGACCGCCTCAAGCAGCAGCTGCAGGATCTCCAGGGCCAAGGGGTGCTATCCCGGGTCACGGAGCCCACGCCATGGGTCAGCTCCATGGTGTGCGTTAAAAAGCCCTCTGGCGAACTCCGGATCTGCATCGACCCAAAAGACCAGAACAACAACATCATGAGGGAACACGACCCCATACCCAAACGGGAGGCGATCACGAGCGAAATGGCCCAGGCTAAAATTTTCACAAAGCTTGATGCCTCAAAGGGTTTTTGGCAGATCCAACTGGATCAGTCCAGCAGGAAGCTGTGCACCTTCAACACTCCTTTCGGCAGGTATTGCTACAACAGAATGCCGTTTGGCATCATCTCGGCATCCGAGGTATTCCACAGAATCATGGAACAGATGATGGAGGGCATCGAAGGGGTACGCGTCTATGTTGACGACGTCATCATCTGGTCCACCACACCACAGGAGCTCATCAGTCGTCTCCAGCGTGTCTTCGCGCAGATACGGGAACACAGCCTGCGCCTCAATCGAGCAAAGTGCTCCTTTGGCCAAACTGAGCTAAAGTTTCTGGGGGACCATATATTCCGGTCGGGAGTGCGTCCAGATGCAGACAAAGTGAGCGCCATTACAGCCATGCCGCAGCCGGCAGACAAGAAAGCAGCGCTATGCTTCCTAGGCATGGTCAACTTCCTGGGGAAGTTCATTCCCCACCTTGCCTCCCACACAACGGCTCTTCGCCACCTAGTTAAGAAGTCCATGGAGTTCCAGTGGCTGCCCGCACACCAGAAGGAATGGGAAGAGCTCAAAATTAAGCTCACCACAGCCCCGGTATTGGCGTTCTTCGACACCTCTCGGGATACGAAGATCTCGACTGATGCCAGCCAGTCCGGCATTGGGGCGGTACTCCTGCAACGGGACGACACTGTATCATGGGCCCCGGTCGCCTATGCCTCGCAGGCCATGACCCCCACAGAACAGCGCTATGTGCAGATCGAGAAGGAGTGCCTGGGTTTGTTGACCGGAATAGATAAGTTCCACGATTACGTGTACGGTCTCCCCCAGTTTACCGTGGAAACCGACCATCTTCCCCTGGTCAGCATTATACATAAAGACCTGAACGAGATGACCCCTCACCTCCAGCACATCCTGCTCAAGCTCCGGAGGTACGACTTCCAACTGGTCTACACCTTGGGAAAGGACCTCATCATCGCGGATGCCCTATCCAGAGCAGTGAGCACACTGCCCGATTCGGAGGGGTTCGTCTGTCAAGTCGAAGCGCATGTGGCCTTCACATCGGCCAATCTGCCAACTGACGATTCAAGTCTGGCCCGTATTCGCCGGGAGACTGCGGCTGACCCCCTTCTACAACGTGTGATGCACCACATGACGGGAGGGTGGGTTAAAGGACAGTGCCCGCAGTTCTACGATGTCCGGGACGACTTGGCCGTCATTGACGGTGTCCTCCTAAAGCTGGACCGAATTGTGATTCCGCACTGCATGCACAAGCTGGTCCTCGACCATCTGGGGGTCGAGAAGTGCAGAAGGAGGGCCCGAGAAGCTGTATACTGGCCGGGCATCAGTGATGACATCGCCAATATGGTGCTCAACTGCCCCACCTGCCAAAGGTTTCAGTCGGCGCAACCTCCTGAGACGCTTCGGCCCCATGAGCTGGTGACGTCCCCCTGGGCGAAGGTGGGTGTCGACCTCTTTTCATGCGCTTGGCAGGGACTACGTAATCATCATACATTACTTTTCAAATTATCCAGAGGTCATACGCCTGCACGATTTAACATTGTCCGCTGTCATAAGGGCCTGCAAAGACAACTTCGCTCGACATGGCATTCCGATTACTGTCATGTCGGACAATGGGCCCTGTTTTGCAAGCCAAGAATGGTCTTCTTTTGCTGCTTCGTATGGCTTCACACACGTGACGTCCAGCCCTCTGCATCCCCAGTCAAATGGCAAGGCGGAAAAGGGCGTTCATATCGTCAAGCGGCTCCTCTGCAAGGCTGCTGATGCCGGATCGGATTTATGCTTAGCCCTGCTGGCCTATCGCTTGGCCCCACTAGCCACTGGTCTCTCACCAGCCCAGCTGTTGATGGGTCGCGCCCTCATGACCACTGTGCCATCCATTCTTGTCCCTACACTCGACCACATTCCAGTACTGCAAAGGTTGCGACAGCAGCGTGCTCAGCAGAAGGTGGCACATGATACTCAGGCAACTGATCTTCCTGCCTTGGCGCCTGGAGACAACGTCTCACCTACCAGAGGGTGGCTGGTCGGCAACTGCCGAAGTTCTCCGACGCGTGGCTCCCCGCTCGTTCCTGGTTCGCATGCCTGATGGCTCCATTCGCCGGCTCTTCACCTGCTTCCGCGCTCACTATGTGATCATACGCCGGTGCCACGCCCTCCAGTTGTTCCTGATGTCAAATTCATAGAATTTCATAGAATTTACAGTGCAGAAGGAGGCCATTCGGCCCATCGAGTCTGCACCGGCTCTTGGAAAGAGCACCCTACCGAAGCCCACACCGCCACCCTATCCCCATAACCCCTTAACCCAGTAACCCCACCCAACACTAAGGGCAATTTTGGACACTAAGGACAATTTAACATGACCAATCCACCTAACCTGCACATCTTTGGACTGTGGGAGGAAACCGGAGCACCCGGAGGAAACCCACGCATACACGGGGAGGACGTGCAGACTCCGCACAGACAGTGACCCAAGCCAGGAATCGAACCTGGGACCCTGGAGCTGTGAAGCAATTGTGCTATCCACTATGCTACCGTGCTGCCCATCGTGGAGCTTCCTGCCACCATGCCCATTCCTCTGCTGCCTGTGGCCAGGCCCATTCCTCAGCCGATGGTTCCTCACCCACCCTTGAGGCGGTCAACCCGAATTCGTCACACACCTACTAGGCTGGACTTATGAGCCTGTTTGAACATTGGACTAACTAAAAGTTTTATGCCGCTATGTTAATAAGTTTCTCTTTTGTCGTTACAGGAGTTTGTTTTGATGCTTGATGTTTACACTTGTTTTGTTGCTGGTACAACCTCGTTGCTACGTTGCACCTGACACCTTCCTATGTATACAGTTTAGCCTCGTGTACATGTTGTAGATATTGCACACACACACATTCAGCTGCACTCAGTACACATCTATATTTATTACCACATAGGCACATATTCTTGTAAAAAAAGGGGGATGTCATGATGTTCAGATAAACATCATGGTGGAAACACACATACACACTGATGGACAGATCAACGGACCAATCAATACACATGCAACATCACAGCCAATCACAAGCAAGAGCAGACACACTATAAAACGGGGAACACGACACTTCCGATTCATTCCAGCAGGAGACAGCTCAGGGCACATAGCTCACAGCAAGCCACTCAGACATTCACCATGTACTGCGTGCCTCTCCAAGATAGTGTTAGGGCTGGATCCACAGATTAGAGGGTAATGAACAAACCACAGCAACCAGTTTACAAATGTTAATAATTGTTAGTAATAAAACTGAGTTGTACCTTCCGCAACTGTGTTGGTTCGTCTGTGTAGCAGAGCACCCAACACGACAGGTGTGTCCGCCCTTCTCATCAGTTTGATTGCCAGCATTCCTGTCAGCCATCTGTCCATGGTAGCATTCAGCCACTCTAGTCAGCTGGTCTGTGTACGGGCAGACTGCTCCTTTCTCAGGAAAGGAAAATTGAGATATTAAAAAGTTTGCTGGAATTGATGATATCACCAACTATACAGGTTGTGGTTTAGCTCAGTTAGCTGGACAGCCGATTCAATTCCTGTATCGGCTGAGGTTATTCATGAGCTGTGATGAAGACCTCTTGCCTGAGATGTGGTGATCCTCAGGTTAAATCACCACCAGTCAGCTCTCCCCCTGTAGGAAAGCAGCCTACAGTCATCTGGGGCTATGGTGACTTTACTTCAACTTTACAAGTTCTGTGCACTATTTGCAATGAGGTACATTCGGCAGGCCTTTCAGAATACGATGCTAACTACAGCAATGAAAAACAATGAGTTGATAGCAGCTGGTCAACACATACCTTGCTCAGGGTAACATCTTCCAATGCCCGCCCTCCCTACTTTCATGGTTGCAAGGACAACATCATCACCGCTGCTGTCTGACTCAACAGCAACAGTGTCCCAAACCTTTGAAAGTCAAATTCTTTGACAAATCCATCTGATCCCTGATGTGTTGGTGGGATTCTGTAGGCAGAGACCACAAGCCTCAAAGATGTATTGAACTTACTAAGATTCAGGACCCCTCACAGTCATGGTCAGGAAAACAGATTTTCTGAATTTCACCGAGATTTACCCATGAAGAGAAGGACCTTCGTGATAGCCGTGGTCCTCTTTCTCCTTCCACCGACAGAATCACCAACACACGCCTAGACTCATGATTAATCCAAGATCTATATGCTGAGGGGCTCAAAATTCTTTAGTTTCTTGTGTCATCCGAGAGCTGACATATGGAAACTCAGCGACACCAGCTGCGATTGGATTAGGTCGAGAGTAACAGATTAATTGAACTCTTTTAAATCAGCCCCAATGGCAGAAAAAACACGTTCCCTCTCACTATCTGTTTCTCACACAGGCCCTCATTATTTTTATATGACGGGCAGAGGATACACAAAGTAAAAACGTTATGTACAATAAATCTATCATTTTTTTCCAATAGTTTTGTGAGGAAAGACTAAAGATACATTTCAGATTAAGTCAATCTGGGCCACAAATCTTTTATCAACATAACCACTGTTGGTATTGTCCTGGCTGGGACAGGACTGAAAATAAATACATACCTACGTCACCTGGACTACTTTGTAAAAAGTTATCATTTCTATTTTTGTTTTAAATGTACAGGGCTCAACGGCGAGCCATGACTCACAGCGCAGGAATTAAAACCATCACAGACTCAATGGGCGCGATTCAACGGACAGTAGATAAAGTCCGCTAAACGGCACGTTTAGGAGGGCGTTTCTCGGCCCCTCCGAGAACGGCCCCGTATTCAACGGCACTTTGCCAGTTTTTTTGGCCTCAGTGAGAAACTCTCCGTCAAGGCCACTCTTTAAGTCATTTGCTGCACAGTGGTTAGCACTGCTGCCTCACAGCGCCAAGGTCCCAGGTTCGATCCCGGCCCTTGGTCACTTGGTCCGAGTGGAGTATGCACATTCTCCCCGTGTCTGCGTGGGTGTCACTCCCACAAGCCAAAGATGTGTAGGTGAGGTGGATTGGCCACCCTAAATTGCCCCTTAATTGGAAAAATGAATTGAGTACTCAAAATGTTTTTTTTAAAGTCATTTGCTGCATTGCGAGTCTAGCTCACCGATGCAGGAAGACTATTCGCAGATCGGGGCGCCATTTTTAAAGGCAGCCCCGATCTTTCGACCTCCACCGCAGCCTCCGACCCCTCCCACTTCACCCAACTTACCTCTTCCGGGGTCCTTGAGCCCTCCCCTCACCCCACCTCTTATGGCCAAGGCCCCCGCGGGTCCAAGCCCTGGCACGGGCTATTTGACACTTGGGTACCTTGGCACCCTGGCGGCGCCCCCCTCTGGTCTGGCAGTGCCACCTGGGCACCCTGTCAATGTTAGGGTGGCACTGCCAGAGTACCAGAATGGCAGTGCCCAGCTGCCATGGGAATGCCAGGGTACCACTCTGCCCAGTGCCTGACTACCCGGGGACCTCAATTCCCCAACAAGACCCCCACCCCCCCCCCCAGGTGCCATCGTGACTGGTTTACGGCTTTGTGAACCAGTACTAAACGGCACCTGATTGAGGTCTCGCTGGCGGGGCTGGTGAATCCCAGCCCCCGGTTGAATTGGGTGAGCGCATATTTAATTCAATATTTCAAGCGTCGCAAATCTCTCCAGTGGCCTCTCTCACGAGATTCAACAGTCTTGTCCCGACAACAAGACGAGGCCGCTGAATCGCGCCCTATACCTGTAAGGAGGTGCTAATGCCCTCTGTAACCGCTGACAATCAAATTCCAGAGAAATACATCAAAGATTTTTGCATTTCCAACACAGAGTTCCAGATCTTGAGTTGGCATGTCTGCCCTGGCCAGCTATGGACAAAGGCAGCTAATTGTGACTCCTAATATCCCAACATGGTGTTACTGGCCCAAACATTACCTGCTCCTAAACAATGGGTGTCAACCAGGAGGCCTCATTAGTTACCTGAAATGATGCTGTCAGATGACCTCCCCCAAGTCGCTAGAAACTGTAATAGTGCCCTGTGGACCAGAACGCAGGCAGCTTTCTGCTTGACCTCTGAAAAGAACAGTAACTCCAGGCCATCAGTCCGTCACTGTCTACCACCTGACCACGAAGCAGGTGACAGCTGAAAGAACTCTGTACCTCATCCACACTGGGAACTATTGGACCATTGCAACTTGTACCTTCAAGACTATCCCAGCTCTGTGTGCCTTTTCCCATCACTTCTGGTCTCGCTTCTGGAGAGACGGATCAACCTGCAACAGTCAACTTGCTCTCTGAAGGGATGTTAAGCTTTTTACTCCAGAATCTCAATGCAGGCAAAACCCTAGCTTGTATTTTTACTGTGGTCTTGCTCTGTGTGGTAGTAGAGGTATTACGGTACCTGGTAATGCTGGGACACCATTGCTAGAAATGGTATGCTTCCTATTGGTCAAGCTGTATGGTAGCTCCGCCCTGCTAGGCGGGGTATAAGAGCCCGTGCCGCCCCCGCAGCCTTCATTCTGTACCTGAGCTGCTGGGGGAAACATCTAGCTTATTAAAGCCTTCAGTTGGACTACAACCTCGCTTTAGTGGTCATTGATCGTGCATCAATTTAATAAGCTAGATTTAAAAGGATGGAGCTCCGAATCAAGCCGGAGTGTTTGCAACTCAGCCCCCACGCGGCGAACTCAGCAGCGATCTTCAAGCACTGGCTGGCGTGTTTTAAAGGATATCTCGGGAAGGCCGAAAACACACCCACAGGAGAACAGAAAATGCAAGTCCTGCACTCGAGGGTGAGCCCGGAAATCTACACCCTCATCGAGGAAGCGGAAGACTTCGATGCAGCAATGGAGCTGCTAAAAGGACATTATATTCGCCCGGTAAACCAGGTCTACGCCCGACATCTGCTAGCAACGAGGCGACAAATCCCTGGGGAATCGCTGAAAGATTCTAGCGTGCACTCCTGGTGTTGGGGAGAAACTGCAGCTGCCCGCAAGTTTCGGCAAGCGAACACACTGAACTCTTGGTCCGGGACGCTTTCGTGGCAGGTATGCTGTCCTCCCAAATCCGCCAGCGATTGCTGGAAAACGACACTCTAGGTCTCAAGGAGGCACGGGCCCTTGCAGGCTCCCTTGGTGTGGCCTCCAGAAACGCCCACGCTTTCGTTCCAGACTGCGCGGCAGCCCCCTGGGCAGCGTTGAACCCCTCCGCAGCCTACCCCGAGACATCCCCCATCCTCCCACAAGCTTGTGCTGCAAGGCGGCCTGGCAAACCCGGGGGACCCCGCTGCTACTTTTGCGGGCAGGCCAAGCACCCCCGCCAGCGCTGCCCGGCCCGCGCATCCACCTGCAAGGGATGCGGTAAAAAGGGCCATTTCGTGATGGTATGGTCAGGCCCGTGCGGTTGCCACGGTCTCTGGCGGCGAATGCGGACCGCCACCACAAATCTCTCCACGGTCCCCGTGCGGCCAGCGGGTGCCGCCATCTTCCTACTCCAGGGCCATGTGCGGCGCCCGGGCGCCGCCATCTTGTCCCGCGGACGCCACTATAGATGGATGGGCGCCGCAATTTTGTGCACCCCCAGCCATGTGCGACTAATGGGAGCTGCCATCTTGGATGGACCCCCAGGACCCCAGCTCGGCTGACCACACACTGCCCGAAGAGAACACTTAACTGCTGCAATTAGCCTCGGTGATCTGGATCAGTCCCGGCCTCGAACACTCTCAACTGCTACAGCGACTGTATGCATCAACGGGCACGAGACGTCCTGCCTAATCGACTCTGGGAGCACGGAGAGCTTCATACATCCCGACATGGTAAGGCGCTGTTCTCTCCCCGTCCACCCCGTGAATCAAAAAATCTCCCTGGCCTCCGGTTCCCACTCAGTGGAGATGAAGGGGTTTTGTGTAGCAAACCTCACAGTCCAGGGAAGGGAGTTTAAAAATTACCGGCTCTACGTCCTTCCCCACCTCTGCGCGGCCACACTCCTAGGTTTAGACTTCTAGTGTAATCTCCAAAGTCTAACTTTCAAATTCGGCGACCCTATACCCCCCCTCACTGTCTGCGGCCTCGCAACCCTTAAGGTCGACCCGCCTTCCCTGTTTGCGAACCTCACCCCGGATTGCAAACCCGTCGCCACCAGGAGCAGACGGTATAGTGCCCAGGACCGGACCTTCATCGGGTCAGAGGTCCAAAGGCGACTGAGGGAAGGAGTCATTGAAGCCAGTAACAGCCCCTGGAGAGCTCAGGTAGTGGTGGTAAAGACGGGGGAGAAGCATAGGATGGTCATCAACCACAGCCAGACCATCAACAGGCTTACGCAGCTGGACGCGTACCCTCTCCCCCGCATATCCGACCTGGTGCTGGGGGTCTGGGGCTCCATCCAAGATGGCGCCTCCCATGGGTCGCACATAGTGGCCGGGGATGGATAAGATTGCGGCGGGGATGGACAAAATGGCGGCGCCCACCAGTCCAGCGTGGTGTCCGGGGGGGGGCAAGATGGCCACGCCCATGGGTCGCACGTGGCCCTAGGATAAGGGGGTGGGGGTGAGCGCTGGTCGGTCGGGGCCTAACGGCGGGGTTGCCGCAGCGGTCCGGAGTCGCTGGAGACCGCAGCCATGGCACAGGCCTGGCAAACCCCCACAAAGTGGTCCTTCTTGTCGCACCCTTTGCAGGTGGCGGTGCGGGCTGGGCAGCGCGGGCGGGGATGATTTGCCTGCCCGCAGAAGAAACAGCGGGGTCCGGCGGCATTAGCGGGCCATCTCGCCGCGCAGGCCTGCGGGGTCAGGGGGAAGGCCTGTGGGGCTGCCGCTGCGGGGTACCACGCAGCCCAGGGGGCCGCCGCGCGGTCGGGCGCATAGGACTGCGCGTTTTGGGAGGCTACGTCCATGGACCCTGCCAGGGCCCGTGCCTCTCTAAGTCCCAGGGTGTCCTTTTCTAGGAGTCTTTGGCGGATCACTTAGGAGCTCATACCTGCTACGAAGGCATCCCTGATTAAAAGTTCCGTGTGCTCGCTCCCCGAAACTTGCGAGCAGCCACAGTTTCGGCCCAGCACCAGTACCGCTCGGTATAAAGCCTCCAACGATTCCCCGGGGCTTTGCCGTCAAGTTGCAAGCAGGTGACGTGCATAGACCTGATTTACAGGGCGGATATAATGTCATTTTAACAGTTTGATCGCGGCATCATAGTCCTCCGCCTCCTCGATAAGGGTATAGATCCCAGGGCTGACCCTTGAACGCAGGAGATGCATTTTCTGTCCTTCTGAGAGGGTGCCTCCGGCCGTCTCGAGGTAGTCTTTAAATATCGCCGCTGAGTTCTCCGCGTGGGGGCTGAGTTGAAGGCACTCCAGTTTGATTCGGAGATCCATCCTTCCAGCTTAAATCTAGTCGATTAAATTGATGCACGATCAATTACACACAAGACTAAGTGATTTCATAACTGAAGGCTTTAATCGACTAGAACTTGTTCCCCAGCAGCTTCGGTACAGAAAGTGAAGGCTGCTGGGACGGCACCGGTTCTTATACTCCGCCTGTCAGGGTGGAGCTACATATCAACAGCCAATGGTAAACTCCTAGGTTTAACCAATGGTCATCAGCCTCTTAGGTACTGCAATACCTGATAATACCACAGGTCCCCAACTATGCGGGCAAGACCTGTCCCCTGATCCAATCCACAGCTACTCCCCTGTCGATAGAGGCCCGCCAGGCCTTCAGCCGCATCAAAACGGACATTGCAAAGGCCGCGATGCATGCCATCTACGAGTCCCTCCCCTTCCAGGTCGAGAACGACGTGTCTGACATAGCTCTGGCAGCCACCCTCAACCAGCGGGCAGACCCGTGGCCTTCTTCTCCCGTACCCTCCATGCTTCCGAAATTCGCCACTCCTCAGTCGAAAAGGAGGCCCAGGCCATAGTAGAAGCTGTGCAACATTGGAGGCATTACCTGGCCGGCAGGATATTCACTCACCTCACTGACCAATGGTCGGTTGCTTTCATGTTCGATAATGCACAGCGGGGCAAGATAAAAAACGATAAGATCTTGCGGTGGAGGATAGAACTCTCCACCTACAACTACGAGATCTTGTATCGTCCCGGGAAGCTAAACGAACCTCCTTATGCCCTGTCCCACGGCACATGTGCCACCGCACAAGTGGACCGCCTCCGATCCCTCCACGAGGACCTCTGCCACCCGGGGGTCACTCGCTTTTTCTACTTTATCAAGACCCGCAACCTGCCCTACTCCATCGAGGAGGTCAGGACAGCCACCAGGGACTGCCAAATCTGCATGGAGTGCAAACCGCACTTCTACCGGCCAGAGAAAGCGCATCTGATAAAGGCTTCCCGTCCCTTTGAACGCCGCAGCATGGACTTCAAAGGCCCCCTCCCCTCCACCGACCGCAACACGTATTTCCTGAACGTGGTTGACGAGTACTCCTGGTTCCCATTCGCCATCCCCTGCCCCGACATGACCGCAACCACCGTCATCAAGGCCCTCCATAGCATCTTTGCACTGTTCGGGTTCCCCGCTTACATACACAGTGATAGGGGGTCCTCCTTTATGAGCGACGAACTGCGTCAATTCCTGTTCAGCAAGGGCATCGCCTCGAGCAGGACGACCAGTTACAACCCCCGGGGTAACGGACAGGTGGAGAGGGAGAACGGAACGGTCTGGAAGACCGTCCTACGGGTCCTAAGGTCCAGGAATCTTCCAGTCTCCCGCTGGCAGGAAGTCCTCCCGGATGCCCTCCACTCCATCCGGTCACTGCTTTATACGACCACCAACCAGACACCTCACGAACGTCTCCTTGTCTTCCCCAGGAAGTCCTCCTCTGGGACCTCGCACCCGACCTGGCTGGCAGCTCCCAGACCCATTCTGCTCCGAAAACACGTGCGGGCGCACAAGTCAGACTCGTTGGTCGAGAGGGTCCATCTTCTCCACGCTAACCCCCAGTACACCTACGTGGCATACCCCGACGGCCGACAAGATACGGTCTCCCTACTAGACCTGGCGCCCGCCGGAGCCCCACGCACACCCCAGCCACCAGTCCCACCCTCCCCTCCACCAGGGCACCTTACAGGAGGATCGGTCCTTCCGCCGGCCCCGTCTAGGCCCCCCCACCCACCGACGCACCCCGCAGGCGCTCCCTTCCCTGGTCAACCGTTTTCCCCACCAGCGCCGTCTAGGGATGTCGAAGCTGCCACAGAGATTGAGGCCACGCTCCCGGAGTCACAGACGCCCGAGCCTCCACCAGAGTCACCACCGAAGCTCCGACGATCACAGAGGACGACCAGGGCCCCCGATTGGCTGATTGCTTCGTTTTAAATTGTAAATTTAAATCATAAATTGTAAATAGTTACTAGAATTGTAAATAGTTACAAAACGCTGTACGGAGGTATTACGGTACCTCCATAACTAATTCTACCATGTTGCCATGTTTGCAGTATCAGGCCACCACCCCCACCGGACTCTTTTTTAACAGGGGGTGAATGTGGTAGTAGAGGTATTACGGTACCTGGTAATGATGGAACACCATTGGTAGAAATTGTATGCTTCCTATTGGTCAAGCTGTATGGCAGCTCCGCCCTGCAAGGCGGGGTATAAGAGCCCGTGCTGCCCCTGCAGCCTTCATTCTGTACCTGAGCTGCTGGGGGAAGCATCTAGCTTATTAAAGTCTTCAGTTGGACTACAACCTCGCTTTAGTGGTCATTGATCGTGCATCACTCTGACCCCTCTTTCTACAGCCTGAGTGCAAGAGGGGAAGAGATTGCAGAATCCCTTTCCATGTTTTGTGTGCGTGTGAAATAAACCAACCCCTTTACTTTTATTTCGAGTTTGGTATGCAAATTATTCACAGCGGATTGGAAACGCTCCACAGTTAAGGGTTGGGGAGAATACACCACCACTTGTAAAGGGGCAAGAAATCAAAAAAACAAAAAAGGCCTTTGTTTATGGATGAGTAGAGAGAGGAGACATCGGGGCTGTTTAAGATTCCTTCCACTCCTGTCCATAACAGTATGAAAAACAGACTTATTTGGAGCAGATGGCATACACTATAGAATCCATAAAGAACAAGATTGATTTCATGGGTGGTAATTTTTGGAGCTCTCTAAATGCAAGATCTGTGCTTTAGCTGAAATCATGTTATTCAAAAGTAGACTTAGAAAAGAGGAAAGTGTTCAGGAACATTTTATGAGATCCTACCTGAAAGAACTGTCAGCCTGGTTTCGGAAGTCTCATAAATCTACTGGCCTGCTCCAAATAGACTTCAGCTAATCTGAATTTAACTCTCGCGGCTGATTTGCTGAAGCTGGAGACAACAGCAGCTGGCCTGCAGACAGGAGCAGGTAGTCCAGTACGGAATCTGTGATCATCGTTCACCGGCACCTCAGCTTCGCTAGGTGGGCCGCGGTTAGAATAGCGGCACTCCATTACTGTCTTATAAACAAAATAAATACTTTTCCTGAACCTGGACAGGTTAGTCAAAGTCAGTAACCTTACTCTGTTTTTCCAACTCTCGCCCCCCCCCCCCCCTCCCCCCCCCCCCCCCCCCACATTCCTGCGAGATTGGCCCCACGGCAGCGGAGCCGGCGCCTGCTTTCGGATGCTCCACCCCCTCCAAAATGGCGTCATCGGTGAGTACACCGCACGCCGTTGGGTCGGCCTCAGGGCATCACCTGAAGGCCCTCCCTCGATGCTCCATCCCAGGTGGGCCAGTTTCCCGATGACGTGGATCGCTTGTGCCTTAGTTTTCGTCAACCTCGTGTGGCGGATGCGGATTGTGTTCAGCGCCGCCAGAGTCGGGGGAGGAAGGGGGCCGTTCCGCTGACCGGGAGGGGGGGGGGCTTTGGCGGGGGCTGGGGATACTGGCGGGGGGTGGTCCGGGTGTGGCGAGGGGGTTTACAGGGCGGCACTATCTGGCAGGCCGGGTCCGCACGTGGCCAACGCCATGTAGTATGGTCGTCGCCGTGCGCATGCGCGACTACGGACCTGCTAATTCTCTGGCGGTTTCTGTCGGGATTGCGGAGGGTTTTATTGCTGCTAGCCCCTCACCGGCGGAGCATCGGTGCGGCGGCGGCGCCGACGTTTTCATCGTAAGACTAGGCATATTCTTCGGGCATAGCCTCAAAATCCAGCCGCTGATCTCGTGCTAGATGCAGATGGTTGCAGATGGTCCAATCCCAGAATCGACTCTACACAGCGGAAAGAGGCACACTACACAGTACAGCAAGCAGTCCCGATTGACAACGGTTAACACCGGCCAGCTCGAACATCAACGTGATGTAACACAGCTGAAACCATGTCCAATCAACAGTGAGACGAGGTTTTGGCCAGGAGTAGGCCATTCAGGTTTATACAAATAGTAACTTGGAACACTGGTTCTCAGTGGTGTATATTTTCAATTTGGTAGACTGAGAGATATGCAAACCAGAGGGGAACATCCCACTCGTGTTGTAACCAATTAATAAGGAATATTTATTCACTTAAAACAAACACACACAACAAGAAAGACCTGAGCCAGTATTTCCCTTTGATGTTATGCTATCCCAATAACACCACGGACCAGGCTTTTAGCAAATAGGTACAAATTATATTAACATAGAACATACAGCGCAGAAGGAGGCCATTCGGCCCATTGAGTCTGCACCGACCCACTTAAGCCCTCACTTCCACTCTATCCCCGTAACCCAATAACCCCTCCTAACCTTTTTGGACACTAAGGGCAATTTATCATGGCCAATCCACCTAACCTGCACGTCTTCCGACTGGGAGGAAATCGGAGCACCCGGTGGAAACCCACGCAGACATGGGGAGAATGTGCAGACTCCTCACACACAGTGACCCAGCGGGGAATTGAACCTGGGACCCTGACGCTGTGAAGCCACAGTGCTAGCCATTTGTGCTACCGTGTTGCCCAAATCCTATCTCTCCAGATTAAACTCACCTCTTAAGACCATAATGCCACAAGAAATAGGAACAGGAGTAAGGTGTCGGCCCCCTCGAGCCTGCTTCGCAATTCAATAGGATCATGGCTAATCTGATATTCCTCACATCCATTTTCCTGTCCTTTTCCCGTAATCCTTGATTCCCTCGCTGATTAAGAATCCAACTCAGCCTGAAATACATACAAGGACTCCCCCCTACAGCTCTCTGTGGCAAGGAGTTCCAAAGATCTACAACCCACATCTCAGACACCCCTTTATTCTGAGACTGTGCCCTCTGCTCCTAGACTCTCCTATAAGGGGGAAACATCCTCGCATTTACCCTATCATAGAATCATAGAAGAATCATAGAAGTTTACAGCATGGAAACAGGCCCTTCGGCCCAACCAGTCCATGCCGCCCAGTTTTTACCATTAAGCTAGTCCCAGTTGCCCGCACTTGGCCCATAACCCTCTATACCCATGTAACTACCTAAATGCTTTTTAAAAGACACAATTGTACCCGCTTCTACTACTACCTCTGGCAGCCCATTCCAGACACTCACTACCCTCTGAGTGAAGAAATTGCCCCTCTGGGCCCTTCTGAATCTCTCCCCTCTCACCTTAAACCTATGCCCTCTAGTTTTAGACTCCCCTACCTTTGGGAAAAGATGTTGACTATCTACCTTATCTATGCCCCTCATTATTTTATAGACCTCTATAAGATCACCCCTAAGCCTCCTACGCTCCAGGGAAAAAAGTCCCAGTCTATCCAGCCTCTCCTTATAACTCAAACCATCAAGTCCCGGCAACATCCTAGTAAATCTTTTCTGCACTCTTTCTAGTTTAATAATATCCTTTCTATAATAGGGTGACCAGAACTGCACACAGTATTCCAAGTGTGGCCGTACCAATGTCTTGTACAACTTCAACAAGACGTCCCAACTCCTGTATTCAATGTTCTGACCAATGAAACCAAGCATGCCGAATGCCTTCTTCACCACCCTGTCCACCTGCGACTCCACCTTCAAGGAGCTATGAACCTGTACTCCCAGATCTCTTTGTTCTATAACTCTCCCCAACGCCATACCATTAACTGAGTAGGTCCTGGCCTGATTCGATCTGCCAAAATGCATCACCTCACATTTATCTAAATTAAACTCCATCTGCCATTCGTCGGCCCACTGGCCTAATTGATCAAGATCCCATTGCAATCCTAGATAACCTTCTTCACTATCCACTGTGCCACCAATCTTGGTGTCATCTGCAAATTTACTAACCATGCCTCCTAAATTCTCATCCAAATCATTAATATAAATCACAAATAACAGTGGACCCAGCACCGATCCCTGAGGCACACCACTGGTCACAGGCCTCCAATTTGAAAAACAACCCTCTACAACCACCCTCTGCCTTCTGTCGTCCAGCCAATTTTGAATCCAATTGGCAACCTCACCCTGGATCCCGTGAGCTTTAACCTTCTGCAACAACCTACCATGCGGTACCTTGTCAAAGGCTTTGCTAAAGTCCATGTAGACAACGTCTACTGCACTGCCCTCATCTACCTTCTTGGTCACCCCCTCAAAAAACTCAATCAAATTTGTGAGACATGATTTTCCACGCACAAAGCCATGCTGACTGCCCCGAATCAGTCCTTGCCTCTCTAAATGCTTGTGGATCCTGTCTCTCAGGATCGAGGAGGGTGGCGATGAGAGATCCTTGGAGGAGGGGGAGGAAGGCCTTGGGCGATTGCCAGGGCTCACTTGGGGCAGAGGGCTAGGGTTGCACTCATTGACTCTCGCTTTAGTGACAACCAGGATTAGGGTGTGAAGACCTCTCCCAAAATGGGGTCTCACTTCTGGGGTCTCACTTCTTCTCACTACTGTGGGGCCTGCAGGAGGTTGTCGATATGATCGCTTCATTCATGGGCAGGGCGCTAAAATGATTGACCAGACGCTGCAGGAGACTGATGATGACTTTGCAGCGATGCTCCTCTTAACCTCTGTGCAATGCCTGACCCCTGCCTGCCAGAGAGCTGAACGTGACCTGTCACTGAACGGGGTGATCTTGGGGCTCAGAAAGGCTGAATGACACTTTTCACCTGCTACTGCCTCCTCCGAGATCAGGAGTCCCAGCGTTTTCCTCCATCTCTTAACAAGGTGGAAAGGCGCTCAGATTTTCAGCCAATGGCAGCCTTTCTCACATGACCCTTCGGGAGCGAATCATTGTTTCTGCACAGTCTTAAAATTAGCTAAAATATTGGGGTTCCGGTTTCGTATCCTAGCCATTGTTGGGATCGTAATACGGTGCATGGCAAGTTCTGTGACCCCGTGAGATGGGTGGGTGTGAGATCACCATGGAGGTGTGAGGGATGTGTTACGGGTGTTATGTGCTGAGGGAGACACGAGGAGGTGGACTTACCCTGGCTGCATGAAGAAGGGCGTCCCTGTGGTGGTATGTATTAGGGGTAATACGGTACACCACGTGTCGACAGGCTATTGGTGGAGGGATGCCAGGTCCTGATAGGATCTGCCACCCACTGGACTCCACCCAGAAATGCCGGTATAAGAACCCAGTTTTTCCCTCCATTTCCCTCAGCAGTTGCATTCTGTAACCACGCTGCTGGGGATAAAGTTCTGCTTAATAAAGCCTTCAATTGACATTACCTCAACCTGCCTCGCGTCATATTGACGGTGCTACAGTCCCTCTTCTAACGACGTTGCAGCCCCATACTCTTTTGGAGTGAGCCGGCGCCGTCAATCACGGCCACAGCCTCCCAGGCGGGGTTGGTCACTTTGCTGGATGGACGTCTGCCCGATCGAGGGGAGGGTTTTCTGCCTCTGCCTGGCCCCGTCCGGAGGTTTGCTGAGGGCTCCCTCTGTAAAACATGGTGAATTCTTTCTGGCAGCCATCCCAGGGATTCTCCTCGGTTTTCTCACCGGAACAAACACTTTGAAAAGACATGGGGCGAGATTCCCCACTCCCGCGCCGGTTGGGAGAATTGTCTGGGCTGCCAAAATGTCCCGGGACTCCGGTCCGACGCCCTCCCGCGATTCTCCCAAGTGGCGGGAACGGCCCGGTCGGGTTCCGCGGGCCGCAGGCCGGAGAATCGCCGGAGACACCCAAAATGGCGATTCTCCGGCCCCCCAGCTATTCTCAGGCCTGGATGGGCCGAGCGGCCAGGCCAAAATGGCGGGTTCCCCCCGGCGCCGTCCACACCTGGTCGCTGCCGTCGTGAACGGTTCGTGAACGCTGGAGGGGCGGCCTGCGGGGGGGCGAGGGGGGATCCTGCACCGGGGGGTACCTGAAATGTGGGGTGGCCCGCGATCGGTGCCCACCGATCGTCGGGCCGTCCTCTCTGAAGGAGGACCTCCTTCCTTCCGCGGCCCCACAAGATCTGTCCGCCATCTTCTTGCGGGGCGGACTTAGAGAGGACGGCAACCACGCATGCGTGGGTTGGTGCCGGCCAACCCACGCATGCGCGGATTACGTCAGTAATGCGGCGCTGGCCGCGTCATCTATGCGGCGGCACCTTTACGCGGGCGACAAGGCCTGGCGCGTGTAGATGACGCGGCTCCGATCCTAGCCCATTGTCAGGGCCTGAATCGGTCGGGATCGGGGCCGTTTCGCGCTGTCGTGAACCTCGACGGCGTTCACGATGGCGTGGGCACTTCAGCGCGGGAGTGGAGAATCCCGCCCATGGTAAGATTCTGCCCAAAGTATATTTTTGCAAATAGAATGGGTTTAGCACTCTGAGCTAAATAGCTGGCTTGTAAAGCAGACCAAGGCCAGCAGCGCGTACAGCCTCCCCGAACAGGTGCTGGAATGCGGCGACTAGGGGCTTTTCACAGTAACTTCATTTGAAGCCTACTTGTGACAATAAGTGATTTTCATTTCATTTTCATTTCTTGTTGAAGAATAAAAATGTAGGGCTTTTTATTGACCTTCATTGAACTTATGACTGTAAATCATAAAAGATATTTTATCATGAAATCTCTGTGTATTAAATATAAAAACTTACATTTGCTCTAAAACGATGACCTCAGTTTACTAACTCTTGATTAGATTCTTTACAATTGCCTTATCACAATATGAAGTCATCGTTCCCACATATATTCAGCTTTCAGAGAATGAAAACTACAGGCCTGCGCTTTGTTAGAAAAAGATAACGTGTGGTTAAGACATTATACAAAATATCTGGTGGAGCAAATCCACTTTATTTCGATAAGCCGTCTTACAATTAGGTTGAAAGTAAGCGACTACCTCCCCACCGACACACATTAACCAATTACTTATCCAAGCAAGATGATGCAAGATAAAGTTGGTGCCTGTGAGCTGTGAGCAGGTTAGGGATGAATGAATCCAGTCCGAGCCTGTTTGACTCCATCCAGTCTGTGCTGACATACCCAGCAGAACGTAAAACCAATATATTTATGAGTCTGCTGCCTCCATTATATTTGTTTATGGAGGTCAGTTTGGCTTCAAAGTTGGTCGAAACCTGCCTTCTGAAATGTTCAGTATGTTCCACCCCAATCCGGAGAGGAAACCTGATCCTCCTCATTAGCCAGACTGACAACTGATGTAGCCTGGGGAATTATTTCATGCTCAGTCATTCCATACCCCAATAATATTTCCCCTTCCAACAGCCAGACTTCTATTATGTGCATTCCCATATTTCTTTGTTAATAAAACAAAGCCGTATAATGCAAAAGAATAAAATATTATGAGTGCGATTCACGATACAAGGTGCCTTAGGCATGCCATTCTTCATCCAACAACAACTTATCTTTATATAGTACCTTTAACGTAATAAAATGTCCTGAGGTGCTTCGCAGAAGCATCATAAAACTTTGACACTGTGTTACATTAATGATATTAGGCCAGATGACCAAAATGTTGGTCAAGGAGACAGATGATCAGTAGCCCCTTAACAGGAAGGAAAGGGAGATACAGAGGGCGGGAGTTTTAAAGCTCGAGGCCTAACTGAAGGTGCAGCCACCAATGGTAGAATAATTAATAATTGAGGATGATCATTAGGCCAGAATTGGAAGAGCGCAGATGTCTGTGTGTTGTGACCTGGAAGAGAGAGAGAGAGACGGGGGGGGGGGGTGGGGGGGGGGGGAGCACAATTTCCCAGAGAGTAGAGTGTGGGAGATCAGCCAAGAGGCCATCGCTTCAGGAGACACAAATGCACCAAATAAGACAAGGGTGAAGTCAGGCTGATTTACAGAGGTGGAAATAGTCTTAGTGATGGTGCAAGTATACGGTCTGTTGCCAGGGAATGGAATGGAGTTGGTGGTAAATGGTGGGGTGGGGGTGGGGGCGGAGAGGACATTTGGAGCAGGAGCCACAAATAATGGCTTCAGTATTCCCGATAGTAAATTAGAGGACGTTCCTCCTTACCCGGCACTGGAGTCAGATAAACAGTCTGTTAACCTAGAGACATCGGAGGAGTCGGAAGAGGTGGCGGTGAGGTAGAGCTGGGTGTCATCAATGTAAACATGAAAACTAAAGGTCTGTGACAACTGTTGTCAACAAGGGGCGTTGCGTAAATGTGTGATAGGAGGAGCCGGAAAGTTAGATCCTTGGAGTAGACCGCAGGCAATGGTGGGGGAGCAGGAAAAGAAGACATTGCAAGTGATACTCTAGCTATGAGAATTAACCCAAGGCGAGCAGATCCACCTGGCTGGATGACAGTGGGGAGGCTTTGGATGTGGTAGGTGGGGTGAATTGTGTCAAAGTCTGCAGGGAGGCTGAAAAAGATAAAGAAGGATGGTTTACCTTTGTCACAGTTACTGAAATGAATGAAAATCGCTTATTGTCACGAGTAGGCTTCAATGAAGTTGTGAAAAGCCCCTAGTCGCCACATTCCGGCGCCTGTTCGGGGAGGCTGGTACGGGAATGGTACCCGTCACCCTGTGCTCGTTGACCTACATTGGTACCTGTATACAGTTCTGGGCGTCACACTATAGGAAGGATGTGAACGCTTTGGAGAAAGTGCAGAAGAGGTTGAC
This sequence comes from Scyliorhinus torazame, assembly GCF_047496885.1. NCBI lineage: Eukaryota > Metazoa > Chordata > Chondrichthyes > Carcharhiniformes > Scyliorhinidae > Scyliorhinus > Scyliorhinus torazame. The sequence continues at coordinate 245,556,730 of NC_092716.1, forward strand.
AGGAATGGTTCCTGGGATGAGAAACTTCAGTTATGTGGATAGATTGGAGAGATTGCGAAGAAGGCGAAAAGGATCATGTGGGGGCCGGACAGAGTAGACAGGGAGAAGCTGCTCCCACTCGTAAAAGGATCAAGAATGAGAGGGCACAGAGTTAGAGTGATTTGCAAAAGAAGCAAATGCGATGTAAGAAGAAAGCTGTTTCACACAACGAGTGGTTGGGGCCTGGAATGCCCTGCCAGGAGGTGTGATGGAGGCAGGCTCAATCGAGGCATTCACGAGGGCAATAGATGATTATTTGAATAGAAGCAATGTGCAGGAGGAATGGCACTAAGTGATAATGCTCGTTTGGAGAGCTGGTGCAGACATGATGGGCCAAAGTGGCCTCCTTCGGCGCTGTAACAATTCTGAGATTCTGTGGTGCAGTCAGATAGGCTGTTATTTGCGACTTTGATAAGAGTGAGCCATTTCAATACCGTGGCAGGGACAGGTACTTGTTGCATAGAGGCATTAAAACATGGAAAGGTGCCCACTTATTCAGAAGCTGACAGCACATTACATCCTCTGGAAAGGAAGGTTAGTGGTGGGACTCTAGTGTAAGGGTTGGGTTATGTGATGACAGCAGTTTGGTTGTGATGGGTAGATCGAGATGGGTATTTTGGGGGTATGTTTATGCTCCCTGATGCACGATCAGTGACCACTAAAGCGAGGTTGTAGTCCAACTGAAGGCTTTAATAAGCTAGATGTTTCCACCAGCAGCTCAGGTACGGAATGAAGGCTGCTGGGGCGGCACGGGCTCTTATACCCCGCCTAGCAGGGCGGAGCTACCATACATCCAAACCAATAGAAAGCATACAGTTTCCACCAATGGTGCTCCTGCCTATCAGGTACCGTAATACCTATAATACCACATTCACCCCCTGTTAAAAAAGAGTCCGGCGGAGGTGGTGGCCTGATACCACAAACATGGCAACGTGGTAGAATTAGTTATGGAGGTACCGTAATACCTCCGTACAGCGTTTTGTAACTATTTACAATTCTGATAGCTATGTACATTTGATGATTTACATTAACAGTTTACAGTTTATAATTCAAAGTGGAGCAAACAGTTTACAGTTTACAGTCTACAATTTAAAATGAAGCAATCAGTCGATCGGGGGCCCTGGTCGTCCTCTGTGATCGTCGGAGCTTCGGTGGTGACTCCGGTGGAGGCTCGGGCGTCTGTGACTCCGGGAGCGTGGCTTTGATCTCCATGGCAGCTTCAGCAGCCCTAGGCGGTGCTGGTGGGGAAAACGGTTGCCCTTGGAAGGGAGCGCCTGCGGGGAGCGTCCGTGGGTGGGGGGGCCTAGATGAGGCCGGCAGAAGGACCGATTCTCCAGTAAGGTGCCCCGGTGGAGGGGAGGGTGGGACTGGTGGCTGGGGTGTGCGGGGGTTCCGGCGGGCGCCAGGTCCCGTAGGGAGACCGTATCTTGTCGGCCGTCGGGGTACGCCACGTAGGCATACTGGGGGTTAGCATGGAGCAGATGGACCCTCTCGACCAACGGGTCCGACTTGTGCACCCGTACGTGTTTTCGGAACAGGATAGGTTCGGATGCTGCCAGCCAGGTCGGGAGCGCGGTCCCAGAGGAGAACTTCCTGGGGAAGACAAGGAGACGTTCGTGAGGTGTCTGGTTGGTGGTCGTACAAAGCAGTGACCGGATGGAGTGGAGGGCATCCGGGAGGACTTCCTGCCAGCGGGAGACTGGGAGGTTGCTGGACCGTAGGGCCAGTAGGACGGTCTTCCAGACCGTTCCGTTCTCCCTCTCTACCTGTCCGTTATCCCGGGGGTTGTAACTGGTCGTCCTGCTCAAGGCGATGCCCTTGCTGAGCAGGAATTGACGCAGTTCATCGCTCATAAAAGAGGACCCCCTATCACTGTGTATGTTAGCGGGGAAACCGAATAGTGCAAAGATGCTATGCCGGGTCTTGATGACGGAGGTTGCGGTAATGTCGGGGCAGGGGATGGCGAATGGGAACCGGGAGTACTCATCAATCACTTTAAGGAAGTACGTATTGCGGTCGGTGGAGGGGAGGGGGCCTTTGAAGTCCATGCTGAGGCGTTCAAAGGGACGGGAAGACTTTATCAGATGCGCTTTCTCTGGTTGGGAGAAGTGCGGTTTGCACTCTGCGCAGATTTGGCAGTCCCTGGTGGCTGGCCTGACCTCCTCGATGGAGTAGGGCAGGTTGCGTGTCTTGATAAAGTAGAAAAAGCGAGTGACCCCCAGGTGGCAGAGGTCCTCGTGGAGGGCTCAGAGGCGGTCCATTTGTGCAGTGGCACATGTGCCGTGGGACAGGGCGCCAGGAGGCTCGTTTAGCTTCCCGGGACGATACAAGATCTCGTAGTTGTAGGTAGAGAGTTCGATCCTCCACCGCAAGGTCTTGTCGTTTTTTTATCTTGCCCCACTGCGCATTATCAAACATGAAAGCCACCGACCGTTGGTCCGTGAGGAGAGTGAATCTTATGTCGGCCAGGTAATGCTTCCAATGTCGCACAGCTTCTACTATGGCCTGGGCCTCCTTTTCGACTGAGGAGTGGCGGATTTCGGAAGCATGGGGGGTACGAGAGAAGAAGGCCACCGGTCTGTCCGCTTGGTTGAGGGTGGCCGCCAGAGCTACGTCGGACGCATCGCTCTCGACCTGGAAGGGGAGGGACTCGTCAATGGCACGCATCGTGGCCTTTGCAATGTCTGCTTTGATGCGGCGGAAGGCCTGGCGGGCCTCTATCGACAGGGGAAAATCTGTGGATTGGATCAGGGGACGGGCCTTGCCCGCATAGTTGGGGACCCACTGGGCGTAGTAGCTGAAAACCCCGAGGCAACGCTTCAGGGCCTTGGAGCAGTGAGGGAGAGGGAACTTCATAAGGGGGCGCATGCGCTCAGGGTCGGGGCCGATAACTCCATTTTGCACTACGTAGCCGAGGATGGCTAGGCGGTCTGTGCTAAACACGTATTTATCCTTGTTGTATGTAAGGTTAAGGATGTTTGCGGTCTGCAGGAATTTTCGGAGGTTGGTGTCGTGGTCCTGCTGGTCATGGCCGCAGATGGTGACATTATCGAGATACGGGAATGTTGCCCGTAAACCGTACCGGTCAACCATTCAGTCCATCTCGCGCTGGAAGACCGAGACCCCGTTGGTGACACCGAAGGGAACTCTTAAGAAGTGGTAGTGCCTCGAAGGCAGTGTATTTGCGGTCACTAGTGTGAATGGGGAGCTGGTGGTAGGCAGACTTGAGATCCACCGTGGAAAAGACCTTATAATGCGCAATCCTGTTTACCAGGTCGGATATGCGGGGAGAGGGTACGCGTCCAGCTGCGTAAACCTGTTGATGGTCTGACTGTAGTCGATGACCATCCTATGCTTCTCCCCGGTCTTTACCACCACTACGTGAGCTCTCTAGGGGCTGTTACTGGCTTCAATGACCCCTTCCCTCAGTAGCCTTTGGACCTCTGATCTAATAAAGATCCGGTCCTGGGCACTGTAACGTCTGCCCCTGGTGGCGAGGGGTTTGCAATCCGGGGTGAGGTTCGCAAACAGGGAAGGCGGGTCGACCTTAAGGGTCGCGAGGCCGCAGACAGTAAGGGGGGGTACAGGGCCGCCAAATTTGAAGGTTAGACTTAGGAGGTTACACTGGAAGTCTAAACCCAGGAGTGTAGCCGCGCAGAGGTGGGGAAGGACGTAGAGATGGAAATTTTTGAACTCCCTTCCCTGGACTGTGAGGTATGCTACACAAAACCCCTTTATCTCCACTGAGGGTGAACCGGAGGCCAGGGAGATATTTTGATTAGCGGGGTGGATGAGGAGAGAACAGTGCCTTACCGTGTCGGGGTGTATGAAGCTCTCCGTGCTCCCAGAGTCGATTAGGCAGGACGTCTCATGCCCGTTGATGAATACGGTCGTTGTAGCAGTTGAGAGGCCAGGACTGATCCAGGGTCACCGAGGCTAATCACAGCTTGAGAGTTCTCTTCGGGCAGTGCGTGGTCAGCCGATCTGGGGTCCTGGGGGTTCATGCAAGATGGCAGCTCCCATTGGTCGCACATCGCTGGAGGTGCACAAAATGGCGGCGCCCATCCCTCCAACGTGGTGTCCCCGGTACAAGATGGCGGCGCCCGGGGTCCGCACGTGGCCCTGGAATGGGAAGATGGTGGCGACCGCTGGCCGCATGGGGACCATGGAGAAGTTTGTGGTTGCGGTCCGCATTCACCACCGGAGACCGCGGCAAACGCACAGGCCTGACATACCCCCCACGAAATGGCCCTTTTTGCCGCAGCCCTTGCAGGTGGATGCGCGGGCTGGGCAGCGCTGTAGGGGGTGCTTGGCCTGCCCGCAAAATTAACAGCGGGGCCACCCGGAGTTGCCAGGCCGTCTTGCAGCGCATGCCTGTGGGGGATGGGGGAAGTCTCGAGGTCGGCCATGGAGGGGTTCCACGCTGCCCAGGGGGCTGCCGCGCGGTCGGGAATGTAAGCGCGGGCGTTCCTGGAGGCCACGTCCAGGGAGCCTGCACGGGCCCGTGCCTCCCTGAGACCCAGAGTGTCTTTTTCTAATAGTCTATGGCGGATTTGTGAAGATAGCATACCTGCCACGAAAGCGTCCCGGACTAAGAGTTCAGTGTGTTCGCTCGTCGAAACTTGCGGGCAGCTGCAGCTTCTCCCCAACACCAGGAGTGCACGCTAGAATTCTTCCAAACCCCCAGGGGTTTGTCGCCTTGTTGCAAGCAGGTGCCGGGTGTAGACCTGGTTTACCAGGAGAATATAGTGTCCTTTTAGCAGCTCTATTGCTGCATCAAAGTCTTCCGCTTCCTCGATGAGGGTGTAAATCTCCGGGCTCACCCTTGAGTGCAAGACTTGCATTTTCTGTCTCCCGTGGGTGTGTTTTCGGCCGTCCAGAGATGCCCTTTAAAGCACGCCAGCCAGTGCTTGAAGATTGCCGCTGAGTTCGCTGCGTGGGGGCTGAGTTGCAGACACTCCGGCTTGATTCGGAGCTCCATCCTTTTAAATCTAGCTGATTAAATTGATGCACGATCAATGACCACTAAAGCGAGGTTGTAGTCCAACTGAAGGCTTTAATAAGCTAGATGTTTCCCCCAGCAGCTCAGGTACAGAATGAAGGCTGCTGGGGCAGCACGGGCTCTTATACCCCACCTAGCAGGGCGGAGCTACCATACATCCTAACCAATAGAAAGCATACAGTTTCCACCAATGGTGCTCCAGCCTAACAGGTACCGTAATACCTATAATACCACACTCCCAAAGTATGCTGCTTGAGTCTAGTTTCTTAGAACCAATATTCTTTATTAACAGCAAGTTATCACACTTAACCCAAGGTTGGAATTTCTCATTTTAGATCTCTTAATTCTCAATCATGTGACCAGATATTATTACATCATATCATGTATGCTTCTAATGTTAATATGTCACTCTACATTTCGTCCCCTCCCTACTCAACTCTTTATCCCTCTCCTAATTTATATCCTCCCACATCTCCCCACAAAATCTCAGATTTCGCAGTTAGCCTGAGGTGAACAAAGAACAATACAGCACAGGATCAGGCCCTTCGGCCCTCCAAACCTGTACCGGTCATGATACCAACCTTAGCCAAAACTCTCAGCACTCCCTTGTGCCGTATCCCTCTATACCCGTCCTATCCATGTGTTTGTCAAGATGCCTTTTGAACGCCGTTAATGTATCTGCTTCCACAACCTCCCCTGGTAACGCGTTCCAGGTACTCACCACCCTCTGCGTAAAAACACCTGCCTCGCACATCCCCTCTAAACTTTGCCCCACGGACCTTAAACCTCTGCCCCCTGGTGACTGACCCCTCCACCCTGGGAAAGAGTGCCTGCCCATCCACTCTATCCATGCCCCTCATAATCTTGTAGACATTCTATCAGGTCACCCCTCAACCTCCGTCGTTTTAATGAACTAATGAATTTACTAATCTCCCTAATCTCTTTCTGGAAGTTGTCCTTCCTTCAAGGATCCTGCCAGCCCTGTTTTTTTAAAGATTCACTGGCTCCCCTGCTCGCTGCCACAATATTTTATTGTGCAGTCGGAGTCTTATACACGGAATATGGGGATTGTCTATCTTCCCAAGAGTATGTTGTTGGGGTCCGTCGCATCTGAAAACCACCACCCCTTATTTACTGCAAGTGTTTAAACAATTGGACTTCTCCACAGGTGTGGAGCTTCTTGTTCCAAATCATCCTTTCTTCTCAATCATGTGATCTGGCATGCCCCAGTCATGCTTCCTGGCGTTAGCCTACAACAGCAGATTCAAACGGACAACCCTGAAGAGAGGGAACCGTGAACAACATTGGCTAATATGCAATTATGTAGGAGCAATTTGGAAGTTCACTTAATATAATTTATACTGCCAATTCAACAGCTGCTTTTAGAATTATTTCTTGTAAATTGCATTTTGACATGTTACTTGCAGTAGCATAACATTGCCACAAAGTGTCAGGGGTTGTGTTTTTAGTGAAATATTTTCCAGGGAATTATTTCTGTGTATAAAATGGGGCAGAATTTTAGCTTTCAGCAGCATAATGTGCTCCTTTAGATAATGTTGTTGAATATTCCTGACATTTTAAAATAGTTTATATTTCAACTATCATTAGCAGCGTTATTAGAGAGTCACAATAAAATCGATCTGTTCTGTCATATTATAAACCAATTAGTGAGGCCTGACTTGCGGCTATTTTTTGCAGTTTTTCTATTGCTATTTTTTATTATAGTTTTTAACAAAAATCTAAACAGCTGAAAGAAACACTGGGATCATTCTCCAGCCGATCCAGTATCTCAGGCAGCACACTGAGCAATTTCAAATTCTGCTAGATCCCAGGTTAAACTCCAGCGTATTGCAACCAGCTCTCTGCTAATGCTCCCGCAATCTGGAATCCCTCCCAGCTCCATTGTAGCTCTCCCCGAAAAACCACCGCTTGTCCTCCTCCCAGTGATCCCTCATCCATAAACTCTCTCCGTCCCTCGTTACGTTCCCACCAGCGATCAGCTCATCAATCACCACCTTCCCTAACGATTCATAAAATCCATTGAATCCTAGCTCTTCAGCGACATGTACCGCAAAGGCTGCAGTTCTTTTACTCAGTCATTCATGGGGTGTGGGTTGCACTGGCAAGGCCAGCATTTATTGCCCATCCCTAATTGCCCTTGAACTGAGTGGCTTGCTAGACCATTCCAGAGGGGCAGCTAAGAGTCAACCACATTGCTGTGGGTCTGGAGTTACATGTAGGCCAGACTAGGTAAGGACGGCAGATTTCCTTCCCTACAGGGCATTAGTGAACCAGATGGGTTTTTACGACGAGCGAGAATGATTTCATTGTCACCATTACCGAGACCAGCTTTTCAATTCAAGATTTTGTTTTTCAATTTGACGTTAAACTCCACCGGCTGTCATGTCCCCCAGAACGTTAGCCAAGTCTTCTGGATTGCTAGGCCAGTGACTATTACCAAACCACCATCTCCCGCTCAGCGGGATATTGCCATTACTCCTCCTGCTGTAAACTGAAGTTACTGTTTAAACAAATGTGGTTTTGTTTTAGCTTTTCACGGTAGCCAAGGAAACTAAGGGGTTGGTTTTCTTACATATCGTACACAAAACTAGCATTGCTGATTAACTGCCTTTTATGAAAGTGGAAACTGTGGGTGTGGGAGCCTTCCTACCGCTAGCAACTAATTCACAAAGTTAGTTTCATAGCCAGGGTAATACAAGTGAAAATCTCCAATTTACATTGTCTGCACAAACAGATGCAAAACTCATTGAAGCCAAAACTATCAAAGACTTCATAATATTCTGAATAAAAACGCAATTTGATTTACCGAACTACCATTAATTAGATTGTCCTGATGATGTGTTGTTTTATGCGATGCAATGTGCAGTGTGCCCTCCGACTGACCATGTAACATAATCCTCTGACAAGAAAACGGGATTTGAAGGCCCGAAGCGTTGATTGCCACAGCTGGGAGCCACTGGCTGGCGAAGGAGGAAAATGGCGACACTTCCTGGTGCACCGATAGCACCACCACGACCGGTGGCTACCGCAGCTCAGCAACCAGCACCAACGGCGTAAACAATAGCCCACAACATCGCGTGGCCAGTTTCACGTGCGGAACCCAGGACAGGGCGTGCCTGTTCCCGCAGCACATGGAGGTGCGCCACCAAAATGAATCGCTTGCTGAGGGCCCATTATCTCTCATGGACAACAGCCCCAAATCAATGCATTGTTTTACCAAACATTAAAAACAAATGTTGCGTGAAAAGTCCCCCTAGTTCAGCTCAGTTCATTGTGGCTGGTTTCTGCGGCTGTCACCCACATCTACAATCTCATTGTAAAATTCCTCAAAGGCCATGCTTTGTTGGGGTCCTTTATTTAAACGTGTTGGGCTGGAACTTGAAAGGGTGGCGGGGGGGGGGGGGGCGGGAGGGCTGGCGGTGGGAGGGGGGGAGAGAGTGAGTGGTGCATACCGACTTAACCAACAATAAAAGTCTGGCCCACAGCAATAACTCAGGGTGGGCGGCGTCACCGAGGTCGGAATCATCCAGCCCCGCCGTGGGCAGAGACATTCAAACGGCCACTAATTTTGGTGGGACTGGAAGACGCCATCGGCGTGAGGGTCCAGCATCTCTTTCAGTCCCAGAGTTCAGTAGTGGGAGCTGCCAGCATTGCAAGCAGGCCCAGGGGGAAGAATCCCAAATGATCTCGGACTCAGGAAGGCAAGACGGGATGGGACCAGGCACTTCAGGGAAGTGAGTGGGCTAAAGTGCAGGCAGGGTGGAGAGAAGGGAGGTGGTGGTACTTATGCGCGAAGGTCACACAGGTAGTAACCCCCCCTATTAAAAACCTTTTTGAAAGGAACAGGCTGCCCACTCCTGCCCACCTGCTTTTGCCAACCACGTCATGGTGTGGGCAGCATTATAATATCGAGCTTCTTTACAAGGCCATTAATCCTTAATTATTTATTGACATATATGGTGGGTGGGCCGCTGAGGGGACTGCTCAGAGGTGGGTGGCAATGTGGCGGGACAGCCAACCATTGCCTTTTGCCCCCTAACGCAGATGGAACACACGCTGGGAGGCCATAAAATCCAGGCTCATGTGTATAAAATCAGGTTATTGAGAAGGAAAGACAATCTATTTGAGCTTGTAAAATAAAGTCATGATATAAAATTCAATTCAAAAATAACACTAAGTACAGTCTTTTCAACTAGTTTTGTGAGATTTACAGTCACATCTGCCCAGGTTTGTCAATCATTTATTTGGGCAGTTTCCTGTTTGTGGTATTATCAGGTATTGCAGTACCCGAGAGGCTGAAGTTCCATTGGTTAAACCTGGGGGTTTACCATTGGGTGTATAGTATGTAGCTCCGTCCTGATAGGCGGGGTATAAGAATCAGTGCCATCCCAGCAGCCCTCATTCTCTACCTGAGCTGCTGGAGAACAGTTCTAGCCTATTAAAGCCTTCAGTTGTGCGACAACCTCGTTTTAGTAGTTATTGATCGTGCATCCATTTAATAGACTAGAACTTAAGTAGAAAGGATGGAGCTCCAAATCAAGCCGGAGTGTTTGCAACTCAGTCCCCACGCGGAGAACTCAGCGGCGATTTTCAAGCACTGGCTGGCGTGTTTCAAAGGCTACCTTGAGATGGCTGCAGGCACACCCTCGGGGGAGCAGAACCTGCATCTCCTGCACTCAAGGGTAAGCCCTGGGATCTACACCCTCATCGAGGAGGCAGAAGACTTTGATGCAGCAATCGAACTATTAAAAGGACATTATATCCGCCAAGTAAACCAGGTCTACGCACGTCACCTGCTTGCAATGAGACGACAAAGCCCCGGGGAATCGTTGGAGGGGTTCTACCGCGCGCCACTGGTGCTGGGCAGAAACTGTGGCTGCTCGCAAGTTTCGGCGAGCGACCACACGGAACTCCTAGTCCGGGATGCCTTTGTAGCAGGTATGAGCTCCTCCGAGATCCGCCAGCGTCATTTAGAGAAAGACACCCTGGGACTTAGGGAGGCACGGGCCCTGGCAGGGTCCATGGACGTTGCCTCCAGGAACGCACAATCCTACGTGCCCGACCGCGCAGCGGCCCCCTGGGCAGCGTGGAATCCCGCAGTGGCAGCCCCACAGACCTTCGCCGTGTCCCCGCAGACCTGCGCTGTAAGGCAGCCCGGCAACTCCGATGGGCCCCGCTGTTTCTTCTGCGGGCAGGAAAAGCACCCCCGCCAGCGCTGCCCGGCCCGCACATCCACCTGCAAAGGGTGCGGCAAGAAGGGCCATTTTGTGGGGGTCTGCCAGGCACGAGCGGTGGCCGCGGTCTCCAGCAGCGACTCTGGACTGCCACGGCGAACTTCTCCTCGGGCCCCAGGCGGCCAGCAGTCACCGCCACCCCCGTATCCTAGGGCCACGGGCGCCGCCATCTTGTTCCCCGGACACCGCGCTGGACGGATGGGCGCCGCCATTTTGTCCATCTCCGACCACCATGTGCGACCCACGGGAGACGCCATCTTGGATGGGGCCCCAGGACCCCAGCCCGGCCGACTACACACTGCCCGATCAAAATTCACAACTACTGCGTCTGGCCTCGTTCTGCCAGGCACGAGCGGTGGCCGCGATCTCCAGCGGCGACTCCGGACTGCCACAGCGAACTTCTCCTCGGGCCCCAGGCGGCCAGCAGTCACCACCACCCCTGTATTCTAGGGCCACGGGCGCCGCCATCTTGTTCCCCGGACACCGCGCTGGACGGATAGGCGCCGCCATTTTATCCATCTACGACCACCATGTGCGACCCATGGGAGACACCATCTTGGATGGGGCCCCAGGACCCCAGCCCGGCCGACTACACACTGCCCGATCAAAATTCACAACAACTGCGTTTGGCCTCGGTGACTGGACCAAACTCGACATTGAACACTCTCAACAGCAACGACGACGGTCTACATCAACGGCCACGAGACGTCCTGCCTGATCGACTCTGGGAGCACGGAGAGCTTTATACGCCCCGACACGGCAAGGCGCTGTTCACTTTTTACCCACCCTGTAAATCAAAGAATCTCCCTGGCCTCCCACTCAGTGGAGATAAAGGGGTTCTGCCTCGCAAACCTCACAGTCCAAGGAAGGAAATTCAACAATTTCCGCCTTTATGTCCTGTCGCACCTCTGTGCGGCCACACTCCTGGGGTTGGAATGCCAGTGTAACCTGCAAAGTCTGACCTTCCAATTCGGTGGCCCTATACTCCCCCTTACTGTCTGCGGCCTTGCGACCCTTAAGGTCGACCCGTCTTCCCTGTTTGCGAACCTCACCCCGGATTGCAAACCCGTCGCCACCAGGAGCAGACGGTACAGTGCCCAGGACCGGACCTTCATTAGGTCGGAGGTCCAAAGGCTACTGAGGGAAGGAGGCATTGAAGCTAGCAACAGTCCCTGGAGAGCTCAAGTAGTGGTGGTAAAGACTGGGGAGAAACATAGGATGGTCATCGACTACAGTCAGACCATCAACAGGTTTACGCAGCTGGATGCGTACCCTCTCCCCTGCATATCCGATCTGGTAAACAGGATCACGCATTATAAGGTCTCCTCCACGGTGGTTCTCAAGTCCGCCTACCACCAGCTACCCCTCCGCTCTAGTGACCGCAAATACACTGCCTTCGAAGCAGATGGGTGGCTCTATCATTTTTTAAGGGTTCCGTTCAGTGTCACTAACGGGGTCTCGGTCTTCCAACGCAAGATGGACCGAATGGTTAACCGGTACGGCTTACGCGCAACGTTTCTGTATCTCGATAACGTCACCATCTGCGGCCATGACCAGCAGGACAACGACACCGATCTCCGAAAATTTCTCCAGACCGCTAAAATCCTTAACTTAACGTACAATGAGGATAAATGCGTGTTTAGCACCGACCGTCTAGCCATTCTTGGCTACGTAGTGCGAAATGGAGTTATAGGCCCCGACCCTGAACGCATGCGCCCCCTCATGGATTTCCCCCTCCCTCACTGCCCTAAGGCCTTGAAGCGCTGCCTCGGGTTTTTTAGCTACTACGCCCAGTGGGTCCCTAACTACGCAGACAAAGCCCGTCCCCTGATCCAGTCCACAACCTTCCCCCTGTCGATGGAGGCCCGCCAGGCCTTCAGCCACATCTGCGCGGAGTGCAAACCGCACTTCTACCGGCCAGAGAGGGCGCACCTGATAAAGGCTTCCCGTCCCTTTGAACGCCTCAGCATGGACTTCAAAGGCCCCCTCCCCTCCACCGACCGCAACACGTACTTCCTGAACGTGATTGACGAGTATTCCCGGTTCCCATTCGTCATCCCCTGCCCCGACATGACCGCAACCACCGTCATCAAGGCCCTCCATGGTATCTTTGCACTGTTCGGATTCCCCGCTTACATACACAGTGATAAGGGGTCCTCTTTTATGAGCAACAAACTGCGTCAATTCCTGCTCAGCAAGGGCATCGCCTCCAGCAGGACGACCAATTACAACCCCCGCTGGAACCTCACGCGCACCCCAACCCCCCCCACCACCCCCCCCCCCCCCCCCCCCCCTCCCCACAGCACCTCACAGGAGGGTCAGTCCTCCGCCGCCCCTGCCTGGGCCCTCCCACCCACTGACGCCCCCTACAGGCGCCCCCTCCCAGGCCAACCGCTTTCCCCACCAGCGCCGTCTAGGGGTGACGAAGCTGCCATGGAGGTCGAAGCCACGCTCCCAGAGTCGCAGACGCCTGGACCCCCCGACCGGATCACCACCGAGGCTCAGACGATCCCAGAGGACGACCAGGGCACCCGACCGACAGATTGTTTCATTTTAACCGATCTGTAACTGTAAATAATAAACACTGACTGTATATATCTGCCATGACTGTAAATATCCTCTAAACACTGTAAGGAGGTATCACGGTACCTCCATATCTGATCATACCATGTTGAATACAGTTGTTGCCGCTGGCCACCACCCCCGCCGGACTCCTTTTTAACAGGGGGTGAATGTGGTATTATCAGGTATTGCAGTACCCGAGAGGCTGATGTTCCATTGGTTAAACCTGGGGTTTTACCATTGGCTGTATAGTATGTAGCTCCGCCCTGATAGGCGGGGTATAAGAATCAGTGCCATCCCAGCAGCCCTCATTCTGTACCTGAGCTGCTGGTTAAGAAGGAGCAGGTTAACCCAGGGGACGCAGGGTGTTAAATATGCAGCGCGTGCCAGGGGCACTTCCATTCAAGTATACGCTACGTGTGGATTTATTATCAATGCAAATCATGGGTTTGAGCCGGGGGGGTGGATAGTGTATAGAGGAGGTGGAGGGAAGTGGGGCTGGTCAAGGTGAGGGATTTGTATTTGGAGGAAGGGTTCGCTAGTCTGGAGGAGCTAAGGGGGAGGGTAGAGATGCCGACGGGTAGTGAGTTCAGGTATCTACAGGTTAGGGACTTTGCACAAAAGGGGTTCCCTAGATTGCTGGGATACACCCTGCTGGAGCGGCTGCTGCTTCAGGATGTGGAAGGGGAGAGAAGAATTGGGGATATATATAAGTGGCTGGGGGAGCAGGGAGGCGAGCGGGTGGTGAAGATCAAGGAGAAATGGTAAGCAGAGTTGGGAATGGAGATCAATTGGGGAGTATGCAGTGAGGCACTGCGAAGGGTAAACGGGACCTCCTCTTGTGCAAGGATGAGCCTGGTACAGTTGAAGGTGGTGCACAGGGTGCATATGACTCGGGCGAGAATGAGTGGGTTCTTTCAGGGGGTAGCAGATGAGTGTGAGAGGTGTGGGCGGGGGCCAGCGAATCATGCGCACATGTTTTGGGGTTGTGAAAAATTGGTAAGATTCTGGGCAGGAGTGTTCCCAGTCTTAGCCAGGGTAGTGGAGGAGGGAGTGGACCCGGACCCTTTGGTGGCGATATTTAGGGTTTCAGAGAAGCCGGAGCTCATGGAGAGGAGGAAGGCCGATGCCTTGGCCTTCGCCTCTCTGATTGCACGGCGACAAATTTTGCTGGAGTGGCGGTCAGCATCGCCACCGGGGGTAGCAGCGTGGTTGGGTGATCTGTATGACTTCCTGCGGTTAGAGAAGATAAGTATGAGTTAAGGGCTCAGCAGGGGAGTTTGAGAAAAGGTGGGGGATGTTTGTGACCGTGTTTGAGGAGCTGTTTGTCGCAGGAGGGGTGGGGGGGGAAGGGGGATGGGGAGGGGGGTGAAAAAGGAGAAAGATCTGTACAAACTGTATAGTTGACTGTTGGGAAGAATGTTTCCCGGTGTGTTTATTTGCTGTAACCTACTTTGATACAAGTTTGAATAAAATGCTTTTAGAATAAAAAAAGAGATTGCAGTGCACACATCGAGATCAAAGTGCACCCATAGAGATCACAGTGCACCCATAGATATTGCAGTGCACACATAGATATTGCAGTGCACCCATAGATATCGCAGTGCACCCATAGATATTGCAGTGCACCCATAGAGATCACAGTGCATCCACAGATATTGCAGTGCACACATAGATATTGCAGTGCACATCGATATTGCAGTGCACACATAGAGATCACAGTGCACACATAGATATTGGAGTGCACACATAGATATTGCAGTGCACACATAGATATTGCAGTGCATCCATAGATATTGCAGTGCATCCATAGATATTGCAGTGCACATCGATATTGCAGTGCACATCGGTATTGCAGTGCGCATATACAGATTCCAGTGCACACATAGATATTGCAGTGCACACATAGATATTGCAGTGACCCATAGATATTGCAGTGCACACATAGATATTGCAGTGCACATCGGTATTGCAGTGCGCATATACAGATTCCAGTGCACACATAGATATTGCAGTGCACACATAGATATTGCAGTGCACCCATAGATATTGCAGTGACCCATAGATATTGCAGTGCACACATAGATATTGCAGTGCGCACATAGATATTGCAGTGCACCCATAGATATTGCAGTGCGCACATAGATATTGCAGTGCACCCATGGATATTGCAGTGCACACATAGATATTGCAGTGCACACATAGATATTGCAGTGCACACATAGATATTGCAGTGCACTCATAGATATTGCAGTGACCCACAGATATTGCAGTGCGCACATAGATATTGCAGTGCGCACATAGATATTGCAGTGCACACATAGATATTGCAGTGCGCACATAGATATTGCAGTGCGCACATAGATATTGCAGTGACCCATAGATATTGCAGTGCGCACATAGATATTGCAGTGCACACATAGATATTGCAGTGCGCACATAGATATTGCAGTGACCCATAGATATTGCAGTGCGCACATAGATATTGCAGTGACCCATAGATATTGCAGTGCGCACATAGATATTGCAGTGACCCATAGATATTGCAGTGACCCATAGATATTGCAGTGCACACATAGATATTGCAGTGACCCATAGATATTGCAGTGACCCATAGATATTGCAGTGCGCACATAGATATTGCAGTGCACACATAGATATTGCAGTGCGCACATAGATATTGCAGTGACCCATAGATATTGCAGTGCGCACATAGATATTTCAGTGCACACATAGATATTGCAGTGCGCACATAGATATTGCAGTGCGCACATAGATATTGCAGTGCACACATAGATATTGCAGTGCACACATAGATATTGCAGTGCACACATAGATATTGCAGTGACCCATAGATATTGCAGTGCACCCATAGATATTGCAGTGCGCACATAGATATTGCAGTGACCCATAGATATTGCAGTGCGCACATAGATATTGCAGTGCATCCATAGATATTGCAGTGCACATCGATATTGCAGTGCACATCGGTATTGCAGTGCGCATATACAGATTCCAGTGCACACATAGATATTGCAGTGCACACATAGATATTGCAGTGACCCATAGATATTGCAGTGCACACATAGATATTGCAGTGCACATCGGTATTGCAGTGCGCATATACAGATTCCAGTGCACACATAGATATTGCAGTGCACACATAGATATTGCAGTGCACCCATAGATATTGCAGTGACCCATAGATATTGCAGTGCACACATAGATATTGCAGTGCGCACATAGATATTGCAGTGCACCCATAGATATTGCAGTGCGCACATAGATATTGCAGTGCACCCATGGATATTGCAGTGCACACATAGATATTGCAGTGCACACATAGATATTGCAGTGCACACATAGATATTGCAGTGCACTCATAGATATTGCAGTGACCCACAGATATTGCAGTGCGCACATAGATATTGCAGTGCGCACATAGATATTGCAGTGCACACATAGATATTGCAGTGCGCACATAGATATTGCAGTGCGCACATAGATATTGCAGTGACCCATAGATATTGCAGTGCGCACATAGATATTGCAGTGCACACATAGATATTGCAGTGCGCACATAGATATTGCAGTGACCCATAGATATTGCAGTGCGCACATAGATATTGCAGTGACCCATAGATATTGCAGTGCGCACATAGATATTGCAGTGACCCATAGATATTGCAGTGACCCATAGATATTGCAGTGCACACATAGATATTGCAGTGACCCATAGATATTGCAGTGACCCATAGATATTGCAGTGCGCACATAGATATTGCAGTGCACACATAGATATTGCAGTGCGCACATAGATATTGCAGTGACCCATAGATATTGCAGTGCGCACATAGATATTTCAGTGCACACATAGATATTGCAGTGCGCACATAGATATTGCAGTGCGCACATAGATATTGCAGTGCACACATAGATATTGCAGTGCACACATAGATATTGCAGTGCACACATAGATATTGCAGTGACCCATAGATATTGCAGTGCACCCATAGATATTGCAGTGCGCACATAGATATTGCAGTGACCCATAGATATTGCAGTGCGCACATAGATATTGCAGTGCATCCATAGATATTGCAGTGCACATCGATATTGCAGTGCACATCGGTATTGCAGTGCGCATATACAGATTCCAGTGCACACATAGATATTGCAGTGCACACATAGATATTGCAGTGACCCATAGATATTGCAGTGCACACATAGATATTGCAGTGCACATCGGTATTGCAGTGCGCATATACAGATTCCAGTGCACACATAGATATTGCAGTGCACACATAGATATTGCAGTGCACCCATAGATATTGCAGTGACCCATAGATATTGCAGTGCACACATAGATATTGCAGTGCGCACATAGATATTGCAGTGCACCCATAGATATTGCAGTGCGCACATAGATATTGCAGTGCACCCATGGATATTGCAGTGCACACATAGATATTGCAGTGCACACATAGATATTGCAGTGCACACATAGATATTGCAGTGCACTCATAGATATTGCAGTGACCCACAGATATTGCAGTGCGCACATAGATATTGCAGTGCGCACATAGATATTGCAGTGCACACATAGATATTGCAGTGCGCACATAGATATTGCAGTGCGCACATAGATATTGCAGTGACCCATAGATATTGCAGTGCGCACATAGATATTGCAGTGCACACATAGATATTGCAGTGCGCACATAGATATTGCAGTGACCCATAGATATTGCAGTGCGCACATAGATATTGCAGTGACCCATAGATATTGCAGTGCGCACATAGATATTGCAGTGACCCATAGATATTGCAGTGACCCATAGATATTGCAGTGCACACATAGATATTGCAGTGACCCATAGATATTGCAGTGACCCATAGATATTGCAGTGCGCACATAGATATTGCAGTGCACACATAGATATTGCAGTGCGCACATAGATATTGCAGTGACCCATAGATATTGCAGTGCGCACATAGATATTTCAGTGCACACATAGATATTGCAGTGCGCACATAGATATTGCAGTGCGCACATAGATATTGCAGTGCACACATAGATATTGCAGTGCACACATAGATATTGCAGTGCACACATAGATATTGCAGTGACCCATAGATATTGCAGTGCACCCATAGATATTGCAGTGCGCACATAGATATTGCAGTGACCCATAGATATTGCAGTGCGCACATAGATATTGCAGTGCGCACATAGATATTGCAGTGCACACATAGATATTGCAGCGCGCACATGGATATTGTAGTGCTCATATACAGATTCCAGTGCACACGTAGATATTGTAGTGCACACATAAATATTGCAGTGTACAAATAAATATTGCTGTGCACACATAGAGATTGCAGTGCACCATTGAGATCGCAGTGCCCCATAGAAATTGCAGTGCCTGATAGAAAGTGCAGTGCACACGTAGATATTGCAGTGCACCCATAGTCATTGCCTAGCATCCCATTCACACCTTGATGCCTGGCCACTGTGCTTGACCACTGCGGGAGGCAACTCCACACAAGCAGCAGCTGAACGTCCAGGGGATGGGACACAGCTACGGGGACATGTCAATGGCCGGAGGGTGGGTAAGCACCATGGGGAGGGAGGGGCCCAGAGCCCGGTCCAGCTGAAGTTATGTGCAGGTGTCTGGGGTACTGGATCTGGGGTCCATTGAGGGGGGACCGTTGCGGCCGGAAGTGCATGGCCAGGGATTTACGGGTAGGGGCGAGGGAAGGTGGGGTGGGGGACCAATGGGGAAATGGAGGGTCCCAGGGTGGGAGTCACTGCTGTTTGTCAGTCTGACACCCTCTCCCAATTCCTAACAGATATTGAACGGTATGGACAGTATTTTGGACCCCGCAGTACAGGCCATAGTAGTGCTGCAGGTAGACTGGGCAGCCGGGCGGCAGAGACGACGGCAGAGGCCCGAGCCGGCAGGCCATGTGCTGGACCCCACCCCATTCCCTGAAGACCCGCCCATCCATCAGGCCAGGAAGGGACCCAGAGGGGGAGTCCCGCGACGGCCCGGATGTACAGGATTCGCTGGTCCTTTGAACAAATGACAGACACCCAAAGGGTGTGCACAACAGGCACATCCTGGGGCAGTCCGACATGCCCGGCCTCTTGAGGACCACCCCAGTATGTGCGGCTGGATCTTGGGGGAGAGGGAGTATCCGCTGAGGACCTGGCTAATGCCACCAGTATGTGAACTGGAGGCCGCAGAGGAGACCCGATACAATGAGGCCCATGTGGCCACGCTGGCTGTCATTGAACGGTGGCATCGAACTCCTCACGGTCGCCCCGCGCTCCGGAGGAAAGTGACAGGGGGGTCATACTGGTTGTGGTGTTTCACAGGTGCCCAACAATGCCCCACTCTCCCGATGGTGCTGCCCCACTCTCCCCATCACCCCCTCAGCCCCCCTCACCCCCTACCTACCCTCCTCTTTACCCTCCCCTCCCCCGATGCTCTCAGTGATCCTCAACCTGCTTCGATTTCCTAGCTCTAATGCTACGTCTAGGTGTGTCCACAGGATGTCCATCAGAGGCGGAGGCAGCAGCTGCTTACCACGTCCCGTGGCCGTCAATGCCCCTGGCGGGTGCCCTGTGGGGGGGGGACTGGGGCCAGAGGGACACCAGCGCTCTTTGCGTGGCACAAGAACAGCTGTGCCGTCCTGAACCATGCGCTGGCTGTGAGACGCGGCCTCATCAGAGGGGCCTCGGTTGGCAGAGCCCTCTCATCCCGCTCATTGCCCACAGGGCCCTGGGGTTCACCTAGGGGCGGAGGGGCAGCTGGTTTGAGCCCCGGCTGCCCCAGCATCATCTGGCTCTGCCAGCCCTGGTGGCTCCCTGATGTCTGCACCATCGTGTCGATGCCCTTAGCGATGCTGCTCAGTGACTGGGACACATCGCCCAGTGACTGGGACGTGCCCTGCAGCGCCACGGCCATTCCCGTCTGAGAGCGGGACATATCCCGCAGAACCTCATCAAGGTCAGCCTGGTACTGGGTCATGTCCCCAGTGAGTCGGACATTCTGCCGAGACCCTCAGCCATGGCCGTCACCGACTGCGCGACGCCTCGGACACCTTCACAGATGGTGCCGACGTCGCGCACCAAGCTCTCCACTGTGGTCGCCACCCTAGCAGTGTTGGCCTCATGCATTGCTGCCGATATTGCCTGTGCCCATAGCCTCTGGCAATCCTCCAATCGAGTATGGACGTGCTGGAGTGACACTGACATCCCCTCTGAATGTCCTGGCCGCTCCCTATCAACTCCATCAGCTCCGGGTAACTCTGTTCCACAGGCTCAGCATCAGGCTGGGACCCAGCTGCGTCCTGGGATCCAGCAACCCCGCCGCCTGCTGTCTCGCCTGGGAGTTCCTGCCTCCACCTGATGTGTATCATTAGCAGTGAGGTGCTCACCAGATTGTGCCCCAGAAGCCCGACCACTAAAGTTGCCCACCGAGGCGTGTGTCCCTTCGTTGGTGGAGGGTGGGGATGATAGATGTGACGCATCGATCGTAGCATCCTCAGAGCTCTCCACCTGTCTGCTGGGAGGCTGGACTGGGAGCCACCTGGGAAGGGTCGGCCCTGTCGGCTAGAGGATCTGCAAGAGTATGGATATATGGTCAGTGGGAGGGATGGGTCAGTCAGTGAGGCAATAACAACTCACGTGTGACAGGTCCTCCAGGTGGGGCCCGGTGGATCCTCACCTCTGCGGCTTGCGCCAACGTCCGCATTGGTGACCACTCTGTCCTTGGCCAACTCCATCCCCTCCAAGGCCCATTCCTCGAAGGTCATGAGGATTCTTATGTCTGATACCACTCCACAGTATAGGCTGTCCCCAGGCGATTGTGGGAGATCTCCTCCTGTGGAGACACAGAGAGGGCAGCATTAGCCGCATGCGGGCTTCACAGTGGTGGTGGGGTGGGGGGGGGGGTGGAGGAAGTGTTGAGGGGTGGCTGAAGAGAGTTGGGCTTGGGGAGGGTTGGGCCACATGGAGGGTTTGGGTGGATGCTTGCCCGGGGGCGGAAAGGTCTTGGGGGTGGGGGGGGGGGGGGGGGGGGGGGGGGGGGGGTTGCGCGTTGTTGTCAACTCATCCAAACTTCCCAGTGTGGATCATAGAATCATAAAATTTACAGTGCAGAAGGAGGCCATTCGACCCATCGAGTCTGCACCAGCCCTTGGAAAGAGCACCCTATTTAAGCCCACGCCTCCACACTATCCCCATACCCTCGTAAACCCAATTTATCCTAATCCACACAACCCGCACATCTTTGGACTGTGGGAGGAAACCGGAGCACCCGGAGGAAACCCACGCACACACGGGGAGAACGTAAGACTCCGCACAGACAGTGACCCAGCCGGGAATCGAACCTGGGACCCCGGGGCTGTGAAGCGGTGGTGCTAACCCACTGTGCTGCCGTGTCGCCTTCTTGCAGCACTGAAGACCGGTCCCAGGTGGCACCGGTTGTCCTGTGGCTCACCCTCTGGGACCCTCAGGGGAACAGGACATCTCTCCTGTCCTCAACTGCGTCTAGGAAACTCTGCAGGTCCGCACCTCCAAACCTTGTAGCTGGTCTTCTCAGCGACGTGGGGGGGGGAGGGGTTGGTGAGTCCGGGCCCGGCGAATCGGCTGGCGAGCCTTCATTTGTGGCATGGACGGCATGGGTTCTCGTTAAGTGGACCAATTAACATTGAATAGCGTCCCTGGCCTCATTGGGCCGATTGCCGGGAAGCTGACGGCAGCTCCCTCTCACTAGCACACTCAGAAACCTTTCCGGAGAATCAAGCCCAGTGTGTGCGACTTACTTATGCGTCTGTGCATCGCCAATAACCTAATGTTACTGATCTCAGTGGCAGACTGAGATTATCCAGTGCACCAGTGTTTTCACTGGAGGTTTGCTGTATTTGCAAGTGTCAGAATTTATTGATGTCTTTGTTATGAAGTGCAGATCTGCACGGGGCCAACCTTCAACAGTGCATCGCGCCCTGGAATAACGTAGGTGGGAGCTGGTGCCTCTTGCGTTAGCCCCCAGCCTGCCCTTCCCGTGGTGTTCGTCCTCTTTCTCCAAAGATACAAAAGGATTGTCTCAATGTGAAGACCCATGGCCCCTTTGTGTTGGAGGCAGAGAGAGAGAAAAGCGGAGTCCCATGGCAGATAAAAATAGAGAAACTGCTGAACTACAGCAAGGGGGAAATAAATGGCCGAGAACAGTTTAATAATAGCTGCCTGTGCGGGCCCTTTAAAGCTGCCACCATCATTTCCTTATCCCCCAATGTTCCTAAAATATATCACACAGACTTTGTTTTAGGTTAAAAACTGCACAACAAAAGGGCTCTTCACTGATCAGGAGAAAGAGAGGCCGGATTCTCCACTGCGAGGGCGAGATATACTGGTCCAAACTGATTATTCCGACTGGGCATCACCTGTCTGTGTGAAGGTTGGACATACTACACGACTGCCGGTGACCCATTTGGCTGTTTTACATCAGGTGAGGGAAAGAGTATCTCACTGGCCAATGGGTCGGGTGAAAAACGACCAAACCATCAGCATGCCACCTAGAGAGAGAAATCTTGGATTAATTATTGGAAATAATTGCTTTTTCTGGGTCAAATAAGTTGCTTAATTAAGAACGAAAATCAGGAGCGTGATTCTACGCCGCTGAATGCCCACTGTGAACCTAGTGCCATGGATCGGATGGGTCCCTGTTCCCCCCTCCCCCCGCGTCCCGTATCGAGGTACAGGGAAAAGTATTTTTCTGCGAGCAGCTCAACAGATGAAATGAAATGAAATGAAAATCGCTTATTGTCACAAGTAGGCTTCAAATGAAGTTACTGTGAAAAGCCCCTAGTCGCCACATTCCGGCGCCTGTTTGGGGAGGCTGGTACGGGAATTGAACCGTGCTGCTGGCCTGCTTGGTCTGCTTTCAAAGCCAGCGATTTAGCCCAGTGTGCTAAACCAGCCCCGCTCATTAAGTACATGAAAAGGAAATGAAAGAAAATACATAATAGGGCAACACAAGGTACACAATGTAACTACATAACACCGGCATCGGGTGAAGCATACAGGGGTGTAGTGTTAATCAGGTCAGTCCATAAGAGGGTCGTTTAGGAGTCTGGTAACAGCGGGGAAGAAGCTGTTTTTGAGTCTGTCCGTGCGTGTTCTCAGACTTCTGTATCTCCTGCCCGATGGAAGAAGTTGGAAGAGTGAGTAAGCCGGGTGGGAGGGATCTTTGATTATGCTGCCCGCTTTCCCCAGGCAGCGGGAGGTGTAGATGGAGTCAATGATGGGAGGCAGGTTCGTGTGATGGACTGGGCGGTTCCTTCCAAACAAATTCTAGATACCGATGTTTACATCATCCTGGATTATAACTCATTGAAATTCACATTCCCGCAGCTCACTGTCAACCTCCAATTTCTCAATGTTATCACAGTCTCAACCAGGAGGAATTCACCAGTCTGTACCTCGGAGTGGTGAGTCGGGGGCATCAAAGGCTGGGGCGCATTCCAACTGTTAACAGTCCAGAATATAATCAGCACTCACTCCACGTGAGCAACTATGGCAAATTCAGAAAATGTGAAGGAATAAGAGGCTTGAGTACTTCACAACCTACTAGATTCAGTAATTAAGCCTTTAAGTGCGGTTTTGTACACAAATTGAGGAGTGGTGCCTTTAAACCTCACGGGATGTTTTGCCTGCACATGCAGCTCCTCAGGCGAAAGGCAGCCTGGTGCTTTTCAGACAGAATTCTTGTCTGTCTGACAGTATGCGCTGAAGTCTGTTCACTTCAAATGTTCATTCCAGTTTCCACATCCCCACAAAGGTAGAATTTTTCTTTCTGGAAACCGACTTGCAGCCATCAACTTCTACTTTAGACTTAAATCTTTTCACAGCCACCAGCTTCAGTCAGTAAATTTCTCCTGCTGTCTCATCCCCTGTTATTACCACATGCATATCTACTGCCAATGCTCACTCAGGAGTTATTGCAGGAAGCTGTTTCCAACAGATGCAAATATTAGTGCCGCCGGAGCCTGCAGATGTACTGCTCACCCCCACAATGAATGTTGGATAGAAAAGTAATCACGATAGCCCAATGTAGCCCCGCCAGCAGGTCAGCGAGCGTACCGTGAAACAACTGCCTCACTGCACGAGAGGTATTAATCTAAAACTACAATCTGAAGGAATTCGGTCTCTCGCAAAGTGCTCACAGGGCTGTTAAAAGTGCCAGCCAGCTCTGTGGAAATACCATTAGCAGGTAGAGACAGAGACCGACAACCATAGATCAGAAAACGATTCCTAAATCAAAGGTGGAAGTATAATTGCCTGATTAAATTGATCAAAAAGTACCAAAATAATCCCGACATCCAGACACCGCTTGCAAAAAGGAGGTAATGGATTCACTTAGGACCCAGTTTCTCTGGGGAACAATAACAAGTTTGCTAAAATATACTTCAAAGGCTGTCCTTAAAATGTGATACCTTCAGTCTGTGAAATCACATTCTGACGTATGAACTGTGCTTTTATTGACGAACAGAACTCAACATGTCCCCCCTCTCTACCTCTGGCACAAATACTTACTTCACATTTTTCGTAGGTTGACACAAGCAATCAGGAAGTTTTGGCAATGAGAAGTTATAGGAACACATTGTTTATTCCGATGTTTCCTCTTGATGAGGAGCATAGATATATTTTGCTGCGTCAAATGAACTGATTTAAAACTACATTGCATTTGTATGTGATGCAGAAAGTGACAGTCCTGGATCACATCCGTTGCTTTATTTTCACATAATTCAAATGAACAAGGATACAACAGCAAGATTCAAACAACACAAGAATTAAACAATGACAGCACAATCAATTGAACAAAGTTCATTTTCCTTAGTACGAAGTGAACTATGTTTCGCTGATGCAGAACATGCCTTTAGTAGAATTGTGTACTCTTTAGGCAGGATTTTCCAGGAGTTTTCATTGAGTATGTTGAAAACAGGAATCGATAGATTTCTGGAAATGAATGACATCGAGGGGTATGGAGATAGTGCAGGAACGTGACATTGAGGGAGATGATCAGCCATGGTAAATTCTATGGCGCAGGAGGCTTGATGGGCTGAATGGACTACTCCTGTTCCTGTGCTGCTCCCTTTGATAGGGTTGTATCCTCATCTCTAAACCATAAATCTACAACAGCAACCATAGACTATTAGGTAACACTTATTTGCACTTTCAAAAGGGGGAGATAATCAGTAACCAATTCAACTAAAGGCATTTTTGTAATGAGCACAAAGAATCCTCACCGAGTTTGTCATAACAAAAACTTACTTTATTTTACAATAACTATTAAATACAATAGTTCCCGACTGGGTCTTCGCTAATCGGGGCCTGACTGGACGACTCTATTTATACATCACCAAAGATTGTTAACAGTTCCCCGCCCCCATTATCAGGGGAGCTCATATTCTGCATGATGCACGAGGTCGTTAATCACCCCTACCCCATAAGACCAATGCGGGCACGAGCAGAAAACATAAAACATGATACCAAGAGCTTCTGTAAGGATAAAACAAGGAGGAGGATAGATAAAGTAAATGTTTGCCCTTTAGAGGACGATACGGGTGAGGTCATAATGGGGAACAGAGAGATGGCAGAGGCATCCAATATTTTGCCTCTGTCTTCACGATAGAGGATAATAATTTTTTTCCAAGAGCTGCAGTTAATGCAGAGGAACCTGAGAGAGAAGGTATTGAATAAATTAATGGGACTAAAGGCAGATAAGTCTCTGGGACCTGATGGCCTCCATCCCAGGGTATTAAGAAGGGAGGTGGCAATGGATAGTGGATGCGTTGGTTATGACATTTCAAAATTCCCTGGATTCTGAAAAGGTCCCGGTGGATTGGAAGGATGCTAATGTAATCTATTCAAAAAGGGAGAGAGGCAAAAAGTCGGAAACTATAGACCGGTTAGCTTGATCTCTGTGATGGGGAATTTTCTGGAATCAATCATTAAGGAGGAGATGACTGAACATTTGGAAAGACAAAGCTCGATCCACCATTGTCAGCTTGGTTTTATAAAGGGTAAGTCATGCTTGACAAACTTGCTTGAGTTCTTTGAGGGCGTAACCAGCAAGGTGGATAATGGGGAACCTGTGGATGTGGTATATCTAGACTTCCAGAAGGCATTTGACAGGGTGCCACATAAAAAATTGAGCCAGAAGGTGAGAACGCAGAGGGTTGGGGGGTAGAATACTAGATTGGATTGAGGATTGGCTGACTGACAGAAAGCAGAGGGTCGGGATAAATGGTTCCTTCTCTGGCCAGTGAACTGTAACAAATAGGGTGCCGCAGGAGTCAGTCCTCAGAGTTCAACTGTTTACAATCTATATAAATGATCTGCAAGCAGGGACAGAGTATAACGTAGCAAAATGTGCAGATGATACTAAAAGAGGTGGGAAAGCAGGCAATGAAGAGGAGATACAGATTTTACAAACGGATATAGATAGGCTAGGAGATTGGACCAAAATTTGGCAGATGGAGTTTAATGTGGATAAGTGTGAGGTTATCCATTTTGGCTGAAAACAATATTCAGGCAAATTATTATCTAAATGGAAAGCAGATTCAAAATGTATCTGGGCAGAGGGATCTGCGTGTCTTTGTCCATGAATCACAGAAAGTCGATATGCAGGTACAAAATATATTAAGAAAGGCAAATGGAATGTTAGCATTTATTACAAAAGGACTGGAGTATTAAAGTAGAGTTGTTGTAATTGTATAGGGTGTTGGTGAGACCACTTCTGGAGTATTGTGTCCAGTTTTGGTCTCCTTGTCTGAGGAAGGATGTGGTGGCATTGGAGGCAGTTCAGAGGAAATTTGCCAGATTAATTCCGTGGATGAAGGGCTTGACATATGAGGAGAGATTAAACAGTTTGGGCTTATCTCACTGGAGGATGAGAGAGGGTCTGATCGAGGTATATAAAATAGTAAAAGGGATTGATAAAGTAAATGTACACCAAATGTTCCCCCTTGTGGGGCAATCTAGGACAAGAGGTCACAGATATAGGTTGAGAGGCGGTAGATTTAAAACTGGGATAGGGAGGCACTACTTCTCGCAGAGGGTGGTGTATTTGTGGAACTTGCTGCCGCATAGTGCGGTGGAGTCCGAATCATTAAATGGTTTCACAAGGGAGATAGATATATTTCTGATTTTAAAAACGGGTTAAAGGGATATGAGGAACAGGTAGGGAGGTGGCTTTGAGACCAGGAAGAGATCAGCCATGATCTGATTGAATGGTGAAGCAGGCTCCAAGGGCTGAATTGCCGACTCCTGCTCCTAATTCCTATGTTCCTATGTTATACCAGCATGTTCTGCCACCAAGTCTCTTTGAACAACGCACAGCACACAAAACGAGATCTTAACTTTGAAGCCATTGGGTATGCTGTGGAATCCAACAGCAAAATAAAAGTGTGTGTCAGCGTGTATTAGTAAAAGAGAATCTTATCTCGATCCTCTTGTCATGGGCCTATTTCTCGAGAGATCCTTATGCGCCTTGGTGACATAATTAGACGTACTGCTACAAATTCTTCTGCTCTAAAATTGAATAAACTCCCCTTAGAACCTTTGCTTTTTTTACTCTTGCCTGGTCTTTTACACATATACACCTGAGGCCAATAATCTTCATGTTAAGAAACTGTCATTTAGTTTGTTTTGTAATTTGGCATCAAGCGTGGACTAATTTGTTCGCCGAGCTTTCATTTGTTGTGAATTCTAGGGTTCTTTATCATGTTAATAGCTTTGTTCTTTCTCTAAGCCTATGGGCATTGTTTAGAACTCACATTAAATTTTGTTTAATGATACTATATTTTGCCAGCTGCACTAGTCTTCTCCCTTAAAGAGAATTTAAGTACTTAAATTTAATTTCCAACAAATACCAAGACTGGAGCCTTAACACAATTAATTCTAATTTACCACACAACCTATGTGCATGCGTAAGATTGGCGGAAGACTAATCCATCTGGAATTCTAAACAACTGCTTTCTTTGTTAAGGGAAAATACCACAAGAAAAGAATGGGAAAGTTAATCTAAATAAACTGTAACCTAAATGTCTGCATGTAACTGAATCTATATTGGGAGGCTGGATGGATTAGGTTTATTTGTCGTCTCCATTTGTCTTAGAAGGTTAAAGTTCGACTAAATGTTGAGCCCATATAATTAGCGCCAAGAACGGGTGGTTTCAACTTTCTGCCTTCTTGCCCTGTTTGTACCTATTTGAGTACTGCTTCGACATATGTGGGGTAGAATTCCCTGCGGGCTCCCGATCAGAGACATAGGCCATCAGGACATAAAGTCAACACCTGTTAACAAGCTTGAGGAATCTCGGGTGTAAGTACCTGACTCGTGTCATTTCCTCACCCCTGTGTGGCCCTCTATCAATGCCTGGCCTTCATTTTGGTCCGTTACAAGTTTAGCTCAGTTTAGCTCAGTTTAGCTGAGTTGGCTGGTTTATTGAAGCAGGACAAGGCCGGCAGCGCGGGTTCAGTTCCTGTACCAGCCGAGGTTATTCTGCCTTCTCACCCTTTCACCTCGCCTGAGGTGTGGTGACCCTCAGGTTGAAGCACCACCAGTCAGCTCTCCACCCCTCAAAAGGAAAAGCAGCCTATGGTCATCTGGAACGCCTTTATTTACATTCCTATACCACCCCCAAAGCTAGAAAGCTGTGCAACCAAGCTTTCTTATAATTGGCTCAAAATGAGTGTAAATCTTAGGCAGAGCGAGGACCTATTGGCTAGATTATGATTCAGTGACCGCACAGGGATGGATCCAGGGTTGCTGAGGGACCCAGGCCACAGGGGAAGGAGGGCAGGATAGGAGTCGTCGGAGGGTGGCGGCGGAAAGCTGGAGGCAACAATTCTCCCAGCCACCCCCCCACCATTGGGCGGCACGGTAACATAGCGGTTAGTACTATTGCTTCACAGCGCCAGGGTCCCCGCTATGTGTGTCCGCCATGTTGCGCGGGGCCGCCGTGTTGCGAGGGGACTTGACAGGGTGGATGCTGGGAGGACGTTTCGTCTCGGGAGGGGGGGTCTAGAATTGTGGGAAACAGTTTCAAGATATGAGGTCTCCCTTTTAAGATGGAGACAATAAGGAATTTTTAGCTGGGAAATTCCAGCCCCGGCGCGGCGGAGTTTTCCGAGGTGGGGGAGGGGTGGGGGTTCCATGGTGGGGGAAGAGTTCTATAGTGGGAGGGGGAGGAGAGGTGCATGGAGTGGGGTGGGAGGGGGGGTTCAATTTATATTCAGGGCAGCCTTCTTCCCTAAACCTAAGGTGCTGGGAGGGCAGCTTCCCATAGAATTTACAGTGCAGAAGGAGGCCATTCGGCCCATTGAGTCTGCACCGGCTCTTGGAAAGAGCACCCTACCCAAGCCCACACCACGCTATCCCCATAACCCAATAACCCCACTCAACCAACACGAAGGGCAATTTTGGACACTAAGGGCAATTTAGCATGGCCAATTCACCTAACCTTCACGTCTTTGGACTGTGGGAGGAAACCGGAGCACCCGGAGGAAACCCACGCACACACGGGGAGGGCGTGCAGACTCCGCACAGACAGCGGGGAATCGAACCTGGGACCCTGGAGCTGTGAAGCAATTGTGCTAACCACTATGCTACCGTGCTACCAAATCCTGATCCGCATGATGTCGTGGGAACCCCCCCCTGACAATTCCTTTTGCCCATCAGTTTACAAATATGGTGGAACAACTCGCTAATGTGGCCGGCCAGCTACCCTTCGGTTTCCTGCCCAACGCCCCGGGGCATTTTTAAAATTCACGTCCCGGTTTGCAAATCCCTCCGTGGTCTCACCCCACCCTATCTCTGTAACCTCCTCCTACAACCTTCTCACCCCTCTGTGCTCCTTCAATCCTGGTCTCTTCCCGGATTTTAATCATTCCACCACTGCCCTGCGTGCCTTCTCTCGGCCCTAATCTCTGGGCCCCCTTCCTAAACCTCTCTGCCCCTGTCGCTCTTACCTTTAAGTCCTT
This sequence comes from Scyliorhinus torazame, assembly GCF_047496885.1. Taxonomy (NCBI): domain Eukaryota; kingdom Metazoa; phylum Chordata; class Chondrichthyes; order Carcharhiniformes; family Scyliorhinidae; genus Scyliorhinus; species Scyliorhinus torazame. The sequence goes on from NC_092716.1 coordinate 245,586,647, forward strand.
AAAGTGCATCCCTTTGACCGGGTTTTTGGTTCTCTTACCCCAGTCATCCCCTCACGTGGTTCAGTTATGAATCTTGTTTGACAACACTTCGGTAAAGTGCCATGGGATGTTTCCTGACATGAATGGGGTTCATAAAATTGGTTGTGGTGATGGTTTATTTAACTTTCAATTTGGAATTTGCTCTATTGGAGCAACTGAATGAAATATCCCTCCGTGAAAATCTGATACATTCAACAGCACAGGACAAACACAGACGAGGTCCAAACGTGAGCTAACTTCAACAAAGTCGCACATGACCAGGGCAAGGCTAAGCCGGTTTTTTGGGAGTGAGGACAGATGTGCGAGGTGTTCGGGGAGCCCAGCAAACCACACCCACATGTTCTGAGCGTGTCCAGCATTGGAGGAGTTCTGGAGGGGCGTAGCGAGGACGGTGTCAAGGGTAGTGAAATCCAGGGTTAGGCCTAGCTGGGGACTCGCAGAATTTGGGGTGTCGGACGAGCCGGGAGTGCAGGAGGCGAAAGAGGCCGGTATTCTGGCCTTTGCGTCCCTGGTAGCCCGGCGGAGGATTCTTCTTCAGTGGAAGGATGCGAGGCCCCCAAATGTGGAATCCTGGATTAACGTCATGGCAGGGTTTATTACATTGGAGAAGGTAAAATTTGCCTGAAGGGGATCTGTGCAAGGGTTCTTCAGGCGGTGGCAGCCGTTCCTAGACTTCCTAGCGGAGCGTTCGGAGATGGTCAGCAGCAGCAGCAACCCGGGGGGGGGGCGGGGGTAAGTTTGTGTCTGGTAGGGGATGCACTAATGTTCTCTGTTTAACGTTTATTTGTTTATTTATGCAATTTTGTTCTTATTGTTTTATTGTTTGTGTAAAGGGGGGGTTCTATTTTTCTGTTGTGATAATCTGAAAGATTTTGAATAAAAATTATTTTTTTTAAACTTCAACAGAGTCACAACTGACAAAGTTTAAAAGTATTTGTGCAAATGTTCTACTCTGGTGAAGCTTAGGAAAGATTGAACATTCGGGTCAGTTGTGATCATCGGGCACTGACACCCGTGGCCCTTTTTCACTGTCAGAAACGATGGATAAGACAAATGTGCGATTGTTTTGACAGCAAGGCTAATCCACGTCAAACAAAAGTCCAAATTGAAAGTTTTTCGTGTCAGATATTCCAATAAACTGGTTCAAATAATTTGATGCCATTTTTATACCACTAAATAATTCGACAGGGGGCCAATGGCCTTCCCATGCTAAAGGTTATGTCATAATATACACCAGTATATCATGGTGCAGACACACACACACACACACTGATGGACATGCAGTGGGACCAATCAGCATACACAACTCCGCAGCCAATCACCAGTGAGAGCACACGCACTATAAAGACAGGGGACGGGAGAGTTCCCGCTCATTCTAGTAGCAGCCAGCTCGGAGCACAGAGCTCACAGCCTGCAACACAGACATTCACCATGTGCTGAGTGCATCACCTGGTTAGGATTAGGCAAGGGTCGACAGTTAAAGCTGGTATTGCATTTACCCACAGTTAAAGTATGTTAATATAGTTAACATTATAATAAAATAGAGTTGCACTACTTCCAGTGTTGGTGACCTGTTTGTGATCCAGAACACCCAACACATCATGGTACCAGGAGTGGTTGCATACTAGCACTTCTGAGACCTACCTGCAACTAATCAGCATTCCGGCATCCTGACGTATGGAGAACATCAACCCGCCGCCGCCGCTGCGCATCGCCGGCAATCCCGAGGTCAATTGGAAGATTTTTAAACAGCGCTTCCAACTCTTCCTCGAAGCCACGGACAGGGAGAATGCCTCGGACACCAGGAAGATTGCTCTGCTCCTCTCCACTGCCGGGCAACATGCCATCCACATCTTCAACTCCCTCACATTCGCAGACGACGAGGACAAGACAAAGTACAAGACGGTTCTCCTCAAATTCGATACCCACTTCAGCATAGAGGTCAATGAAAGCTTCAAAAGATACCTGTTCCAGCAGCGCCTGCAGGGTAAGGACGAGCCTTTCCAATCCTTTTTAACACACCTCCGCATCCTTGCGCAGTCCTGCCAAGGAGTTGGTATGAACCGGTAGCAGTAATGACGTTGCCATTGTAGTTCACTAGTTGTCAGGTCGACGGAAGAATGGTTGGTTTAACCCCAAGGGTCTGAAAGGCTGACCACGCTAGGAGATTAGCGGAAGCACCAGTGTCCAGGCAGAATCGTATCTGGGATCGGTTGACCGTCAGGGTGGCACACCACTCATCGTCTGGATCAATGCTGTGCACCGACAGCGGCTGGTGGTTTTGATTCGGGGACAACCTGTTCTTTGTTACAACAGCGACTCGAAAAGGCTCCCTCGGGTCCTCGGTGTCACTGGTCTGTGGGGAAGTCGGAATCGGACTCGGTGAACGTGGGTTGAATTGCCCGAACGGTCCTGCGAGGCTGGCTGAAGTGATGCGAATTGGCAGGCTGAGCTGCTCGACAGCAGGCAGCATAGTGGCCAAGTCTGCCACACCGTAGGCATTGTCGCGATTTTGCAGGACTTTGCCGCTTTAAATGGGCGGAGCCACAGTTGCCGCACGTCGTGACGTCAGTACACTCGTTGCGCCACCGCGCATGCGCGGTGCGGTCCTGCGTGGTGCGCGCCTGCGCATCACGTTCCTCCATGTCACCGTCCCCTCGTTTGGCGCGTACAAGCGCGGGGAGGCCGTGAAAAGCGCGAGAAATGGCCGCCCTCATCCAGGCTAAGCCATGTAAGGCAGACCAGCCTCAGTATGGAAAATCGCCCCAAGTTGAGAGTTCAGCAAGTGGGGCCCAAGGAGGAGATTGCAAACAATCCTGACTTCGGCAATCCCAAGAGTCAGCTCCCTGCCGAAAATCAACGGGACGAGCCGAATGTAAAATGTAGGAGCAGAATTAGGCCACTTGGCCCATCGAGTCTGCTCCGCCGTTCGATGGGACGTGGGCATCACTGGCAGGTCCAGAATTGTTGCCCATCCCTAATTGACCTTGATGTGAGGGACTTGCTCGGCCTTTTCAGAGGCTGTGGGCCTAAAGTCACACATAGGCCAGACCAGGTCAGGATGGCAGATTTCCTTCCCTAAATGGCATGAGGGAAGAAGATTAGTTTTTATAACCATCGATGATAGCTCCATGGTCACCAATACACGGATTAACTTCAATTGGATTTAAATTCAACGAGCTGCCATGGTGGGATTTGAACCCCATATCTCCACAGCATTAGCCTGGGCCTCATAACTAGCCCAGTGACATTACCACTATCTCTATTGAGTGACAAGAGGCTGGAGGAATGGCCGACATATTTCAGTTCAGTCACGGGAGCGGAGGGGTATGTGGAGAGTCCTGAGCAGGAAGGTCTAAATGTTCTTTGCGGGGTCCCTGGAAGCACTTGCACTTCCCTGCTCCGGCCTCAGGTTAAAATAGCAGTCGGACAGCATCTTCGGAGTCTGATACTTAAGAATGGACCCCACAGTTTCCTGACAGGCGCCCTCCTCAAAAACACGACCTGCAAGAGGACAATAGGACATCCACAGACAAATCCCAAAGGGAATGGTAACAGCTCATCCATCAGGTTTCAGCTGGGCAGACAGGGTAAGGGTAATGTGTTGCTATCCTCGTGAACTGTCACCCTATCATCAGCCACTTATCCCTCCAAAGTCCTGGGCCCGAATTTTACTTTGTTCAGGCGGGTGGGCACCTGACCCAGGAGCAGATGATGACGTCCCGACATCACCTCTCGCAATATTTTGATCGGCGGGCACCCGGGGGAGTCGGAGGCACGCTCACCGACAATCGAGGGACCAATTGGATGCAATTTTACACGGCCTGTCGGTTTTTACGATTACCGAGCATGCCGATTGGTCAGCCAGCTTTTATCCTTCAACTGCGACCTCGGTCCAGGGCAGGGTGAACTGTCTGGGCTGAGATCAAATTTTAAAAGGTTTGTGTTTGAATGCGTAGCCTACACACAATTTGTGCAGCTTTTCCATTGCTATTTAGTTTTTAACGGGCCTGCAGCTCACTGTGACAGCTACGCAGCGGCCGTGCCCCTGAGGGGGCACATCAGCAGCGCCAGCCCGCACCATCCCCTTGGCGCCCGGCCTATCCCCGCCCTCCCTGTCAGTGCTGACCCTTCCCCAGTGCGTGTTTCACACTGGCTGCCTGTTTATCGGCCAGACAGTGTGATAGCACGTTCTGCGGCTGACTGCAGCCGCAAGTGCGTTTTGTACCCGCTCCCAGGCCTGCCTCGTGCGTGCCCAATGGACGATAGATTTATGTCCTGGAGTAAATTGTCACCTCCCAATTTTTCCCATCTCGCCCACAAAAACCCTGGACTGGATTCTCCATTTCGGCGGCCTTGGCCGGCTCAAACGGAGAATTCGCGGGAGTTCTACGACGGAACAAATCGGCACGAGCCCTCACCGATTCCGGGACCAGTGAGAGGCTAGCAGTGGCGCCGGGTGAGATTCCCGGCTCCCGGGCCAAAAACGGCCGGAGAATGGCCGGGTCCGTGGCCGGGCACGCGGTCGCGCCACCCAACGTGGCGCCGGCCGTGCGCAGACCCGACCCGCCATCTGTGACCCCCACCCCTTGGCCACCCCCACCAATCCCCCAGCCTTCACGGAGCCCCCCCCCCCCCCACCGGCCAACGGCACGGATCTTGGCTGAGTTTGGTGGCGCTGGACACAGTCCGCAGCCGCCACACCGGGTTCCCCCCCCCCCCGCTAAGACCACACGTGGCCCGCGCTGTCGGGAACTCGGCCCATCAGGGCGGAGCATCGTGGGAGGGCCTGTCGATGATGCGGCAACGCCGTTCCAACGGCGTGCGAGGTGATGACGTCATTTCAGAGGGGGATGGCTGGCCAGCGTCAAATGTTACCCCTTGGTAATTTTACCTGTAGCATCGGGTTAGCTTCAACATATACACTGATTATATCCACCACTCTGTCTCCACCACCTCTCTGGAAAGAGCTATAATTTTCCCCACAAGATTGCGAGAAGACTGAATTCCTGCCAGATACACAATGTCCTTGTCAACGATTCAATTTCCCTTCCCAGCCCCTACAGCAGGCCAAACCAGACTGCTGGCAACATCAGTGTCCTACCTAATCTTGAACTGGCCTCCTGATCTGCTAGCTTCTCTGTCACAAAGAATGTCTACTTTCACCTCCAAAACATTATCAGTACCTGCCCCTATCTCAAGCCCCTCTTATTCGCTCCAGACATCACTATTCCCAAGCTTTCCTGGCCTGTTTCCCAATTGTCCCTTCCTTAAGCTTCAGTTCTCCAAAACCCCACCTGTGTTCTATCCTGCGACAGGCCCCGCTCACTATCCCTGTCCTCGTTGACCAACATTAGCTTCCACTCTCCCAATGCCTCAGATTTAAAATTCCTATTCCTCCGTTGAAAAGGCTTCCTGGCCCACCTTTTGTCTTCACCTCCTCCGACTCGAAATAAATCGCACGGTGGCCTCTGACAACACCTCTGTGCAGGCGCACAGCTCCACGCATGTGTACGAATCCAGTGTTGTCACTGTGCTGCGCGCAATGTGCCAGGATCACTTTGCGAGTGCGCCGATGGCATCATTGCGCACGGGTGTGTTGATGGCACCAGGAATGCATGTGCGCGACTTTCAAAATCCAGAACTTTTGTTCACTGTGGAGAGAGACGGAGAAGCCAGCTTCCATTTTCTTTCTCCCACGGCAGGTGCTCCTCAAGTTCACGACAGAAGACGCCAAACGGTGCAACTGGCAGAGCACAGACATCAAGAAACCTCGATGTGGAGATGCCGGCGTTGGACTGGGATGGGTACAGTAAGAAAGTCTTACGACACCAGGTTAAAGTCCCGCAGGTTTATTTGACCTCAATCACTCACCTGATGAAGGAGCTGCGCTCCGAAAGCTAGTGATTCCAAATAAACCTGTTGGGCTTTAACCTGGTGTTGTCAGACTTCTTGGGCGTCATTCTCCGACCCCCCGCCGGGTCGGAGAATGGCCGTTGGCCGCCGTGAATCCCGCCCCCGCCGGAGTCTCCGCTCCCGGAGATTGGGCGGGGGCGGGAATCCAGCCGCGCCGGTTGGCGGGACCCCCCGCTGGATTCTCCGGCCCGGATGGGCCGAAGTCCCGCCCAGAAATTGCCTGTCCCGCCGACGTAAATCAAACCTGGTATTTACCGGCGGGACCAGGCGGCGTGGGCGGGCTCCGGGGTCCTGGGGGGGGCGCGGGGCGATCTGACCCCGGGGGGTGCCCCCACGGTGGCCTGGCCCGTGATCGGGGCCCACCGATCCGCGGGCGGGCCTGTGCCGTGGGGGCACTCTTTCCCTTCCGCCTCCACCATGGCGGAGGCGGAAGAGACTCTCCCCACTGCGCATGCGCGGGAAACTGACAGCGGCCGCTGACGCTCCCGCGCATGCGCCGCATTTCCGCGCCAGCTGGCGGGGAAACAAACGCCATTTCCGCCAGCTGGCAGGGCGGAAATCCCTCCAGCGTCGGCCTAGCCCCTCAATGTTGGGGCTAGGCCGCCAAAGATGCGGAGCATTCCGCACCTTTGGGCCGGCGCGATGCCTGTCTGATTGGCGCCGGCTTTGGCGCCAGTCGGCGGACATCCCGCCGTTGGGGGAGAATTTCGCCCCTGATCACAAACCCTGACAGACTCAGTTCGGAGTCTTCCTGAACCTCCTTAAATCTGCTTGCGATATTCAAGGTTCTACATTGGTCAGGTCATTGTTACGGAAGGGAAAATTCTCTTGAAATTGATGTGCGGAATGGAGCAACTTGCAAGTTGAGTGTTTTGGAATCATCACTGGTCCCAAGTGTTAATACAAACAACTTGATTACTGCTGTATGCATTTCCCAGCATGTGATTTTCCCAACATTCAGCCTACTTTCCATCATCAGCAAAGTGATGGAAGGTGTCATCAACAGCGCTGTCAAATGGCACTTACTCAGCAATAACCTACTCACTGATGCTTGGTTTGGGTTCTGTCAGGGCCACTCAGCTCCTGACCTCATTACAGCCTTTGTCTAAACATGGACCAAAGCTTTAGTGTTTTAAGATGTTCACTGCACCAAAAGACTAAAGGCACAAATGACTAAACACTACCTTTGTAGGCAATTTATACTTTAAACCACAGAACAGAATAGACCTTTTTATTTTAGTGCAACCAAGAAAACATACTGTACAGGTATATGTTACACTGTCCTTTAAGTAGGACACAGGCTGCTGCCATTGTCTCCAAGGGTAAAAACCTTGCACCTTCTTTCCAGTAAAACAATCTGGGCTCCCTTTAATCTCCAACAATTAATTCACCCAGGCTTGCTGACAGGCAGACTTCAGAACAGGTCACATGACCCCCCTCACTTTCCCTTAAATTAGAGACAGAGTCCCAAAACGCAGCAATCCTATAAACCTCTCGGTTGTAAACTTGTACATTAAAGGACACCAAGCCCCAAGTGGCATTTTCTATTACAGATAAAGTAAGGTTACATTCCATTGTTCAGATCTCACTGGCTTTTCTACATCTGAGAGGGCTGAAAAGTTTTCTGAGTTAACGCTTCATTTTGATCACATCAAAGCAACAGTAAGAAGAAAGATAAGAATTCATCCGTTACAGAAGATACACAGGCTGAGAGCTAATTAAAAGTGACTTGACTGAGCAGCAAGGTGTGTGGCAATTCAGTCTCACTAGTAATGCCCTTACCAGCATGCCCACATGCTCAATAAACAGCTGGAATCCCTATTCTTTCTAGCAATAGCATTGCAGCTGCTTCAAACAATGAGTGAAACTTTACTCTGATCTGCTGCCTTGGTTTATCATCAGTGATAATCTACCATGAGGAAAATATTATCATGGCCCTCCAGCAAACATGTTTACTACCAAAAGGTCCCTTAACATCCCCAGTTAAGATCCTTGAATCATTAATGACAGCACATAGTTGCACACGAGGCTGAACTTACAGCACAGGTACAGACAATTCAGCCTAACTCTTCTGTAAAAATGTTACTTTTTGCCTTGGGAGTTTGATAGGATCTTTTAAACTGGAACAAGTAGTTGTGAAACTTGTAAATGATACATTTTACTTGTTTAATTAAGCCCTTTGTTTAAATGAATATAGACCTGCAAAGAAAATACACACTTTAAACAGTTAAAAGCACTCATTAAAGTCTGCTTATTATAATTGATGAGTCTAATCCAATAATTGCAGTGGTAAAGTTGGATGCCAAATTCCAATATTCACAAGTTTGATCCTCCACTTCATCTAATAATTAGACTTGACTTCCAATCAGATTAATAATTCATGGTTGAAAAGAGTAACTAATAGCAATAGAAAATTGTTTGTCTTTAATTTTCAAAGAGAGTTGAAGAATGCAATAACGACTCATTACATTTCACTGTGAACTTCTGATTGGTGTTTGCACAGTAAGATGTGAAGCAAAGACTACGTCAATCCTACCTAAGATAGTCTGTCACACACCTCCTGAGTTTAGTATGCTCGGAAAGTCGGTCACTACGGGTGCGATTTTACCGAACAATTTCTACGGTCGGGATTCTCCGGCTCGGCGTGAACCGGTGGATAAAGGTTCAGGGCTGCGGTGGACTTCACAGCCACCAGGAGCGGGCATCTTCCTCCTCCACGGGGTGCCAAGTGGACATGGTACAGGTGCCGCCCTGTCCCTTTGTTGCGAAGGAGTCTCCTGCGGCACCTGCTGCCCGTAATCCCCTCGAAAGACCAATGACGCCCTGCCCATCTTGGGGCATCTCCTCTGGGTTCATCCTTGACCTAATGGGCGGTTGGGTCTTCAGGGTGTGCGGCAGCCCCCTGCACATGGGGTGCTGGTTCAAGCCTGCATTGACGCCACCATCTATTTTGGTATCTGTAAGGAATTGGAGAAAGAGATAGACCAACAGTCAGTTAGGGCTCCCACTCCGTAACCCTCAAATCCCCCAAGTCTCCCCCACCCTTATGTGTCCCACCTTCTCTCAGAGTGCCATCCACAACATTCAGGCAAACTATTCAGGCTTCAAAGTTTGATTGAAATGCGATCCAATAATCATTGTCTGAGACATGGCATGTTTACACACAAGAAGCCACTTGTGAATATTTTGTCTATTAAACGGTCAACAGTAACAACGACTAGAAAATCAACTACGCACCTTCCACATATCACGTTCACCATTAGACAATAAGGAAACGTCACCATGACTTCTGGTGGCGTCCGCGAGCGGAGCGGCCCCGTTTAGGAGAAGCTCCCGCCGGTCCGCGATATCGCGGTCTTTTTCGGGGGGTATCCCCGCTGATTTTTTGGAAGAAGTAGGTGAGATGTCCCACATCGTGTGGCTCCCGCCTAGAATGTGGTAAGAAGACTGAAGCCCGGTCCCAGGGAAATTCTGGAGGTATACAAAAAAAAAGAAGAGAAAAAAGTTTTGAAGAAATTTGAGATTGAGGGTGAGAGAAAGGGAAAATAGTAAGTCGTTAAAGGATACGAAAAGCAGCGTCGAGGAAACGCGGGCTCGCTGTTGAATGAGAGGACGAGCAAAACTGCTGACAAGATGGCGGAAGCCGGACTGCATGGTGAGGCCGCACTACTTACGGTGGAGAAGATGACCGAGGTGATGGCGGTGGAGCTGGAAAAACAGTTTGCGAGGCACACAGAGGCTTTGAGGAAGGAGAGGGCGGTCGCATTGAAGTCATTGGTGGAGGAGGCAATCGCCCCGGTGAGAGTAGCTGTGGCAAAGACATCGGCCGCGGTGGGAAAGCAGGGCGAGAAGATGAAGGAAGTGGAGGAGGCCGTGTCGCAGCACAGCGACCAGCTTACCTCGATGGGGGACGAGCTGCGGAGGGTGGTGAAGGTCAACAGAGGAATCCGAGCAAAGCTCGAGGACTTGGAGAACCGCTCGAGGCGGCACAATCTGAGAATTGTGGGCTTGCCCGAAGGGATAGAGGGTCCAAGGCCAACAGAGTACTTCACTAAGAGGTTGGCGGAGTTGGTGGGGGAGGGGGAGAACCGCTCCTGGTATGAGCTGGACCGAGCACATCGGTCGTTAAGGCCGAAGCCCAAAGTGAATGAGCCGCCAAGAGCAGTAATCATCTGCTTCCATAAGTACTGCATGAAGGAGAAGGTGTTAAGCTGGGCGAAGTAGAAGCGCGAGGTGCAGTGGGATGGTGCTGGAGTTCGGACCTACCAGGACTTGACGGTGGAGTTGGCAAAAAGACGAGCGGCGTTCGGGCGAGTGAAGGCGGCACTGTACAAAAAGGGGGTGCGATTTGGTATGGTCTACCCGGCGAAGCTGAGGGTGACGCATGATGCCAAAGACTTTTATTTCGAGAAAGCGGAGGCGGCTGAGGCGTTCGTGAGGGCAGAAGGCTTGGGAGAGACGTGAGGAGCGAAGCTGGAAGAGAGACTGTGGACTGTGATTGGGGAACTGGAAAATGTATAAATGCGATAACTTTCTTTTTTCTGACATGTATTGTAATTTACTTCTCTTCAAGTTATTAGTTGGGTTGATTGGCATTCTGTGTTGCGACGGTTATATCTTAGTTTAGTGAATTGTATGGGTTGGATTGTTGTTTTTGTTTTTTCTTTCTCTGGGACTGGGTGGGAGGGGATGATATATCTTGGCGGAGGGAGCCGTCCGCGCTAGCTAACTAAAGTCGGCTAGTGAACGGAGGTGAGGTGAGAGGAGGGCTGCGGACATTGGAGCCTGGTTAACAGGTTTCGATGGGCCTACGAAGCAAGCGAGGGGGGGGGGGGATTGATGCTGGGAGATGTTTTTCCGAGAGGAAATGTAGTGGGGGGTTTTGGGAGGGAAGGTGTTCGATGTTAATAATGAATGGGGGCGGGTCAGGCTCATGGGGCAGGACCCAGTGGTATGATGATGGTGGATAAGAAGGGTGGGGAGGGTGAGAGACCCCCAGTTAGGATAGTCACGTGGAACGTGAGGGGTTTAGGAGGTCCGGTCAAGGGTGCTTGCGCATCTTAAAGTTTGAAAGCCGATGTAGCAATGCTGCAGTAGACTCACTTGAGGGTGAAGGACTAGGTGAGACTTAAAAAGGGCTGGGTTAGTCAGGTGTTTCACTCTGGACTTTACAGAAGGGCTCGAGGGGCAGCAGTAATGGTCAGCAAAAGAGTACGCTTCCAGATGGAGAAGGTGGTGGCAGATCGGGGAGTAGATATGTGATTGTGACAGGGGCGCTGGAGAGGAGATTAGTGGTGCTGTTAAGTGTATACGGCCCCAATTGGGACGATGTGGGATTCGCAAGGAAGGTGTTTGGGGCCATCCCCGACTTGGACACACACGAACTGATTATGGGGGGGGATTGGAACTTGGTGCAAGAGCCAAGGTTGGACAGGTCACGGCCGCGCTCGCTGGTCCCATCAGGGGGGGGCTAATGGTGGAAATGGGAGGGGTGGATCCTTGGAGGCTTCTGCACCCGAGGGAGCGGGAGTACTCGTTTTTCTCAGCAGTCCATAAGGTATACTGGCGGATCGACCTTTTCGTGGTGGGGAAGGCTTTGCTGGCTGGGGTTAAGGGGTCGGAATACTCGGCAATTGCAGTGTCAGATCATGCTCCACATTGTGTGGATATGGTGCTGGAGAAGGGGGTAGCGCAGAGGCCGGGGTGGAAATTAGATGTGGGACTTTTGTGGGACCAAGTGTTCTGTGACAAAATTGAAAAGGTAATTAAGGAATATGTAGGTTTCAACTGTACGGGTGAGGTGTTGAAGGCAGTTGTCTGGGAGGCTCTAAAGGCGGTGGCGAGGGGGGAGGTGATTTTGTTTAAGGCCAGGGTGGACAAAGAGGAGAGGTTGGAGCGGCAGAGGGTAATAGATGAGATGTTGGAGGTAGATAGGAGGTATGCAGACGATGGGGACCCAGCAAAGTTGGAAAAGAGGAAGGAAAAGGCAGGCGAGCTTCGACCGACTAGCTACCAGGAAGGTGGTGCGTCAACTGAGACGAGCAAGGGGTGCAGTTTAAGAACATGGAGATAAGGTGGGGCATGTTAGAAGGTCAGCTCCGGAGGGAGGCAGCGGCAAGGGAAATTCTTCAGGTGAAGGATAGGGCAGGGAAGTTGGTGGTGGCTCCGGATCTGATTAACAAGGTTTTTGAGGAATTTTATGAGGTTGTACAGATCAGAGCCACCTGGGGGAAACCGTGAGATGCAGGAATTTCTAGATGGGTTGGAGTACCCGAGGTTAGGGGAGGGGGACAGGGCTACATTAGAAGGAGCGATAGTGGAGCAGGAGATAAAGGATGTGATTGGGAGGATGCAGTCGGGGAAGGTGGCAGGGCCGGATGGGTTTCCGGTGGAATATTATAAAAAATTCAAGGATAAGCTGGCACCCCTGATGGTGGGGATGTTTGAAGAGGCGATAGGGAAGGGGTGTTCCACAAACTTTGGGGCAGGCATCGATTTCCCTGTTGCTAAAAAAAGATAAGGATCCAACGGAGTGTGGGTCGTATAGGCCCATATCACTTCTGAATGTGGACGCAAAAGTGTTGACGAAGGTACTGGCGGGTAGGCTGGAGGAGTGCCTCCCGAAGGTGATAGGTGAAGATCAGACGGGGTTCATGAAAGGGAGGCAGCTCTTTACAAACATTAGCAGGGTATTGAATGTCGTTATGGCACCGGCAGAGGGGAAGGAAACAGAGATGTTTGTGGCATTGGACGCTGAGAAGGTGTTCGACCGGGTAGAATGGGGGTACCTGATGGCAGTTCTGGAGCGGTTTGGGATTGGACCAAGATTTGTGAACTGGGTAAAGCTTCTATGTAAGGAGCCGAGGGCGAGTGTCCGCACAAACAACATCAGCTCGAGATATGTTTCTCTCCACTGTGGGACTAGGCAGGGATGTCCAATGTCCCCCCTGCTGTTCGCACTCACGATTGAGCCGTTGGCCATCGCATTAAGAGGTTCGGGGGTATGGAAAGGAATAGTGTGGGGGAACATAGAGCACAGGGTATTCTTATATGCCGATGATTTGCTGTTATACATGTCTGAACCGAGTGTGTCGATAGGGGGAATATTGGAGCTGCTTCGAGTGTTTGGGTCTTTCTCGGGGTACAAACTAAATCTAGACAAGAGTGAGTATTTTGTGGTATCTTGGCCGGGTGTGGGGGCAGGGGTGGGGGGGCTGCCATTCCGTAGGGCAGGGACTCACTTTAGGTACCTGGGGATGCAGGTTGCCCAGGAGTAGGGCGGGGTGCTCCGCAGGTACAACATTTCTAGTTTGGTGGGGAGAGTGAAAGCTGATCTGGCAAGGTGGGATAGTCTCCCTCTGTCACTGGCGGGTCGGGTACAGGCGATTAAAATGTTGCCGCGATTTCTGTTTATTTTTCAATGCCTGCCGATTTTCCTGCCAAAGGCTTTTTTCAGAGAGATTGAGGGAAGGATTACATCGTTCAAATGGGGAGGGAAGGTGGCCTGAGTTAGAAAGGTGCTGCTACAGAGGGGAAGGCAGGCAGGTGGTTTGGGTCTTCCGAACCTGATGTATTACTGCTGGGCGGCGAATGTGGAGAAGGTGCGGAGCTGGGTCAGAGGGGTTGATTCCCAGTGGGTCAGAATGGAGGAGAGTTTGTGCAGGGGGTCAGGATTGAAAGCACTAGCAACAGCGCCGCTCCCGATAGCCCCGGGGAAGTACTCAGGCAGTTTCGCAAACACTTCCGGTTGGGGGCAGGGTCAAGGGAAATGCCGATTCGGGGGAACCACAGATTTGAGCCAGGGAGGTGGGATGGAAATTTTCAGAAATGGGAGGAGAAGGGGATTAAGACACTAAAAGATTTGTTTCTTAGGGGTTGGTTTGCAGGATTAAAGGAGCTGGAAGCGAAGTATGGGCTGGAGCAGGGGAAAATATTTAGATACATGCAGGTTCGAGATTTTGCCAGAAAGGAGATAGAGCTTCCCAGTGGAGCCGGCCTCCACATTGTTGGAGGAGGTGCTGACGACAGGGGGACTGGAGAAGGGGATAGTGTCAGCGGTTTACGGAGCTATTTTGGAGGAGGAGAAGGCACCGCTGGAAGGGATCAAAGCAAAGTGGGAGGAAGAGTTGGGAGAGGATATGGAGGAGGGGTTCTGGTGTGAGGTGCTCCGGAGAGTGAATGCCTCCACCTCGTGTGCGAGGTTGGGGCTGATACAGCTGAAGATGGTATACAGAGCACACCTCACGAGGGCGAGGATGAGCCGATTCTTTGAAGGAGTAGAAGATGTGTGTGAACGTTGCGGGGAAGGCCCGGCCAATCACGTTCATACGTTTTGGTCCTGTCCGAAGCTGGAGGATTACTGGAAGGAGGTTTTTAGGGTAATTTCTAAAGTGGTGCACGTGAAACTGGACCCAGGCCCCCGGGAGGCCATATTCGGGGTGTCGGACCAGCCAGGGTTGGAAACGGGTGCGGAGGCAGATGTTGTAGCCTTCGCCTCGTTGATCGCCCGAAGGTGGATCCTGATGGGTTGGAGAGCAGCCTCTCCACCCTGTGCCCTGGCGTAGCGGGGGGGACCTGTTGGAATTCTTGACTCTTGAGAAGGTTAAGTTTGAACTGAGGGGAAGGACAGAAGGGTTCTACAATTCATGGGCATTATTCATTATGCACTTTCAAGAACTGGATAACATCGAACATTAGTTGGGGGGGGGTGGGTGGGAGGATTGGGGGGAGGGGGGCTGTGTGTGTTAAAGACGACTATGGGTGATTCCTAATTCCTTTGTGTCATTTGTTTGTGTGAACATGCGGGCGAATGTTTGGGGTTTGGTGGGAGGATGGGATCGTTGTTATTGATATGGGGATTGACATATGTGTTACTGATTATTGTTTATTGTTGGTGGGTGTAAATTTGGGAGAAAATGTGAAAAAGGAGAATAAAGAAATATTTTTTTTAAAAAGGAAACGTCACCATTCCATATTGGTGCCAGTACAAAGCTATATCAGCTCATTTCACACAAAAAAACAAACACACAGCCTCACCCCTCACAGGTTCCTCACCTGAAATGGAGGATAAGCCTAAGAATGTGTTATCATGTCCAGAACTTTGTCGTAGAAATTATCGGTTCATCAATGTGTTACTTGTTCCACGTATCAATGCCATTCTCTGTCCAGGAGCCGCGGGTGGGCAGGCCATTCCCACACGGCTCAATCTCACCGGAATCAAATCCTGGCATCCATATATTTCTGAGGCGCTCAAGGTGCAGTTGAACATCCTTGACTTCCAGCGTGTTTAACCCGCGGTGACGTGCCAGTTACACGCAGCACTCACCACACCAGCAACAAAAGCATCAGCAATCTGCAAAAGCATTTCTTCAACAGCGTTAGCAGGTGGCCCATTTGGATCAATGTTGCACACCAGGTCCCGCAGCGTCTTCTTGCTTCGAACAAAATTGCCTTCTGGACGCTGAGCCCGGTATTCCAGGACCCAGGAATCTTAGAAAAACTGTTCTTCTTTCTCACTACAGAAAAGGAAGGAAACAGCGACAGCAGCCTCCAGGCATTAGCAGCCACCAGCAGGAGCAAGCAGCAAACACAACCTGCAACTGCTCTTACAACTAACAAGGTCAATACCTTATGAGTAATAGCCTTCAGCTGTGAAGCTGGAGGCAGTTCACAGTCAAAGGGAGTTAAAGTGACCTTCAGCATAGAACCAAGAACAGGGCTCTGTCCTGGAAGTGTTTGGTAGGACAGACAGGCTGCAGCTCACCCCCCTGGAACGCTTCAGTCCCCCAACTAAGCACAACCCTCCTAATGGCTCCCCCGCTCCTGAGCACTGGGCCTGCGGCTCCGGTCCCTTGAGCTGCGTCCGCCATTGCACCAGCTTCACGTTTTAAAAAGGAGGACGGAATGATGCCCACGTGATTTCTCGCTGGGGATCCGGTTAATTCCCAGGAGGCCGTTACATTCCAGTTCAATCTCGCTAATGAGATGGAAACTAAGGCAAATTTGGATGAATTATATGCTCGTCATATTTGGGTGTGATCTGGAACTTGCCATCAGGAGCGGGCCGGTTGGATAAACTGATTCCCCCCCCTCCCTGCGTGAATCTCGACTTTGATCTTTCCCGCTATTTAACCGACAGGCCCAGATTCACGCCGGGCGCAATGCGGTGGTTAAATCACACCTAACCTGCCAAATTGTAGTTCCACCTTTATGTCAATGTGCACCTGAAGCTGCTTTGTCACAATGTTGAAGTGGTTAATATAAACCCTTAATTTTCAGTTTTACAAACCTTCCACAATTTGCTCCCATTCAGCGAGCCCAAACACTTCCTTCATTTAACTAGAAAGTGGCAACTTTCTGATTCAGAAACGAGGGCCATTAATTTAAAATGTTCACTCGGAGATTGGGAAGAAAGTTTTGAGGAAGAGCCTTAATGCAGGAGCTGTGGGAGCGAGGAGCGTTTTTTAGCAGGGGCCATTTGTATCCTTCAAAGGAAAGTCGGATAAGCATCTGCAGCAGAGGGTTATAGACTACGGTGGGAGCATGAGGCATTGAGGTTAGTTTTGGATTGCTCAAGCAAAAAGCCAGATGGTTTCCTTCTGTGCTGTAAACCTCTAAAGTTCATTGTAGTGAGGGAAAAAAAAAGAGAGTGACCTCATATAACTGATTGAACATGATAGATTATATAGCTGCCAAAATCTCGCACCACCATTGACAAACGACTGCTTACGATCCCAGGCTCTGTTTGGGCGAGCATTCAGGTCCTCTGGATTCAAGTGAAGGTTCTACAATCACGACTTGCTCTTGAGTCATGTCTCTTGGCACTTGTGAAGTGAGAATCAGTTCTTCATCATCTAGCTTCGCACATGCCTCAGAATAAAAGTAACCTGGTTCAGCTTTCGAGCCTCTCTCTGCTGTTAGCCACACCGTCCTTTCAAAGCAACTTACGACCATTTTAACAGCAGTGATTAAGCACAAATGTTGTTATCTCGCATGTAATGCTGTTGTTTTATTTTCTTTTTGGATTGCATTGTGCAGCAGGCTATAATTAAGGGCTTATACAGTCATGGCAATCGCAAAATGTCTGACAGACCGGTTATGGCAAGTTTTATTGAATCTTGACACGCCCTGCTGTAAATCCATATTAAAATACCAGGGCAAGGAGAGGAGAGTGATAGGAGGGTGGGGAGAATGAAGTGCTGGCAGACATTTCAATTGTATTTGCCAAATTGCGGATGAAAATATCGTTAGTACCTGCAATTTGTTCTCGCACGTATTCTGTGAAATCACCAAATTGATCTCAGATTTTTCTCACAAGAGAACAAAGGAGTGTATAAATCTTATTTTATAAAAGAGTTGCATGCGTGATCTCAGCTGCTTTTGGTGACAGAGATGCCAAACTGGTTTCATCAACTCCTGACAAGGAACAGAGAAGAAAATAAGCCAGGGCTCCCTGCGCACAGACCCCTTAGAAGTGGAACGGTCCGCATTTGCCATGCGTCACGCGGTCAACAAGCCTGCCTGTGAAGGGAGGTCACTCTGACGGGGTGCCTGAGCTCGAGGTTGTTCAGCAGCAATAAGCAGCATTGGTAGGAGTGAAAACAGGAAGTTAAAATATTCTAACATTGCTCCTAAAACCGGGATCGCACAGGTCTCCTCCGCCTCTTCCATGCCATCCAGTTACGTCAGTGAGCCGTGGACCAGCAATATCCCTGGTTAGATCCCACTGGAGTCACTGTGAGCAGTTCTGGGCACCACACCTTAGGAAGGATATTTTGGCCTTGGAGGGAGTGCAACGTGGGTTTACAAAAATGATACCTGGACTAGAGGGGTTGAGTTACGAGGAGAGATGACACAAATTAGACCTGTTTTCACTAGAATTTAGACAGTTAAGGGGTGATCTGATCGAAGTCTTCAAGATATTAACAGGGAAAGACAGGGTAGAGAAAGATAAACTATTTCCATTGGTTGGAGATTCTAAAATTAGGGGGCATAGTCTAAAAAGTAGGGGTTAAACAGTTCAGGAGAGATGTTAGTAAGTACCTCTTCACTCAGAGGGCAGTGAGGTTTGGAACTTTCTTCCACAAACAGCAATTGAAGCCGGAACAGTTAATTTTAAATCTGAGACAGATAGATTTTTGTTAAGCAAAGGTAGCACGGTAGCACAAGTGGATAGCACTGTGGCTTCATAGCTCCAGGGTCCCAGGTTCGATTCCCGGCTTGGGTCACTGTCTGTGCGGAGTCTGCACGTTCTCCCCCTGTCTGCGTGGGTTTCGTCCAGGTGCTCCGGTTTGCTCCCACAGTCCAAAGACGTGCAGGTTAGGTGGATTGGCCATGATAAATTGCCCTTAGTGTCCAAAAAGGTTAGGAGGGGTTATTGGGTTACGGGGATAGGGTGGAAGTGAGAGCTTAAGTGTGTCGGTGCAGACTTGATGGGCCGAATGGCCTCCTTCTGCACCGTATGTTCTATGTATTAAGGGATATGGGCCCAAGGCAGGTATGTGGAGTTAGGTCACAGATCAGCCATGATCTCATTGAACGGTGGGACAGGCTCGAGGGGTTGAATGGCCTGCTCCTGTTCCTGTGTTCACACAAAACCTTCATTAGTTAGTTTGTCCTCAGTATGCCATTCATTTGGTGAGCCCAAGCCCACAGGATATATTGAGAGAGATTTTGCCTGCACTATCGAGGCAATAACCTGTACACAATTGGCCTGCCTTTATAAAAATCACACTATTTTCAATGGTAACAATGGAAAAGTATCACGCTGACCCATCAGATATATTCACATATGTTTTAACTTGTCTATGTTTCTTTAACGTAGGTCTAATAATTCTGAATGCACACACTAAACCTTCTGCTGCTTGTTAAAATCGAGGTGCTTGGCTGTCAAATTGTTTAGCATTTCTCGCGTGCCTTCCTGTGCCTCTAATTTAATTGGCATGGCCTCAAATACCACATTGAGCAATTGAGAATCTAGCACATTCTGTACGAAGGTAAATTGGTTTTCAATCAGTGTTTGTTTCAAAATGTTGTTCTATTGTAAGCCTTGATGAAAAAGGAATGGGTTTTAGATTTTAAGTAAGAGCACCAAAATGGCAGAAAAATGGTTCGACTGCTTTAACCAGCAAACAGCAATCCGACTAACCATTAGCATTGTCATGGATTGTGAGGCTCGGCCAAGGAAATCATTTTTACAGGAGCTATCTTACTAGTTTGAATGGCGGCTCTCAGGGCCAACTCAGTCCTGGTGGCACAGTGGTTAGCACTGCTGCCTCACAGCGCCAGGGAGCCGGATTCAGCTCCAGCTTCTCCCCGTGCCTGCGTGGGTTTCCTCCGGGTGCTCCGGTTTCCTCCCACAGGTTAGGTGGAGGTAATGGGGTTACAGGGGTAGGGTGGGGGAGGGAGCTCTTTCAGAGGGTCGGTGCTGACTTGATGGGCCGAATGGCCTCCTTCGGCACGGTAGGGATTCTACTCCTGAGTTGTGTTTCCTCTCTCTCACATGACCAGGTACGATGAGAATATTGTGCAGGATTCTCCAGCTCCACCGTGTTGTGTGTGTGTGTGTGAGTGTGGGGGGGGGGGGGGGGGGGGGGGGGCGGGGGGGCGGTGGTGGGTGGGGGGGGTGCGATGAGCCATTCAAATGTGCATTGGCAATGGTGGGACCCGAAGATCCCATTGACAGGAGGGGCTGGGAAAATCTCACCATTATGTGAGATTTGAGACAGGTTTGAAGATATTGGCTGATAACAAGTTCCATGGTGTGAACTGATGTAACAAAGTAGCATGTCTATGACTGAATTCAGATACAACCAGGAGCGTTTAATGTGAACAATTTTTGTTCCTCCACCCAGTCCACTGTATATCGAGTGTGGTCCTTCTGAAACAGGTCTAACTATGCACATCGGAAATTTGGATTTGAGTATATCATGTGACCTGTCTGTGCTGATCGAGATTCGGCATTTGCCAATTTCCATAAACTCTGTATAGCACTCAACCATAACGCGTCAATGAAAATGAATGCCTTGAACATAGGGTGCGGTGGTATTGTCACTGGACTAGTAATACAGAGGCCTCGGGTCATTATCTGGGGACCGGTTTAAATCCCACCATGGCAGATGGCGGAATTTGGATTAGATTAATAATCTGGAATTGAAAGGGTAATGATGACGCGATTGATGTAAAAACCCATCTGGGTGACGAATTTCCTTTCCCTGAGGGAAGGAAATTTGCCTTCCCTCCTGGTTAGCCCTACATGTGACTCCAGACCCACAGCAAAGTGGTTGACTCTTGAAGACCCTCTGCAGTGGCCGACCAAGCCACTCACTTCAAGGGCAATTTCAAGGGATTGTGCCTGAGCACCAGAGTCGAAACAGTATCTCAATGAAGAATATTCACAACAATTCCAGGGGATCTGTGCATAGCAATCATTCTGTGGCTGTTGAATAATGAAAACCCCTTCAGCCCACACACTGCAAAGTGTCAAATCCATTCATCCGGTGAGATATCAGGCGAAGCAATCCATAAGAAGAACAGGCCAACTAACAATATTGTAGTGTATAGGTGTACACTTCTGACTCAGCAATTCAGCGGACCAAAGTTAAAGTCCGGTTTTGGCCGTGATTGGCGAGGTGTTTCGCGATAGCTGCGTTGGCGAGATCACGGCCCATATTCAGTGCCACAAATGAGCCCCCACGGGATTCTCACCATTACTGGCTGTCTCGCAGTCTGATTCCTCAGCTGCTCGCCACCAACAAGGGGGAGCTGCTGTTAAACGCTGCCTCAGCATTCACTCAACGCACGAGCATGGCCGTGCACAGACCTGCTCCTCACTTTGGGGGTGGCGACCTCACAAGGCTTCTCGACGCTGTGGATGAGAGGCAGGGCACTCTGCTCCTCTGAAGGGGTCGGAGGACCAACAGCAGGGTGGGCAATGCCGCCTGGGGGTCAGTGGCAGCGGCAGTCAGTGTGGAAAACATGGCCAGGACTGCCATCCAATGTTGGAAGAAGGCCAACGATCTCTACCGAGCTGCAAGGGTAAATTACCACCTCTGTCCTGCCATCGGTTCCGCCTGCCACTTGTCAAATTCCCAAAACCCCCTCCTCCCCACTCCATCAGCTAACAGACATGTCACACTCTTCCCCCATCGCCTTCTTTGTGCCTGTTCCTCAGAACCCCCTGGCACCCACCAACATAACCCCTTCATGTCCAGGTGCGGTGCCCACACATGCCACCTGCCATAGACTCCCTGACTCCTCAGGTGTGCGACTACGCCCTCTCTTTGTCTCTGCAGAGAAGACAGCCCATAATAAACAGGAAATGGCGAAGACCAGATATTCGAGTCCTCACCCGCTATGAGGAATGGGCCCTGGAAATTGTGCTTGAGAAGAGAGCAGTCACTGACAGTGAGGTCGGCCTGTGCCACAGAGGTGCGGACCCACTGCCCCTTCACCCAGTTCACCCGTCTCAATTTTGTCTTCATGTCAGACAAAATTATCCTTCCCTCTCACTGACCACATGTCCATTGTCTCACAGGATCTCCATCTGATCAGGCCGGGCCATCCACCTGCCACCCAAGAGAGCACCTTGGAGGAGAGCTCAGAAGAGAACACTGCCAAGGCATCACAGCTCTCACGCCCACCTTCCACCAGCGCAGAGACACACACTCCAATGGACAACATTAGTGGACAAGCTTCTGGGGCACAATCTGGTGAGCACCGCACAGTTGCTAATGCACAACAGGTGGAGGCAGGAACACCCAAAGGAGTCGGCAGTCGGAGGTCTGCTGGATCCCAGGACCCAGCTGGGTCCCAGTCCGATGCCGAGCCTCTGGGCAAGGTTCTCCCAGAGTTGATGCAGATGACAGGGCACAGCCGTGAGATTCAGGAGGGGATGTCAACGCCATCGCAGCGACTGCAAGGCTGATTGGAGGAGTCCCAAAGGCTTCAGGTGCAGAAGATGTTGCCGACAATATGTGGCACTGAGGCCAACACTGCTGGGGTGGCGACCACAGTGGAGAGCCTGGTGCACGACGTCTGTGTTTTGAGTGGTGGTGTCCAAGGCATCGCTCAGTCTGTGACCACCATGGCTGAGGGCCACAACATCATTCTCCAGTCACTGAGGGATGTGGCCCAGACACAGGTGGACATTGCCGAGGCACTGCAGAGCATGGCCCAGTCACTGAGGACCATCGCTGACAATGGGGAGCCTCCAGGACTGGCAGCGGCAGATGACTCAGAGGCCCCCGGAGCTCACTCCAGCTGCCCCTCCATCCCATGGAGACCCTCAGGGCCCTAAGGGCACCGTCAGGGAGGAGGAAGCGCTGGAGGCCAACCTGGGGCATGCCACCAAGGAGATTACAGGAGTCTCCAGTTCTCCCGATTTGCCCCATCCTGACACATCTCAAATGCAAGCGGGCAGAACAGGGCGGCATGGTGAGGCCAGTCAAATCGGTACGTCGGCCAGGGCTCCGGATTCCTGGCCCGCCAGAAGACGTCCGCCAAGGGCATCAAAGGATACAGGGTGCAGAAAGCAGGCTGCTTCCACCTCTGATGTGCACCCTGGGGACACACCTAGATCAGGATAGATCAAGAAGAGTGAGGAGCACTGAGTGGGCACTGGTGTGGTCACTGTCCATCGCCAGGGGGAATGGAAATCTGTCAGAGCAAAATGTTCACTATTGAAACATGTCACACCTTATTCATGTGAAGTCTCTGTCACATTAATCTTCACAGTGGGCCTGTCTGCACACCCACCCCCTGTTCTCCCCACCTCCCGGACACAGTGGTCCAAGATCAAGAGCCCACGATGCAGACCCCATTCAGAGGACGGATGTGAGCGCGCTGTGAGCAGAATGACAGGAGTCCGACTTCGTACCGCATTTTCAGCAGTCCGATGCACCACTCAGCGGCAGCACGGGTGGCAACTTGGAATCATTGTTTCAGATCTCCACCTCGGTCTCAGGCCCCCCCCGCCCCCCGCAGTGCCCCAGGATGTCGCCATCATGCAATCACCCAGGGTAGCAGGAACACAGGTGCATGATTCTGAGGTGGTGGTCGCACATGATGTGAACATTCAGGGAGTGGAAACCCTTCCTGTTAATATAGGGCACTCCTTGATGCCCCAGTACTCGCAGGGCAACATGCATGTCATCAATTGCCCCCTGGACCTGGGACACCCCGGCGATGGCAGCAAACCCTGCAGCCCGGGCATCTTGGTGGATCTGGTCCTGCTCAAAGGTGTGATAGTCTGATGCCCAGGCATGCAGAGCGTCCGTCACCTCCCGGATGCACCTGTGGGTGGGAGATTGGGATATGCCACACAGGTTCCCGCTCGAGCCCTGGAATGACCCGGTGGCACAGAGATTGAGAACGGCAGTGACCTTCACGGCCACCAGGAGCAGGTGTCAAAGAACAACAAAGAACAAAGAAATGTACAGCACAGGAACAGGCCCTTCGGCCCTCCAAGCCCGTGCCGACCATACTGCCCGACTAAACTACAATCTTCTACACTTCCTGGGTCCGTATCCTTCTATTCCCATCCTATTCATATATTTGTCAAGATGCCCCTTAAATGTCCCTATCGTCCCTGCCTCCACTACCTCCTCCGGTAGTGAGTTCCAGGCACCCACTACCTCCTCCTCCTCCAGGGGTGTCACGTTCATGGCACAGGTACTGCACTGGTTCTCTGCTGAATTCTTGTCTTCTGCGGCACATGGGGCTGGATTCTCCATTTGGGAAACTAGGTGTTGACACCAGCGCAGCATGTGTGGACTTTCACGACCGCAAAATCGATTTTGCCCTTGTGGTAGTCTGTGTAGAGGTATTACGGTACCTGATAATGCTGGAACACCATTGGTAGATATTGTATGTTTCCTATTGGTCAAACTGCATGGTAGCTCCACCCTGCAAGGCGGGGTATAAGAGCATGTGCCGCCCCAGCAGCCTTCTTTCTGTACCTGAGCTGCTGGGGGAAACATCTAGCTTATTAAAGCCTTCAGTTGGACTACAACCTCGCTTTAGTGGTCATTGATCGTGCACCTGCCCTCTCCTGCAATCCGTCCCGACCAGCGGCAGGCGCAAAGCGGTCGCTGAATCGCGTCCATAATGATGCTACTTGCTTGACAAAATAAAGCTATCGTTCCTGGGATGTATTTTGCCCCTTGTTGCGGCGCTGAAGCAAAACAAAGACAGTCTGGGTAATATGATTGGAAACATATATCGGAAGACCCCCCCCCATCCCTGGTGATTCCCAAACTAGGAAAACCTCCAGAGGATATTTCAACTCATCAGAGGAAGTGTTTGATAGAAACCCATTGGTTTGAATTAGTAATTACCGCAGACTAAAAGAGATTTCACTATTTCACATTTCCATTCAGAGCAATCATCGTGAGCAACATTTTATTATTGCTCTTGCCAATTCAAATGGGCCGAAGTTCTATAATTTCAAAGATTGTCATTAATACCTTACCAAACCTCTTCAATTTCAAGGAGCAGTCAGACTATTTGTGCACAATCAAATATATTTTTGTAATACACCTCAATTATAAAAAAATCCCAATTTTTAAATATTATGCTTATTTTAGTTGTTTTAGGGGTCAGTTCAATTTATCTCAGAACATTTCTGTGAAGTAGCCAAACGCTTCCCTGCTGCCCCACTTGCAATATAATAATAATAATAGCTTATTGTCACAAGTAGGCTTCAATTAAGTTACTGCGAAAAGCCCCTAGTCGCCACATTCCGGCGCCTGTTACAGGAATCGAACCGTGCTGTTGGCCTGCCTTGGTCTGCTTTCAAAGCCAGCGATTTAGCCCTGTGCTAAACAGCCCCTAAAATTGCTTATTGTCACAAGTAGGCTTCAAATGAAGTTACTGTGAAAAGCCCCTAGTCGCCACATTCCGGCGCCTGTTCGGGGAGGCCGGCATGGGAATTAAACCCGCGCTGCTGGTCTTGTTCTACGTTACAAGCCAGCTGTTTAGCCCACTGTGCTTAACCAGCCCCTTATATGAAATTATCACGTTATTTAAATCATAATGATCATAGGGCAGCACGGCAGCATAGTGGTTAGCACAATTGCTTCACAGCTCCAGGGTCCCAGGTTCGATTCCCGGCTTGGCCCACTGTCTGTGCGGAGTCTGCACGTTCTCCCCGTGTGTGCGTGTGTTTCCTCCGGGTGCTCCGGTTTCCTCCCACAGTCCAAAGATGTGCAGGTTAGGTGGATTGGCCATGATAAATTGCCCTTAGTGTCCAAATTTGTCCTTAGTGTTGGGTGGGGTTGCTGGGTTATGGGGATAGGGTGGAGGTGTGGACTTGGGTAGGGTGCTCTTTCCAAGAGCCGGTGCAGACTCGATGGGCTGAATGGCCTCCTTCTGCAATGTAAATTCTATGATTCTAGACTGAATCATAGAAGACAGAAGGAGGCCTTTCAGCCCATTGTCTCAATGCCGACATTTTGCGAGATCAAAGCCACGGGATCCACTGACTCGCTCTTGCAAATGTGCAACTTTGAAGCATAATATCCAATAAAAATGGGTCAGCTCAGGGAAATAAACATCCCCAAACTGAATTGTCAGTCTTTCTATGTCATAGTTACAGGCTGTAACTCCTGATAATTGTCCACCTTCAGCTTTTGATCGGTGGACTTTCATAATGGGTGGAGATGGAGGTTATTCAACCATTGGGGCGTAACTCCCATCCAATATCCTATTCTCTTCTACCAACGACATTCAAGTGCTTCCCACAGCGGACACCAGATATCAATTTGAAGAAGGACAACTTTAATGCTTTCCATCAACTTAACTCACAGCTCTTCAAACCAGTTTTTAACATCCCTACTATTGTGTTCATGAGAGCAGATTGAGGATCATAGAAACATAGAATTTACAGTGCAGGAGGAGGCCATTCAGCCCATCAAGTCTGCACCGGACCTTAGAGAGAGCCTCACGCCGCCACCCTGTCCCCGTAACTCAGTAACTCCACCTAACCTTTTTGGACACTAAGGGCAATTTATCATGGTCAATCTACCTAACCTGCACATCTGGAGTTGTGAGGCAGCAGTGCTAACCACTGTGCCACCGTGCCGCCCCAAACTGAGTCCTTTTCTGCCTCACTGGCTCAGTTACCCAGCTGAATAACCTTGTTGAAATATAAGACGCAGGAGCAGAAGTAGGCCATTCAGCCCATCGAGTCTGCTCCACCATTCAATGAGATCATGGCTGATCTGATATAACCCTCACCACCACTTTCCCGCCTTATCTCCATGACCCTCGATTCTCTCACTGATTAAAAATCTGCCTATCGCAGCCTTGAACATACTTAACGACCCAGCCTCTACAGCCCTCTGTGGTAAAGAATTCCACAGATTCACTACCCTCTGACAGAAGAAACTCCTCCTAATCTCCATATTAAATGGGCGACCCCCTTACTCTTTGATTATGCCCTCTGGTCCTAGACTCTCCCACAAGAGAAAACATCCTCTCAGCATCTACCCTGTCAAACGCTCTGAGAAGCCTATAAGTCTCAATAAGCTCTTATTCTTCTAAACCCCAATGAGTACAGGCCCAATCTATTCAATCTCTCCTCATATCCAGGATCAACCTAGTGAATCCTTCTCTGGACTACCTCAATGTCCATCTATCATTCCTGAGAAAAACGGAACAAAACTGTTGACAGTATTCCAGGTGTTTTTTTAAAATTCGTTCTTGGGATGTGGGCGTCGCTGGGCTGGGTCCGCATTTGATCCCCATCCCTAATTGCCCTTGAACCGAGTGGCTTGCTAGACAATTTCGGAGGGGGGTAGTTAAGAGTCAACCGCATCGCTGTGTGGGTCTGGAGTCACGTGTAGGCCAGGCTGGGTAAGCACATTAGTGAACCAAGTGGATTTTGACGACAGTCGGCAAAGGTAACATGGTCATCATTGGATTTTTAATTCCAGATTTTTATTGGATTCAAATTTCGCCATCTACACTGGCAAGATTGAAATGCAGAGGCATTACCCTGGGTCTCTGGGTTACTCGTCCAGTGACAATATCATTTCACCATTGCCTCCCCATGGTCTAACTAGTGCCTTATGTAGTTTTAGCAGGATTCCCCTATCTTTATATTCATTCACTTTGAAATAAAGGCCAACATTCCATTTGCCTTCACTATTATCTACTGAACTTGCAGGCTAGCTTTTGCGATTTATGCACGAGGACCCAAAAATCCTTCTGTGCTGCAGTTTTCTGCAGCCTTTTCGCTATTTAAGTAATATTCAGCTCCTTTATTCTTCCTACCAAAGTGCATAACTTCATATTTTCCTACTTTATATTCCATCTGCCCACTCACTTAACCCGTCCGTATCCCTCTGTCGACTCTTTGCATCATCTTCGGCTCTTGCCTTCCCAACTATTTTTGTGTCATCCGTAAATTTGACAATAGTGCATTCACTTACCTCGCCTAAGACATTAACATGTATTGCAAATAATTGTGGCCCCAGCACTGTTCCCTGTGGCACTGCACTTGTTATAGATTGCCCTCCTGAAAATGCCCTTCTTATCCCAATTCTCTGTCTTCTAGCAGTTAGCCAATCCTCTATGCAAGTTAATATACTCGACCTAACACCATGGACTCTTTTATCGTATTAAATAGCTTTTTGTGTGGTACCTCATCAAATGCTTTTTAGAAATCCAAGTTTGTACATCTACTGGTTTCCCTTTATCTATCCTGCTCATTACAACCTTAAAGAATTCTAATAAATGCGTCAGGCATGATTTCCCCTTCATGAAGCCATGCTGACTCTACTTGACTATATTATCCATTTCTAAATGCTCTACTATAATAATAATCTTTATTGTCACAAGTGGGCTTACATTAAGACTGCAATGAAGTTACTGTGAAAATTTCCCAGTCGCCACATTCCAGCGCCTGTTCGGGTACACGGAGGGAGAATTCAGAATGTCCAAATTACCTAACAGCCCGTCTTTCGGGACTTGTGGGAGGAAAGCGGAGCACCCGGAGGAAACCCACGCAGACACGGGGGGAACATGCAGACTACACACAGCCAGTGACCCAAGCCGGGAATCGAACCTGGGACCCTGGCACTGTGATGCAACAGCACTAACCACTGTGCTACTGTACCGTGCTATTACATCCTTTATAATGTACTCTAACATTTTCCCAATGACAGATGTTAGGCTAACTGGCCTACAGTTACTGATTTCTGTCTCCCTCCTTGTTTGAATAGAGGTGTTGCATTGGCAGTTTTCCAATCCTCTGGAACTTTTCCAAAATTTAAGGATTCTAGGAAGACTAGATGCATCCACTATCTCTGTGGCTGCTTCCTTTAATATCCTAGAATGCAGCCCATCAGATCCAGGGGCTCTATCGGCCATGAGCCCCATTTGTTTCCCAAGTACTTTTTCCCTAGTAATTGTTATTGTATTTATTTCTTCACCCCCTCCTGCCCCTTGATTCTTTAATGTTTAGCGGATGTTATCATTGTCTTCTACCATGAAGACTGACACAAAGTATTTGCTTCACTCCTCTGACATTTCCTGGTTCCCCATTATTATTTCCCCAGTCTCATTCTCTAAGGGGCCTAAGTTCACTTTGGCCTTTCTCTCTTCCTTTTTATATATTTAAATTAACTCTTGTGGTCCATTATTAAATCACTTGCCAGTTTACCCTTCTCCATCTTTTTTTTGGTCATTTTTTGTTGTTTTTTTAAAACATTCCCAATCCTCCGGCTTACCACTAACATTTGCCACATTATATGTTTTTTTTCTTTCCGTCTAAGGCTATCCTACACTTCCTTGGTTAACCATGGTTGATTTATCCCCTTCAACCATTTTCTGGTGCCTGTCCATCAGTCTCAACAGGAAAAGATAGAATTGCTGCTCAAAAATGTTTGTTGATGATATGTAAAGTTGTGGAAAGTCAATACAATTAGCCAGAGAAAAACACATGGGCTTGAATGTTCAGGAAGGATTGGACTTTGCCTCGCCGACTCCAGCAGTCCCAATGTCATTTTATGTGGGACTTCTTCCACCCCCCACTCAGGAATAAATCCCGCCTTGGAGACCAATCCGATTGGCTGGCAATTTTCCAGTCCCTCCAGCAACAGCACTGCAGTGGCCGGAAGAGGAACTGTAAAGAGCTGCCTGGCACTAAGTCACAGGAACCGGAGGACAGGTAGTCCTGTCCTATAAAAAGCTGTGGGTTCCCTAAATCACGGACAACAAGGACTTCCAACAATGAATTGGATTGGATTTTGTTTATTGGCACGTGTACCGAGGTACAGTGAAAAGTATGTTTCTGCGAGCAGCTTAACAGATCATTAAGTACATGAAAAGAAAAGGAAATAAAAGAAAATACATAATAGGGCAACACAAGGTACACAATGTAACTACATAAACACGGCATCGGATGAAGCACATAGGGGTGCAGTGTTAATCAGGTCAATCCATAAGAGGGTCGTTTAGTAGTCTGGTAACGGCGGGGAAGAAGCTGTTTTTGACTCAGTTTGTGCGTGTTCCCAGACTTTTGTATCTCCTGCCCGATGGAATAAGTTGGTAAAAGCTATAAACAACACTTGTGCTCTGCCTGTGCTCCCTAGGGATAACTCCGGCAGTCCCACCATGTGATCTCTTTTCTAGTCATGTCATCACATTCTCATGTGATCACTTGGCTTACAGTCCCAGAGTGGGGAGCGTAGGGAATGCTTCCCATCTGAGATCTAACTATGTTAATTTATACGTTTTCTTCCCGAGCTCTATCCTGCCTCCCTAAAAATTGAGGCTGGGCGGGAAAAGGCACGTAACTGGCCATTAAGTGGCCACTTAACGACCTTCTCTGGAACAAGGCTTCTCCTCTAAAGGCCCTGCCCGCCCCAGTTAAGATCGCTACCAGGTTGGGACTGGTGGGAACACAGAGGGAATTTTCTCTGTGCGATTTCACACTAATCCCCTGTGAAGAGTTATTTGAACAAGCTAGGTTCCCAGAACTCTCGGCCGGTGTTTATGCTTGACTGATTGGCTTATTAAGAGAACCTGGGACTGGGATTCCTCCCATTGGCCTCGGCAAATCCCTATCGCACACGGACAATTCAATGTCATTGGCTTCACCACCTCAACCATTTTTGGCCCGGGCTCTATCAAGAACAGTCCTCATCTCCTGTCCCACACAACCAGCTATGAATGCGGAAAGCCTGCAAGAAATCTCACTGAAACTTACATTGTTGACTTTCTCACTCGTCTCCTGTTTCTCTTTCTTCCCTTTTTCTCTGCTGCATCGTGTCTTCTCCTTTGTTCTTTTCCCTCCCTCCTCCTCTCTATTCTCTCTTTGGGCAGGATTTATCCATTTTGAGGATCCGGCGATGCCTGTCCCACTGACCAGAGTGGCAGGATCCCGCACCAGATTCTGGGCTTGCAAGCTCATTAATTATGTCCAGGCGGCTTCCCCTCCGACTGCCGGCAGGACAGAATCTGATTAGTACGCCCACCCTCAGCTGACAGGTTCGAAGTTCCCTGTGCCATAGTTAGCAGTCCAGTCCACTCACATCACTCTCTCCAACTCACCTCTCTTCCCCAGACCCTTCAGGATGTCAGGAGCCAGCAGCCTCAAGAAGAATTCTGTCCCTTGATTCAACCATCCCCCCCCTGCAATGGCTCCCTTGGCCCATTGGGACCTCTACCCACCACATCTGGAGTATTTGTGCATCCCTGTCCACTAGATGATCTGGTATGCCATTGACATCCCCTGGTTTGTGAGGTTTTCATGCAACGATGTCAGCGTCCAGACCCTCTCCCCTCAGTCTGCCCTCTGCCTTCCATTGTTCATCTTCTTCATCCATTTCCTTGCCCCTCTGTCTGCCTCATGATCCCTTGCCCATTCCCCCCCCCTTCCACAACCCCTTTCCACATTTCCCCCCTTGTCTTCATTCGGCCAACCCTCCCCCAATTTGGCCCACCCCGCACTCCGTCCCTGGTGGAATTTCAGACCGTTGTTCTGGTGGCAGCCTGATTCCTGCAGCACAATGCGGTCCAGATACACACTGCTGTTTGACTCCAGGGGCCAGGAGACCCCTGTACTCCCCAACTCCAGGCACTGTACTGATCCGACTCAGTCACACAGGAGGGTCCATGGATCGAGCAGTATGGTGCTGTCCAGGAAGACCCACTCGGAGATGGAGGCAGGAGCGAGGACTGCCTTGTGCATGCCACTCATTAACAATCGGGTTTGATGCCGATGCAAATTCCTGCTGGCCTGATACTGGATTGAAAGACCTGCCAGGCTGCCAGCGGGCAGCCATTTTAATGCAAACTCTTGAATGGAAATAATGGTTGTGTCACCTGCCAGCAGGATGGCCGACCTGCCATTGATCTGCCATTGACCCGCATTGACCTGCCATTGACCCATCATTGACCCGCCATTGACCCAGCATTGACCTGCCATTGACCCTCCATTGACCCGCCATTGACCTGCCATTGACCCATCATTGACCCGCCATTGACCCAGCATTGACCTGCCATTGACCCTCCATTGACCGGCCACTGACCTGCCATTGACCCTTCATTGACTTGCCATTGACCTCCCGTTGACCCGCCATTGACCTGATATTGACCCATCATTAACCTGCCATTGACCCACCATTGACCTGCCATTGACCTACCGTTGACCCACCACTGACCCGCCATTGACCTACCATTGACCTGCCATTGACCTACCATTGACCCGCCATTGACCTGTCTTTGATCTGCCATTGACCCACCATTGACCTGTCTTTGATCTGCCATTGACCTGCCATTGGGAGAATTGCAACGGGATTTCACACCGATGGGTGTCCGACATTTTGGCTCCTGCGAGGTTCACCCGCGCCCACCCACCCACCACCAAAACCGCCGCCGGCTGGCTGCCCTTCATTTCTCCTTTTTTTTGTTGCCTTTGTTTCACTCTTTTCTTTCGCTTCTCTGGCTCAGCCTCTGCTCCTTTGTTTCTCTTTGGCAGCCACTCTTCAATGGCTCTTATTGTTGGCTCCCATTGCGGAAGTCAGGAAGGACATCTGCGACTTCAAAAGGAGAACTAACTTGACAATAATTCTGAAAACCTCCGGGGTTAACTACGCACTTTCGGCTCGCCGTGCGCTTGACTGTCCCAAAGTCTTGGCCCTTGCCAATTCTATGCCCACGTTCTCAATCATCGGGGTGAAATCTTGCAGGGAGACAGTGTGCGCACCCCATTAGGCAAATGGAAAGCACTGATACAGCTCTCTCAGCAACTTGGAGACTTCTAAAAAGGTGACGGGCTTTCACTCGTTAAACAGCTGTCTCCAGTCGGAAATAAAAGGCCGTTTCAAGTCTGCCGTACATTTTGGAGTTGCTTTGACTGCTGGTGAAATGTCACCTACCAATCAAGGGGCAGCCATGCGTGGCTGGCATAAAACCTGAGGTTTGATTTGATTTGTTTTGATTTGATTTTGATTTCTTGTCACATGTACCGAAGTACAGTGAAAAGTATATTTCTGCTGCCAAGGGAACGGACACAGTACACATGTAGGATATGGAAGGTTGCTCCGAGTTTAATCTGTGAAATAGCGCAAACGCAAAGTCTAACGTGGACTGTTTTTTTTTTTTTTGTCACCACCCAAATTCAGCTTTTAATCTGACCACCCAGTCAATACTCAACTTCTATGTAACCCAGCCGGTGATATTTCCGAAGTATAGCTCCTGATTTAGACGACGCTGCCTGGCTTCCCTGCCACTCTGACCCATACTGGCACCAATCACTTCCACATTTCTCACTAAAAATAAACTAATCAGGGAGCTTCAGGTAACCCCCCCCCCCCCCCCCCCCCCCCACCCCTCCCACCCACCCACCCCCATCTCCCCATCTCATACTTTTTGGCAGAGCTACAAGTTCAGTTGTGTAGACAGGGTGAACTGAAGCAAAAACAACATGTGGAACGCATCAGTCTCATAATTTTCAACATGGGCTGCTATAATAGGCCTTCCTTATTGCCAAGCACAACCTCTGTAATTCAACAAATTAGACAGTGCCCCTGAGAATTGTCAGTGTGCAGCTGTTTGGCATGTGTGTGTATTCCGAGCACTGGAGTTCTCCTGGTCAAACTGGGAAGGACAGCAGGTCCATCGTGCAGTCAATCAGATTGCTGCCCGTCTCCATGCTGATTAACCCCTCAGAATATTTACACATCTGCTAAGGCCACACACACATACACACACAAGGCCTAAACAATCAAAGTCGCACCACACTCGCAGATAGCTGAAAACATAATACCGTTCAACACACAAATTTATAAAGGCAAATATTTAATTTCTACTCTTTTAGTTCCACATTGTGACTGGAATTTCGCACAACAACCCAAATGTTAGGAGGCATGAAATTGGGCCAGGTGGGCGCTGGGGGGGAGTCAATCCAATGCCTGCACACCCTCTGCTGGTACTTTACCTGCAGTGGGGTGGGTGTTGGACCATCAGCCTGCCCTTGGCCCAATTGAGGTGCTTAAATGAACAGGTAACGGCCATTTAATGGCCTCCTCCCACTGCTGCTGGCATTCTAGCTGCAGCGGGGTGGCATTAACACACCATCTGCAGGTATACACAGGCGACCCGCCATCAGGCACAGAGATATTTTGGCACCCTCTGTTCCACAGAGTGGTTGACACCATTTGAACGCCCTCCCCCGGCTTCCCGATCGCCTCCCTCCCTGAACCCTTCACCAGAGCCTGCCTGAGTGGGCCCTGGTAAGGACCCCAATTATCTCAAACCCCAGCCCCCAGTGACACCGCGGCTCACAGATAGAGCGCAGTCCCAGCGACGGCCACCATCTCCGACAGCACTGCTGCCACTGGGGAAATAGCCTCCCGCCTGCAATCAACTGCCTGAGCGACTCAAAGTTGCATCCTGCCTTCCGGGGCCAGTGGAGATGGAAGTTTCTACGTAAAATTCAGCTCTGAATTTCAGTCCCTGTATATAAGGATTGGATAGGGTGGACAGTGAGAGCCTTTTTCCTCGGATGGTGATGTCTCGCACGAGGAGACATAGCTTTAAATTGAGGGGAGATAGATATAGGACAGATGTCTGGGGGGGGGGGGGGGGGGGGGGCGGGTGGAAAACTATTTACATACATTCATTCATTAAAATTTCAGAGAAGGTTACAAATTTAGACGGTCGGGCGCCTTGATCCGCCGTTGCGAGCGCCGCAGTGCTGGTGGCGAGTCAGGCGTCGGCTCGGTCGTCGGTGACTCCGGGAGCATGTCGACATCCTCATCATCCCCGGGTGGGACCAAGGGGAGGATGGACTGTCCTGGAGCGGGAGCTGTGGTGGGGTGCGCTGGAGGAAAGGAGGGTGGGACCGGGGCGGGGGGGGGTGGGGGTGGTGGGGGGGCACCCAGCTGGTGCCAGGTCCCTGAGGGAGACTGTGTCTTGGCGGCCATGGGGGTACGCTACGTAGGCGTACTGCGGATTTGCGTGGAGTAGCTGTACCCTCTCAACCAACGGGTCCGCCTTGTGGAGCTGCACGTGCTTGCGGAGGAGGACGGGTCCTGGAGCTGCCAGCCACGTTGGGAGCGAAACCCCGGAGGTGGACTTCCTGGGGAAGGTAAAGAGACGTTCTTGGGGGGTTTCATTAGTCGCCGTGCACAGAAGCGACCGAATGGAGTGAAGTGCGTCGAGGACCTCCTCCCAGCGGGAGGCCGGGAGATTTCTGGACCGTAGGGCCAGCTGGACGGCCTTCCAGACCGTCCCATTCTCCCGCTCCACCTGCCCGTTTCCCCGGGGGTTGTAGTTGGTCGTCCTGCTCGAGGCAATGCCCCTGTTGAGCAGGTACTGGCGCAGCTCATCGCTCATAAATGAGGATCCCCGGTCGCTGTGGATGTAGGCGGGGAAACCGAACAGAGCGAAGATGGTGTTGAGGGCCTTGATGACGGTGGCAGACGTCATATCGGGGCATGGGATGGCGAAGGGGAATCTGGAATATTTGGCAACCACATTGAGAAAATACGTGTTGCGGTTGGTGGAGGGGAGGGGCCCTTTGAAGTCCACGCTGAAGCGTTCAAAGGGGCGGGTGGCCTTCACCAGGCGCGCGTGGTCTGGCCGGTAGAAGTGCGGTTCACACTCCGCGCAGACCTGGCAGTCTCTGGTGACAGCCCTGACTTCCTCGATGGAGTAGGGCAGATTGTGGGCCTTAATGAAGTGATAAAAACGGGTGACCCCTGGGTGACAGAGATCGTTGTGCAGGGTCCGGAGTCGGTCCACTTGTGCGCTGGCACTTGTACCTCGGGACAGGGCATCGGGCGGCTCGTTGAGCTTACCGGGGCGATTCAAAATCTCGTAACGTAGGTGGAGAGCTCGATCCTCCACCTCCAGATCTTATCATTTTTGATCTTGCCCCGCTGTGTGTTGTTAAACATGAAGGGAACCGACCGTTGGTCTGTGAGGAGAGTGAATCTCCTGCCGGCCAGGTAATGTCTCCAATA
Source organism: Scyliorhinus torazame (assembly GCF_047496885.1). NCBI lineage: Eukaryota > Metazoa > Chordata > Chondrichthyes > Carcharhiniformes > Scyliorhinidae > Scyliorhinus > Scyliorhinus torazame. The sequence continues at coordinate 245,622,076 of NC_092716.1, forward strand.
TCTCACAGCTTCAACGATAGCTTGGGCCTCCTTTCGACGGAGGAGTGCCGGATTTCGGAGGCATGGAGGATGCAGGAAAAGAATGCCACAGGCCTGCCTGCCTGGTTGAGGGTGGCGGCCAGAGTGACGTCTGATGTATCGCTCTCAACTTGGAAGTGGAGCGTCTCGTCGACCGCGTGCATCGCGGCCTTGGCGATGTCGTCCTTGATACGGTCGAAGGTCTGGTGAGCCTCGGCCGTCAGTGGGAAACCGGTGGAGTGGATGAGTGGGCGGGCCTTGTCCGCGTAGTTAGGGACCCACTGGGCGTAGTACAAAAAGAACCCCAGGCATCCTTTGATGGCCTTGGGACAGTGGAGAAGGGGGAGATCCATGAGGGGGCGCATGCGATTGGGGTCGGGCCCTAGAACTCCGTTCTGAATCACATAGCCGAGGATGGTTAATCGGTTTGTGCTGAACACACACTTCTCCTTGTTGTTGGTTAGGTTGAGGAGTTTGGCGGTGTGGAGAAATTTTGAAAGGTTAGCGTTGTGGTCCTGCTGGTCATGGCCGCAGATGGTGACATTATCTAGGTACGGGAAAGTGGCCCGCAGTCCGTACTGGTCAACCATTCTGTCCATCTCCTGTTGGAAGACCGAGACCCCGTTAGTGACGCCGAAGGGAATCCTAAGGAAGTGATATAGGCTACCGTCTTCTTCAAACACAGTGTATGGGTGGTCCGCCTTGTGAATGGGGAGCTGGTGGTAGGCAGATTTCAGGTCCACTGTCGAGAAGACCTGGTACTGTGCAATCTGATTGACCATATCAGATATGCGTGGGAGGGGGTAGGCGTCGAGCTGCGTGTACCGATTGATGGTCTGACTGTAGTCAACGACCATCCTGTTTTTCTCCCCCGTTTTCACCACTACCATTTGGGCTCTCCAGGGGCTGTTGCTGGCCTCGATGATACCGTCCCGTAGCAGCCGCTGGACCTCAGACCTGATGAAGGTCAAGTCCTGGGCGCTGTATAGTCTGCTGCTGGTGGCGACGGGTTTGCAATCCGGGGTGAGGTTTTCAAACAGAGAAGGCGGGTCGACTTTAAGGGTCGTGAGGCCGCATACAGTAAGGGGTGGTAGGGGCCCGCCAAATTTCAGGGTTAGGCCCTGGAGGTTGCACTGGAAGTCCAGGCTGAGTAGCAAGGCAACGCAGAGGTTGGGGAAGGTGTAGAGCCGGAAGCTGCTGAACTCTACGCCCTGGATGGTGAGGGTGGCGATGCAGTACCCCCAGATCGCCACGGAGTGGGATCCGGAGCCCAGGGAGATTCTTTGGTTCATGGGGTATACCGCGAGGGAGTAGCGCCTTACCGTATCGGGATGGATGAAGCTCTCAGTGCTCCCGGAGTCCAGAAGGCAGGATATCGCATGCCCGTCGACCTTCACCTTTGTTGGCGCGGTCGCGAGGTTGTGCGGTCGGGACTGGTCGATCGTGACAGAGGGGAGACGCGGCTGGTCGTCGGCGGTTGCAGGCGATGAGCGGCCCGATGAGGTGCCTGACGGGCAGGGGTCCTGAGGCGGGGAAGATGGCGGCGCTCATGGGCCGCACGTGTCCTGGGGCAGACAAGATGGCGGCGCCCACGAGCCGCATGTATTGTAAGGGGAGCAAGATGGCGGCGCCCACGGGCCACACGTGGTCTGAGGCGAGGAAAATGGCGGCGCCCACTGGCCGCACGCTGGGGGTGCAGGGACAATAGCGGCGATTGAGGGGGCGTGGCACACTGCAGGCCTTGCTGAGCGCACTCCACGCCGGGCAGCGCTGCCGGGGGTGTTTTGTCTGTCCGCAGAAATAGCACTTGGGTCCCCCGGGGTTGGTTGGCTGCCGTACGGCGCAGGCGTGGGGTTGGTTGGGGGCAGTCGCTGATGGGGTCCACGATGGGGTGGCCGCTGGCGGGGTCCACGATGCCCAGGAGGGGTGGGCCGTGCGGTCGGGGGCATACGCCTGTACATTGCATGAGGCGACTGTGAGTGAGAGCGCTAGTTTCTTGGTCACCGCGAGGTCAAGCGTAACCCCTTCTAAGAGGCGCTGGCGGATGTAGGCCAGCCCTATGCCCGCAATAAACGCGTCTCTCATTAGCACTTTAGAATGTTTAGTGGCCGAAATGGCCTGGCAATCACAGTCTCTCACCAGGGCGAGCAGGGCACGCCAGAAATCTTCCACAGACTCACCGGGAAGTTGGTGCCGCGTGGACAGGAGGTGCCTGGCGTAGATCTTGTTGGTCTGCTGAGCGTAATTCTCCTTCAGTAGCACCATGGCCTCTGCGTAGGTAGGCGCATCCTGGATGAGAGGAAAGACATCGGAGCTCAGCCGAGTGTACAGAATCTAGAGCTTCTGTGCTTCTGCGATTGGGTCTGTCGCAGATCTGATGTATGCTTCAAAGCAAGCTAGCCAATGTGCAAAGTCCTTTTGGCGTTGTCTGCTTGAGGATGCAGCTGCAGGCGATCCGGCTTGAGGCGGAGATCCACCTTTGTAAAATCTTTGTGTAATAAATTGATGCACTATCAATTACGACGAGACGAGAGTAGAGAGTAATCGAGGCTTTATTACACAGAGATGTGTAGCCTCCTATAGCTGCTGCCGAAATGGCTGCTGTTCGGAGAGCGCACACATTTATGCTCCGCCTACTGGGCGGAGCCAGCAGGCAGGGATCTACCCCCGTACATGTAGTACAGGGGCCTTACCGTAATACCCATATATACAATATAATACAACAGTGGTGACTACCACACAGACACGTGATGTCACAAGGGCAAAATTCATTTTGAATGATTACATAAAATACTGATAGCTTGGTGACAATTTCTTTCAGGCTTCACCTGATATTAATGGAAAAGTATACACAGGCCCTATGTAAAACAAGCTGATGGTGCAGGATTTCATTTTTTGAGGGTATCTCTCATAGCGACGGAGACCAGAATACTGAGCATTGTGGGTACTGTGATGAATGTAGGAAATTTTTATTACATATTATATATATCTGTTGCAGTAATGTTATTAAAGAACCTAGGCTAAGATATCCAGACTCTGACAGGGGGAATGGAGAAGGGGGTGGTGTCGGCGATTTCTGGGGCCATTCTGGGAGAAGAGAACGCACCGCTGGAGGGAATTAAGGCAAGGTGGGAGGAAGAGTTGGGAGAGGGCATGGAGATGGGGTTGTAGTGTGAGGTGCTCCGGAGGATAAATGCCTCAACTTTGCGCGCAAGGTTGGGGCTGATACAGCTGAAGGTGGTGTATAGGGCGCACCTCACAAAGGCGAGGATGAGCCAACTCTTTGAGGGGGTAGGGGATGTTTGTGAACATTGCGGAAGAGGCCCCGCAACTACATTCATATGTTTTGGTCCTGTCCAAAGCTGGAGGGGGGATTGGAGGGAGGCGTTCAAGGTAATTTTGAACGTGGTACACGTGAGGCTTGAGTCTCTGAGGCCATATTCGGGGTTGGATTGGCCGGGGTTGGAAGCGGCTGCGGGGGGCAGATGTTTTAGCCTTCACCTCGCTGATCGCCCGAAGGCGGACCCTGTTGGGGTGGAAGGCAGTTTCTCCACCCTGTGCCCTGGCGTGGCGGGGGGAACTGTTGGAGTTTTTAACACTCGAGAAGGTGACGTTTGAGTTGAGAGGAGGGATGGGAGGCTTCTATAATTCATGGGCTTTGTTTATTACCCACTTTCAAGAATTGGATGACATCGAACATTAGGGGGGTGTTGGGGTGGTGGGGTGGGTTGGGGGGGGGGAGGCAGTTGGACTGTGGATGCTGTTGGTGACTATGTATGGGAGGTTTCCTGAATCCTTTTCTTTGGTGTTTGTATTTAAAATGTTGAGGGTTGTTTGGGGCTGGTGGGAGGGAGGAATTGTTGGTCAGGGGATTGACATTGTATTTGTTAAATTTCATAGATTATCATAGAATTTACAGTGCAGAAGGAGGCCATTCGGCCCATCGAGTCTGCACCGGCTCTTAGAAAGAGCACCCGACCCAAGGTCAGCACCTCACCTCTTTGCCCTTAAGCCTCACGTGTACCACATTCAAAATTTGGATGTAAATGTGAAAAAGGAGGGGAATAAAAATATTTATTTTAAAATAGATATCCCGACTCTGTGTCTGCTAAGGCTGTAATTAAGAGGTTGTAAAAGATACATGCGTAGATACATAGAAGATAGGAGTAGGAGGAGGCCTTTTGGCCCTTCGAGCCTGCTCCGCCATACATCACGATCATGGCTGATCATCCAACTCAATAGCCTAATCCTGCTTTCTCCCCATAGCCTTTGATCCTATTCTCCCCAAGTTCTATAGCGAGCCACCTGTTGAATATATTCAAAGTTTTAGCATCAACTATGTCCTGTGGTACATAGAACATAGAAAAAACATAGAACATAGAAAAATACAGCACAGAACAGGCCCTTCGGCCCACGATGTTGTGCCGAACATTTGTCCTAGATTAATCATAGATTATCATTGAATTTACAGTGCAGAAGGAGGCCATTCGGCCCATTGAGTCTGTACCGGCTCTTGGAAAGAGCACCCTACCCAAAGTCAACACCTCCACCCTATCCCCATAACCCAGCAACCCCACCCAACAGTAAGGGCAATTTGGGACACTAAGGGCAATTTATCATGGCCAATCCACCTAACTTGCACATCTTTGGACTGTGGGAGGAAACCGGAGCACCCGGAGGAAACCCACGCAGACACGGGGAGGATGTGCAGACTCCGCACAGACAGTGACCCAAGCCGGAATCGAACCTGGGACCCTGGAGCTGTGAAGCAATTGTGCTATCCACAATGCTACCGTGCTGCCCTTAAGAACAAATAAATCTACACTATATCATTTTACCGTAATGTGGTAATGAATTCCACAGACTCATCATTCTTGGGGTGAAGAAATGTCTCCTTATCTCTATCCAACATGGTTTACCCTGAATCCTCAAACTGTGACCCCTGGCTCTGGACACACCCATCATTGGTAAGGAGCTGTGACCGGTGAGTAGATGCCGAGGTGCGGCTTTGTAAACATAATGGGACACAGTCTCAGGAGAAGAGATTGAGTAACTTGGAGGTGATCAATCAGTGGGGCAATTAGAGCTGGATTCCTGTTGCCTGGGAATTCATTGCTGTTAGAAGAAGCAAGGTGGCCTCCAGGTTAATTTGGAGTTGCTGTTGAAGGGAAAGGAGAAGCTAAATCCTCAAAGGAGAGGAGCTGAAGCCCTTGTGTGACTTGAAGCTAGCTGGTAATCCATTCTGTCATTTATCGCCTAACTTCACATTGTTTGCTCTTATTCAATACTCAGTGATCACCGATACCTAATGGGAAGCTTTCTGGGATTTGCCTTCATTTTGTCTGCCCTTTGGTGTGCAACCTGTTGTTTGTGTTCAACCAGAGTTTTCCTGTTAATTCATGTTTGATTTGTTAACAGTACAGGATAGATTGTATTGACTGTTTGCTTTGTTAATTCTTGTATAGCAAAGTTTCTACTGATTGTTTCAAGCAATGAAATCTTCTGGCTTCTTTCTTTTAGTAAGTACCTGGAATTTCAAAGATTGTCTACTTTAACAAAAATGTTAACTGATTTTTAACAATACCCATGCATTTCTGGTAACATCCTGGTAAATCTCTGCAGGCTCTCCAGTGCCTCTATGTCCTTTTTATAATATGGTGACTGGAACTGTGTAATGTACTCTACGTCTGGTCTAACCAATGTTCGATTCAGATTTAGCATGATTTCCCGATTTTTCAATTCTATCCCTCTGCAAATAAAAACTAGCGTTTGGTATGCTTTACAATGCCCTTGCTAACCTACCGTGCAACTTTTAGCAATTGACATATTTGTACTCCAAGAACCTTTTGTTCCTCTGTTCCACCTAGCTTTGCACCTCCCACAGATTTCAGGAAGTGAAGTATCGTACACACCCCTGTCTGCATCAATGGGGCCGAGGTGGAGATGGTTGACAGCTTCAAATTCCTAGGTGTGCACATCGCCAACAATCTGTCCTGGTCCACCCACGTCGACGCTACCACCAAGAAAGCACAACAGTGCCTATCTGTCCTCAGGAAACTGAAGAAATTCAGCACGACTCTTAGCAGTTTTTACAGAATCACCATCGAAAACATCCTACCTGGCTGCATCACAGCCTGGTACGGCAACTGCTCGGCCCAAACCCGTAAGAAACTACAGAGAGTCGTGAACACAGCCTAGTCCATCACACAAACCCGCCTCCCATCCGTTGACTCCATCTACACCTCCCGCTGCCTGGGGAAAGTGGGCAGCATAATCAAAGATCCCTCCCACCCGGGTTATTCTCTCTTCCAACTTCTTCCATCGGGCAGGAGATACAGAAGTCTGAGAACACGCACGAACAGACACAAAAACAGCTTCTTCCCCACTGTTACCAGATTCCTGAATGACCCTCTTATGGACTGAACTGATCTCTCTACGCATCTTCTCTACTGTTGTAGCACGACACTTGTATGCTTCACCCGATGTCTATGGCAAGCATTTACATTGTGTATTTATATCTGTCCTATGTTTTTCACGTATGGAACGATCTGCCTGGACTGTACGCAGAACAATACTTTTCACTGTACCTCAGTACACGTGACAATAAATGTAAATCTAAATCTAAGCAATAACTGACCTGCTTATTATTCCTACCAAAATGTATAACCTCACATTTATCTGTGTTGAACTTCATTTGTTAATTATTTGCCCTTTATATAAGTTTATTTGGGCAGCACGGTAGCACAGTGGTACAGTGGTTAGTACAGTTGCTTCACAGCACCAGGTTCCCAGGTTCGATTCCCGGCTGGGTCACTGTCTGTGCCGAGTCTGCACGTTCTCCCCGTGTCTGCGTGGGTTTCCTCCGGGTACTCCGGTTTCCTCCCACAGTCCAAAGATGTGCAGGTTAGGTGGATTGGCTATACTAAATTGCCCTTAGTGTCCAAAAAGGTTGCGTGGGTTTACGGGGATGGGGTGAAGGTGTGGGGATAGGGTGGAGGTGTGAACTTGGGTGGGGTGCTTTATCCAAGGGCCGGTGTAGACACAGTGGGCCAAATGGCCTTCTTCTGCACTGTAAATTCTATGATTCTATGATGAACCCCAATTTCTGCCATCTGCAAATTTAAAACTTGTGCATTGAATGCCAAAGTCCAAATCATTAATGGAAATAGTACACAGTCGTAGCCCCAGCACTGATCCCTGTGGTACACCATTTCCCACCCTCTGACATTCTGAATCATAGAATCGTAGAATTGCTACAGTACACATGAAGGCCATTATCCTTTCGAGTCTGCCCTGACCCTCCGAAAGAGCATCCCGCCTAGACCCACTCCCCCGCCCTAGCCCCATAACCCCACCTAACCTTTGGACACTAAGGGACAATTTAGCACGGCCAATCTGCCTAACCTGCACATCTTTAAAGCACCTGGAGGAAACCCAAGCAGAAACAGGGAGAATGTGCAAACTCCACACAGTCACCCAAGGTGGGAATCAAACCCGGGTCTCTGACGCTGTGAGGCAGCAACGCCAACTACTTTGCCACAGTGTGGCTCCCTCTACCCTCTACTCCCGCTCTCGGCATTGTGTCTTGAACCAGTTGGCAATCCAGTCCCCTGGCTTCATATTCTCTGAAATTATTCGGTGCTCGATTATGGAGCCCTCTATCAAAAGCCTTTTGAAGATCCAGATAAATTACAACTACTCCCTTACTATTGTTTACCCTCACTCTTACATTCCCAAAAATAATAATGTTCAAGCAAGTTATTCCCTTTTGAAACACATGCTGACTATTCATTATTATATTTCTCATTTCGAGAGGTTCTCCTTCAGTAAGGGTTTCATCACTTTTCCCGCCACTGTTGTTGAGCTGACTGGTCTCTAATTTCCTGGACATTGTTTGATGCCCCCTTTCTTAAATATAGGAATTGCGTTAGCTATCTGCCAGTCCTCTGGCACTACACGTTTTCTCGAATGAGTTATTTCTGCAGTATCTGTAGGGCTTGGAAACAGATGTGGAAATAGTTGGCACATTGGAACAGACTTGGCAAGCGTAAGACGAGCGATCAGCATCCTGACACTGGATCTGTTTGATGGTGTTTGAAATGCTTGACTTGGCAGCAACATTAAAATGTAAGGCAAATGACTAAGGTATGCAATTCAAATTGTCTCCATTGCCTGGCACTCAGTTTTCTTTAGAAATCAGCGGATGTAGTAGCTTTAAACTTCTAATTCCGTCAAGATTAACCATGATGTGGAGATGCCGGCGTTGGACTGGGGTGAGCACAGTAAGAAGTCTTACAACGCCAGGTTAAAGTCCAACAGGTTTGTTTCGATGTCACTAGCTTTCGGAACGCTGCCCCTTCCTCAGGTGAATGAAGAGGTCTGTCAAGGTCTTTCCAAGGGCCGGTACAGACTCGATGGCCCAAATGGCCTTCTTCTGCACTGTAAATTCTATGATTCTATGATGAACCCCAATTTCTGCCATCTGAGACTGAGCAGAAGCTTATAGCCAAGTTCCGCACACATGAGTGCGGCCTCAACCGGGACCTGGGATTCATGTTGCATTACATTCATCCCCCACCATCTGGCCTGCGAAATCCTACCAACTGTCCTGGCTTGACACAATTCACACCTCTTTAACCTGGGGTTACCCCATCTATGGATCTGTAAAGATTTAATCACCTGCTAATGCTCGCATTCCAAGCATTGTCTGGCATCTTTGAATCTGTCGATATATATGTTTCTGGAACATACCCCTTCATTCACCTGAGGAAGGAGCAGCGCTCCGAAAGCTAGTGACGTCAAGATTAACGTCAATGGTCTGGAGTGAGGGGTTCATTGTCATATGTAGAGAATCCACCATCTTACACTGGCACACAGTTTGTCTTTGAGTTCAGCTTCCAAGTGAGTCAACTGAGACGCAGCCTTTTCAAAATTGCTTGACCAACCTCTAAAACGTTTAGAGACCTGGAGGCATTGCTTATGAAGTTACGAAACGGCCACCCATTCTGTAATACTCTTAGACATTCTGCTGTCTCAGATTTGATATTAAAAGCAGTAACTATCGTTAGTTCTGCCTGAAGCTTTGTCAGCCAGGAATTTTATTTGTTGCCATTTCTCTCAGCTTTGATTGCTGAAATGTCAAATGGCCTAAAAAAAAAAGAGATGTAGGAACTTAACTTTGAAATAATATCTTTGTCGTCGTGCCAATATTTTTCCTTCTTGCAGTTATTAATCGGGTCCAATGATTTCAGATCTCTGGTTGGTACATTTGTTTTCGGATAGCTTTCTGCTAAATGGGATTTGCAGTGACCCGACACTAAACACTCAGCACTTTGTGTAAAAAGAAACCCTTTGACTTGGAAGCTGTTCTTGCTAAATATCCAGGGATACCATTTTGAGCTTGTTCATACAGTGTAATCAGACTTCAACAAGACATTCCTGTGGTCACAGTTAGGCTCTATCAATGTTAAAGTACATGAAAGTAGTTCATTGGTTTGTGAAGAACTAACATTTCCATCCTTACCCCCCCCCCCAACCCGAGGAAACTGATTCCCCATCTAGTACCTCGTGGAAAAATCCCTTTTGGTAATCTTCTCCTTTGGATTAAAGTTCATGTTCTGGCTTGGCTTGTAAATGAATGAAGGCAAGTCAAGAAGTGGGAGGATGACAACTTCACTCAAGTTCCACACCTCCCTGGAAGCTGCCCGCCGGAGGATTACTTCACCACATTGCAGTTGCCAATGTAAAATTAAGCAAGGTTAGCCTACCAAGACCAGACTTAACATTGTGTGAATAGTTGGTGCAGACACTTTGTGGCTTAAGGTGAAGAGCTTTCTTTTGGCTGATGGGGTGATGTGGATTCGACTGGAAGGAATTTGAGAATGTGTAAGAGACTTCGATAAATGAAGGTGGTAAGCTTCTTTGGCCAGTTGATGAAACAAAGCAGGGAGTTGCTCTTTACCTGTCTTACACTGAGTGACTGATTACCTGCTGTTGACCTGACCTTGGAGCGCTCTATGCCAAAACAGTGGCTGACTTTCTGTGCTCATGTAGAGTTAGGGCCTTCATTAAATTGATTGCATTTTGCATCATGGTTAATTTTCCAATATGGCTTCCATTATAATGTTGGATAGGGTTAGGAGTGTAATGTATGCGAGGTTGATGGGAGTCAGGTTTATAAAACAGAGTAAACACGTTTATATAAATACGATTCAAGTGTATGTGCACAATCTGGTACCAAACTATTTATTTGGAATGTTAAAAACAAAACTGTTACAGAAACAGTATACAGAGTATGCAAAATAATTCATCATGAGTTAATAGTGATTCATTGCAGAGTATAACATACAAAATAGTCTATAGGCTAAGTAATGTGTTCCAGTGCTGTGCATAATTAACAGTCTAGCAATATATTATTTCCTGTCTAATGTGGAGGTCCTTACTTTGAAGATCCTGACCAGTTATATTCTGTGTTTACAGTAAAATTCACAATAAACCATCAGGAAACAGCAAGGAAAGACAATGAAATCAAGTTAACACACTGTGTGCAGTAAAAACAAAAAGCAAATGATTAACTTGAGTATAAAACACAGCCAGTGGTCCGTCATGCAAGTCCACAAAAATAAAATATTATGAACAAACAAATATCTCCAGGGCAGCTACCTGCCTTTAAACTCATGCCTCGACATGCAACTCTTGACAGTTTTAAATGCAGGAAAGTTGTTGCTGTTTAATTGAGTCATGGACAGGATTGTGCTCCATAGACTAAAATGTCATCCACTTTTGTGGACACCAACAATCATATCTCACAAATGCCTATTTAAAAATTAGAGATGACAGAGGAGGCAGTGGTTTAGTGGTATTGTCGCTGGACTAGTAATACAAAGACCAAGGGTAATGCTCTGGGGACCCTGGTTCGAATCCCACCACACCAGGTGAAGTTTGAATTCAATAGAAATCTGGAATGAAAAGTCAAAGGATGACCATGAAACCATTGTCAATTGTTGTAAAAAAAAACATTTGGTTCGCTAATGTCCTTTAGGGAAGGAAATCTGCCATCCTTACCTGGTCTGGCCTACATGTGACTCCAGATTGACACTGAAAATGCCCTCAGGGCTGGGCAATAAATGCTGGTCCCACATCCCTGTTAGTGAGGCCACACCTGGAGGACTGTGTTCAGTTTTGGTCTCCTTACCTGAGAAAGGACGTACTGGCGCTGGAGGGTGTGCAGAGGAGATTCACTAGGTTAATCCCAGAGCTGAAGGGGTTGGATTACGAGGAGAGGTTGAGTAGACTGGGACTGTACTCATTGGAATTTAGAAGGATGCGGGGGGGGATCTTATAGAAACATATAAAATTATGAAGGGAATAGATAGGATAGATGCGGGCAGGTTGTTTCCACTGGCGGGTGAAATCAGAACTAGGGGGCATAGCCTCAAAATAAGGGGAAGTAGATTTAGGACTGAGTTTAGGAGGAACCTCTTCACCCAAAGGGTTGTGAATCTATGGAATTCCCTGCCCAGTGAAGCAATTGAGGCTCCTTCATTAAATGTTTTCAAGATAAAGATAGATAGTTTTTTGAAGAATAGAGGGATTAAGGGTTATGGTGTTCGGGCCGGAAAGTGGAGCTGAGTACAAAAAAGATCAGCCATGATCTCATTGAATGGCGGAGCAGGCTCGAGGGGCCAGATGGCCTACTCCTGCTCCTAGTTCTTATGTTCTTATCCCCTGAGCAAAGACATTTTTAAAAAAATGTTAGGGGACAATGTAAAATTCTGACTAAGGATTGAGAGAGCTGGATACTCACTCCTGAGTGAGAAGGAGTTAAAAGGCTGATGGAGGCAAAGTCAATCATGTCTTTCAAAAAGGAAGCACCCGATTGGAGGGCAGGGGAAAAACAGTCCAGTAAATTGTCACTTGCAGAGAGACACAGCACAGGCTCAAGGGGCTGAATGGTCTCCTTCAGTGAACGATCCTCACTGCATGCCTTGGGCTTGTAGAAAATCCGGATAATAAATGGACATCGCACAGAGGTTGCCTGAATACGTCGTTAGGCTTCAGTGATGTATACCTGTAGAATGGTTCAGCCACGTCTGCGAGTTCTAGTACCATGCCAGGTGGGAAGTCATAAATGATTCGACATCCTTGAGGTGAATACCCAAATGACATGCAATTGGGTTGTCTCAACAACAGGATTAAATTAGCAGCTGGAGATGTGATTGAAGCAGCAATTGGTTTTAAACACTTTTTGACATTTAGGAGTGTAGCGAAATGTAGGAGCTGCCGCTCAACTGAAAGGAATTGTGAGAATGTGATGAAGCGCTGGGCTTGACAACCAAATTAAATTGGGATGGATATTAGAAGCCAGTAGATTGCATGTTCAAACAAGGGAGAACGTGCTGTATGGAACAATGCTGAGGAAATTCATACTTATTTCCAAACTTCAGAGAAAGAAAGATATGGAAAATAATCCACCAGATTACAGATTCTTAGTAAAAGTGTACACTCCTCAATTCAAACAACATTGAACATAATGCCCTTTGTGGTTGACTGAATTCTGGATTATGGCAAGAACAACAGGTTTAGTTATGTACTGCCTTTAATATAAAGGAACACCTCAAAGTGATTCACAAGAGCGTTATGCAGCATGTTTCGCCACTGGAGCGCATGGTCGATCTTCGAGCAGAAGACCAAAACATAGGTTTTAAGGAGGAGTCTTGAAAGAGGAAAGCGATTCACCAAAATGGAGACAAAGTGTTCGCGCCGTCGTGGGCACGGGGACGACCGATTCTGTCCCCCACAGGGGGCCAGCACGGCGCTGGAGCGGTTCACGCCGCTCCAGCCTCCCTTCCCGGCGCCAAATGGGCGCCGCGCCAATCCGCGCATGCGCGGGGGCCAGACCCCCATCGGAGGCCCCCCCCCCCCCGGAGAAGGAGCGCTTTTCCCCACCCCACAGGCCGCCCCCCCCGAACCTTCGCGCAGAGTTCCCGCCGGCAGCGACCAGGGGTGAACGGCGGAGAATCGGCGACCTGAATCGTCAAACGCGCCGCCACAAATGGCACCGATTCTCCGCACCTCGGAGAATCGCGCGCCAGCGTCGGGGCGTCGTGGCGCGGTTGCGGCGATTCTCTGGCCCCGCGCGGGGCTCGGAGAATCGCGCCCATAATGGGGTCAAGGGGTTTAGGGAGGAAATTCCAGATCATGGACCCTGACAATTGACAGCACGGCCACCATTGGCGGAACAGTTAACATCAGGATACTCAAGAGGCCAACATTAGAACAAGGCCGGTATCTCGGTGGCTCGGAGGAAAGTGAAGCGGGGCGAGAAGGATCCATTGGGGAATTGGAATCAATGAGTTGATGAAGCTGGTGATCCTTGACTCCTGAAAGAAAGAAAAATGTATTTTTTAATTGCGTTAAAAGGATGAAGGCGAGAGCAGTGGTTCGAGGGACGCTTAATATCTTGGAGGTATCTGCAATCGTCAATAGATCTGAAAGATGGAGGACAGAATTTCAGTTGGGATCCATGTGGAATAAGTTGGAGCGAGAGAGAATTGCTTCGGAAGGAGATGTCTCTGTGAAAGTGACTTTTGGTAGATACCTGATCAAACACAAGATGAGAAACCAAAAGTAGGGGAAAAAAACGTCTATTCTTAAAGCACGGATGAGTCGAAGGATGGAATGAAACCACGGACCATCACAACTTCGAAATGGGGTCCGTCAGTATTATTGAAGGCAGAGGTAGAGGGCGTGGTGCGTGTGACAGTACAGGGCCCTGATTGTCGATCTCAGGATGTGGCTCAGTAACTTTTCAGATCAACAGCGCGAGTGTTGGGAGAGGGGGTGGTGCGATGGAGTTGGGTGTCATCAATGTGCATTTGGAAACCGTGTGTTTTACATTTCTCCCACTATTTGTGAGGGGAAACTGCTGAGGATGCAGCGGTCAGCAATAGAGACCAGGAGCATAAACCTGAGAATTGGCTGACGCCATTGTCTGTGATACAACAAAAACTTACACTTATATAGTGCCCTTATCTCAGTAAACCATTCCAAGATAATTTACAGGACCTAACGCAGTTCAAGCACAGAATGAGCGTACTTTCCTTTCCCACCATAATGGAGGCTGAGGGTGTTTAATGCCTGAACAAATGCCAGTTGCTCAGTGTAGTTCCTAAGCTATTGCCCTGATCCTTCTGTGCTGCTAACGAGGATATATCCCCACTGGCATCACACTGGAGCTCCAGTCCGCCTGTGGAGTCTGACTAGATGTAAATCTTTGGCTTCAGTCTCGGAGTTATAAATGACACCAGAGGGCCAATGTTCTGAGCACATGCTAATAGCAGGGAAGCTCGTCTGGTGGTTGTACATACTGACAAATTGTGGTTTATTGGTACATACAGCCAATGGGCAATGTTCCCTGTGTCAGCATCACTCACAAAAGCTGCCTTCAGAACAGTGCCTTGCAATGTTCTATCACATTAAAGGCACAATGTAAACACTCGTTGTTGGATCATTGACCCTATACATTTCCTTTGAACTTAGTTAAGTCAATGGAATTTGCTCTGCACATAATGACAACTCAAAACTTCAAACTGTGACATGCACACTTGATGGCGCCGTTCGGTTTGCACACTGTTGAATTGAAATTAACAATGTGTTAGGTTTTAAAACCAATCTGTTTATTCAAAATCGCTTCGTTGTTTGTTGCAGTTCAGGTATAAGGCTCTCGGGTTACTGCTCCGAATTCCGAAGGGCGTGGATTCAACGCCAATCCCAAAAACGTAGGCACCCAATCCATCTGATACGTCAGTGAATGACTGAGGGGAGGCTACAGCCTCAGGAGGTGCTGTCCTGTGGGTGTTAAATCGAGGTTCGACCTGAATGCTCAGGTGAATGCATAAAAATACTTGACATTATTAAAAGCATGGATTTCTCCCAGTGTCCTGGTCTCCGAACCTTAAGGTGATCTAGTAATTTGTCTTAATTTGTGATGTGTTGCTGTGTGCAAATTGGCTGCTGTTTCACAATGGAATCATTTGCTTAATCTGTGTCCAAACCGTGTTGTTTAGCAATATCTGCTGGCTCCCCTAGTTATTTAATTGTTTTGTTTACTTGAAGCGTCCAATACACTTTCTGCTGTAAATATGGAGCAATGATATTAGTTGTTATCATGAAGATTTTCTGCAACTATTACATTGATTATCTGAAAAACCTTCAAAGTTGGAACTCCAGGAGCTAGTTATTGCTTTAAGAATAACTTTCAAATATTTAATGTTCCTTCTTTCCGAATTTCCGATGACTGTAAGAGTCTATTACACCCTGAACTGTTTCTTTAAAAGAACCACTTCCTTAATTCCAACAAGGCTCCAAGTTGAAACGCTGGAAACAGGTGACTGGAGCTTCGTGGAGTTTGAATATCTGACCAATCAAGTATAAAAAGGAACATACGCAAGTTGACCCCAATCATACACTGCATCAACTTGAATCATTCCAACCTCCAGCCTGTACAAGGTGAAGTGCATTAGAAAGGGAAAGGAAAGAACAAAAGACAAGGAGGGACGCCAGGGACCCACAACCGAGGGGGGAGGGAGTGGGGGAAGGAGGCAGGAGGTCTGAGACGGATGAAGAGGGACAACACTGGGGGAGGAAGGTGGAGGGGGAGGGGGACAACCACCCCTCCATCCACAAAAAGAACACGGCTGAAGCCTGATGCACAATCAATTACTCTCGAGACAAGGTGAGTCATAACTAATAGGCTTTAATCAGCTAGAACTGTACCCAGCAGCTTTGATACAGAAAGTGAAGGCTGCTGGAACGGCATTGGTTCTTATACCCCGCCTCTCAGGGCGGAGCTATGCACATTAGCCAATGGTAGACTCCTAGGTCTAGCCAATGGTCATCCACTCTCAGGTACTGCAATACCTGGTATTACCACAAAGCCAACGAAGGGAGAAAGGAAAGTGGGGGGGGCGGGGGGGGGGACAAGGAGAAGAGGGAGCACCCCCCCAGATCTACCAGGGAGGACATCAAGGGGGATGGGCGGGGGAGAGGGGGAGGGATTAGAGAAAGGGGGGCTGGGGGGGGGGGGGGGGGGGGGGGAACACGCCAAACTAGACGGTAATAATTTGAAAATAAAGAAACTTAAGACAAAAGCCTTTTTTACACTGCGCAATAAAAGAAAACAAACGGCAATGTCCACAATTTTGAAAATGTCAACAAAGAGACTTTGTTTTTAAAAGGTGAACCGCGCAGCGTTGCAGTGGAACGAGGCTGATGTCGGAATCTGAGCTCAGTCACTTCTGTTTAAAATTGTTCAGAAGGGCCAGACAGAGATTAGTTTGAGATGAAAATGCTGGAAATGCTCAGCAGCTCTGGCAGCCCCGGTGGAGTGAGAAGCGGCCAGGAGGCGAGACCAGACAATCCCAGCGCCAGGCTGGAAAACCCCACCCGACGTTTCAGGTCGAAGTTCTGCAATGGGAAGTCACCAGTTGGAAATATTTCTTCCTTAGGGCTTGAGTTACATTCCCAATTACCCTGTTCGACATTGTAATACTAGAACCTTTGCGAGCATCATGTTTTGCAACTCGTATTAAATCCATTGCCCGTGCACCATTGACATCTTTAATATTTTCTTTGGATATGCTTCTGTGTCAGCTCGAGCTCAGTTGGCAGCACTTTCATCTCTGAATCGCAAGGTTTAATCCCACTCCAGAGCTTGAGGGAAAGGTCAAGCTGATGCTCCAATGCAGCACCGAGGGAACACTGCACTGTTGGAGGTGCTGTCTTCTGGAAGAGGTGTTAAACCGAGGTCTCCTCTGGTTGCTCGGGCGAATGTAAAATATCCCATGGCGCCATTTCGAAGAAGAGAAGGGGAGTTATTTCTTCCTGGGGTTCCGGACAATATTTATCCCTCAATCAACATCACAAAAAACAGATTGCGGGGGACTGGAGAGTCAAGCGATGCCGGAACAGAGGATGCCGGGCCCGCTAAATAGATGCAAATGATCCATTTGCCTTTATTTACTTCCCCGCTGGCAGGGTGAGCGAGGTCCATGATGTGCGCCAGCATGGGGGTGTAAATAAATGCAGCTGGTTCGTAATGACCCATTTGCATCTATTTAACGGGTCTGGCGCACATCGTGGACCTTGTTCACGCTGCCAGCGGGGTGTGCGTCAGAGCATCACGTTAAGATCGACAGCTGGCGCAGATCCCGATTTTCCCCTGATGCCCGATTCTCCATTCCATTGGGGAATGCGATCCGGCATTTCGGGATGGAGAATCCCACCCTAAATGTGTTGACACATGGACTGAATTGCGTGCAGTCCACGTTCCCATTGGGGGCGCTATTTGTGGTGCAATTCAGAGCGAGGTCATGAACAGCACTCTGTCCACGTGACTCTAGGACAATTCTCAGTCCAGCCAACGCCTGATTCGCTGAGGCCGGAATTGGTGCTGGGAGACCAAGCTCCAGTTCCTGGACCCGGACCTTGAGAGAGTGCTGGGTGCAGCGGAGGAGAGGCGGGATGCCCCTCTTCCAGCCCGCGATTAACCAGGCCTGGGTGGAGGTGTCCCAGGCGGCCAGTGCTGCCAGGCACACCAGGATGGCCGGCACACAATGCCGGAGGAAGACCTCCTTAGAGCAGCTCGGGCGAGTCACCACCTCTGTGCCCCGGGCATCACTCCTGTCCCTCACTCCTCCCATCACCCCACTCCAAGAGGCTAATCAAAACCCACCTGCCTGCATCTCCCTCACATCCCAACACCTATATTATCCTCTTTGGCCAGGTGCCTTGCAGACACATGCTACCAGCTACAGATCCCCCCCTCCGCTCCCCCTCCCCCCGGCTGTGTCATTTTCCCCCATGCATCTCACCATTTCCTTTATTTGCCTTCCAGGAAAAGGCAGCCCATAATAGGCGAGAATGGGAGAAGACCAGAGAGGGTGTCCAGGACCTCAGGGCTCTCACCCCCGGGGGTAGGGGGGTGTTGGAGTTAGCCGGGATGGTGTCGGAGACGGCCGAGGTGGAGGTACGTGTCCGACGACCAAGTGAGCTCCCAATGCAAAATGATGTCTATATGGAAAATGAGTCACCCCGCTCCCACACACCACTCCTTCCCACGATCTCACCGGCTCTTGTTTTGCAGGACCACCATCAAACCATGCCGGCCCCACCCAGATCTCCAGGCCACCCCGGAGGACCAGCCCGTGGATGACACCGATTTCCCGTCACTGCTTTCACCAGCACCCTCCACCACCGCAGAGACTACCACCTCGGTGGGGCATTTTAGTGAGGAGGCTCTTGGGTCACCTTCTGGTGCCCACGTCACAAAATGCTGCAGCACATCAGGTGAAAGCAGCGACACCCAAGGGAGGGGAAAGTTGGAGGGCTGCCCGATCCTAGGAAACACCTGTAGTCCGGACAGGTATCGTGCTTCTGGAAAGAATTTTCCCGCCACTGCTGGGGGTGAAGACGCAGAGCCAGTGTTTACAGGAGGAGGTGTCAGCGACTTTCCAAAGCCTGCAGCCGGCGGAGCCCAACCACATTAATGTGAAGGAGATGGTGACGACAATGCGAGGTACCCAGACCAACACTGAACGGGTGGCGTCCGTGGTGGAAGCTATGAGTCAAAACATCAGAGTCATGGGTCAAGACGTCCAAGGCTTGGAGCACACTGTGAGGTCGATTTCTGAGGCACAGGACAAGGGGCCCAGCCACAAGCAGCCATGTATGGGGCCCACATGGACATTACTGTGGTGCTCTGGAGTTTGACCCATTCACAAAGGGTCAAGGCTGAGGGCGTTGAGACCAATGGCTGGGTGTTGACTGACCTGGGCCAATCACAGTGGGATGTGGCATAGTTCCAGAGGGGCATCGCAGTGCCAGAGGGACTGGTGAGGCAGTGAGGGACACGACTCACTCGCTGAGGGACGTGGGTCAGTCTCAGTGCTCCATGGTTGAGGGCATCGAGACCCTGGTACAGCCGAGATCGGGCCTCCAGGACTGGCAGCACCAGGTGACGGTGGAGCCTCTGGAGCTCACTTCAGCCTCAGCTCCTTCCCATGGAGTTGCCAAGGGGCCATCGATCACCCCGAGGGAGGAGGACGTGGTGGGGTCCATGCCGATGCCTCCCGTCGGGGAGGTGCTGGAACACCTCAGTGCTTCTGAAAACTCCCCATCTGACACTGGCACATCTGATGGACAGCGGGCTGGCCAGGGTTTCACCTCATCACCTCTGACACTCAAAGGTTTGCCAGGCACATCCAGGTCCAGGCCCTCCAGAGAACGGTCACCAAAGGCACCTCAGGTCAGAGGGCGAAATACGCAGCAGGCCGCCTCCACATCTGATGTGTTGTCTGGGTTACACCAAGAAAGAGCGGTACAGGGTGTAAGATAAGAAAAGTAAACACCAGTTAAGTTGGCACGGGTGAAGCACATAATTTAGAGGTAGGGGTCAGGGCACAACAATTCCATTTAGTCACGGTTAAACAACTTTTCAACAACATTTCAGGGTCAGACATTGTCAAACGATGAGGAGCACCAGAGCTCATCTCACAGTGAGTCGTCATCATCCTGCATCCCATGGACAAGACCCGCTAATACTGCCTGTTCAGGGCCAACAACTTGGAATGATGCTGGTAGGACACTTGGAGAAGGGTGGGGGAGCTGGGGTGGTAGAATGGAGGGCAGGGAGGAGGGACAGGGAAGGTGGAGTGAAGTGAGGAGGGACAGGGAAGGTGGAGTGAATGAGGAGGGACAGGGAAGGTGGAGTGAATGAGGAGGGACAGGGGAAGGTGGAGTGAATGAGGAGGGACAGGGGAAGGTGGAGTGAATGTGGAGGGACAGGGAAAGGTGGAGTGAATGAGGAGGGACAGGGGAAGGTGGAGTGAATGAGGAGGGATGGGGAAGGTGAAGGGAGGAGGGACAGGGAAGGTGGAGTGAATGAGGAGGGACGGGGAAGGTGGAGTGAATGAGGAGGGACAGGGAAGGTGGAGTGAATGAGGAGGGATGGGGAAGGTGAAGTGAATGAGGAGGGACAGGGAAGGTGGAGTGAATGAGGAGGGACGGGGATGGTGGAGTGAATGAGGAGGGACAGGGAAGGTGGAGTGAATGAGGAGGGACAGGGGAAGGTGGAGTGAATGAGGAGGGACAGGGGAAGGTGGAGTGAATGAGGAGGGACAGGGAAAGGTGGAGTGAATGAGGAGGGACAGGGGAAGGTGGAGTGAATGAGGAGGGATGGGGAAGGTGAAGGGAGGAGGGACAGGGAAGGTGGAGTGAATGAGGAGGGACGGGGAAGGTGGAGTGAATGAGGAGGGACAGGGAAGGTGGAGTGAATGAAGAGGGACAGGGGAAGGTGGAGTGAATGAGGAGGGATGGGGAAGGTGAAGTGAATGAGGAGGGACAGGGAAGGTGGAGTGAATGAGGAGGGACGGGGATGGTGGAGTGAATGAGGAGGGACAGGGAAGGTGGAGTGAATGAGGAGGGATGGGGAAGGTGAAGTGAATGAGGAGGGACAGGGAAGGTGGAGTGAATGAGGAGGGACAGGGGAAGGTGGAGTGAATGAGGAGGGACAGGGGAAGGTGACGGGAGGAGGGACAGGGAAGGTGGAGTGAATGAGGAGGGACAGGGAAGGTGGAGTGAATGAGGAGGGACGGGGAAGGTGGAGTGAATGAGGAGGGACGGGGAAGGTGGAGTGAATGAGGAGGGACAGGGATGGTGGAGTGAATGAGGAGGGACGGGGAAGGTGGAGTGAATGAGGAGGGACAGGGGAAGGTGAAGGGAAGAGGGACAGGGAAGGTGGAGTGTATGAGGAGGGACAGGGAAGGTGGAGTGAATGAGGAGGGTCGGGGAAGGTGGAGTGAATGAGGAGGGACAGGGGAAGGTGAAGGGAGGAGGGACGGGGAAGGTGGAGTGAATGAGGAGGGTCGGGGAAGGTGGAGTGTATGAGGAGGGACAGGGAAGGTAGAGTGTATGAGGAGGGACGGGGAAGGTGGAGTGAATGAGGAGGGTCGGGGAAGGTGGAGTGAATGAGGAGGGACAGGGGAAGGTGGAGTGAATGAGGAGGGATGGGGAAGGTGAAGGGAGGAGGGACAGGGAAGGTGGAGTGTATGAGGAGGGACAGGGGAAGGTGAAGGGAGGAGGGACAGGGAAGGTGGAGTGTATGAGGAGGGACGGGGAAGGTGGAGTGAATGAGGAGGGACAGGGGAAGGTGAAGGGAGGAGGGACAGGGAAGGTGGAGTGAATGAGGAGGGACAGGGAAGGTGGAGTGTATGAGGAGGGACAGGGAAGGTGGAGTGAATGAGGAGGGACAGGGGAGATGGAGTGAATGAGGAGGGACAGGGAAGGTGGAGTGAATGAGGAGGGTCGGGGAAGGTGGAGTGAATGAGGAGGGACAGGGGAAGGTGAAGGGAGGAGGGACAGGGAAGGTGGAGTGTATGAGGAGGGACGGGGAAGGTGGAGTGAATGAGGAGGGACAGGGAAGGTGGAGTGAATGAGGAGGGACAGGGGAAGGTGGAGTGAATGAGGAGGGACAGGGGAAGGTGAAGGGAGGAGGGACAGGGGAGATGAAGTGAATGAGGAGGGACGGGGAAGGTGGAGTGAATGAGGAGGGACAGGGAAGGTGGAGTGAATGAGGAGGGACAGGGAAGGTGGAGTGAATGTGGAGGGACAGGGAAGGTGGAGTGAATGAGAAGGGACAGGGAAGGTGGAGTGAATGAGAAGGGACAGGGGAAGGTGAAGGGAGGAGGGACGGGGGAGGTGGAGTGAATGAGGAGGGACGGGGAAGGTGGAGTGAATGAGGAGGGACGGGGGAGGTGGAGTGAATGAGGAGGGACAGGGAAGGTGGAGTGAATGAGGAGGGACAGGGGAAGGTGAAGGGAGGAGGGACAGGGGAGATGAAGTGAATGAGGAGGGACGGGGAAGGTGGAGTGAAGTAAGGAGGGACAGGGGAAGGTGGAGTGAATGAGGAGGGACGGGGAAGGTGAAGGGAGGAGGGACAGGGAAGGTGGAGTGAATGAGGAGGGACAGGGAAGGTGAAGTGAATGAGGAGGGACGGGGAAGGTGGAGTGAATGAGGAGGGACAGGGAAGGTGGAGTGAATGAGGAGGGACAGGGGAAGGTGGAGTGTATGAGGAGGGACGGGGAAGGTGGAGTGAATGAGGAGGGATGGGGAAGGTGGAATGTATGAGGAGGGACAGGGGAAGGTGGAGTGAATGAGGAGGGACAGGGGAAGGTGGAGTGAATGAGGAGGGATGGGGAAGGTGGAGTGAATGAGGAGGGACAGGGAAGGTGGAGTGTATGAGGAGGGACAGGGGAAGGTGGAGTGAATGAGGAGGGACGGGGAAGGTGGAGTGAATGAGGAGGGACAGGGAAGGTGGAGTGAATGAGGAGGGACAGGGGAAGGTGGAGTGAATGAGGAGGGATGGGGAAGGTGGAGTGAATGAGGAGGGACGGGGAAGGTGGAGTGAATGAGGAGGGACAGGGAAGGTGGAGTGAATGAGGAGGGATGGGGAAGGTGGAGTGAATGAGGAGGGACGGGGAAGGTGGAGTGAATGAGGAGGGACAGGGAAGGTGGAGTGAATGAGGAGGGACAGGGGAAGGTGAAGGGAGGAGGGACAGGGAAGGTCGAGTGTATGAGGAGGGACAGGGTAGGTGGAGTGTATGAGGAGGGTGAGGGAAGATGGAGTGAATGAGGAGGGACAGAGAAGGTGAAGGGAGGAGGGACAGGGAAGGTGGAGTGAATGAGGAGGGACAGGGAAGGTGGAGTGAATGAGGAGGGACGGGGAAGGTGGAGTGAATGAGGAGGGACGGGGAAGGTGGAGTGTATGAGGAGGGACAGGGAAGGTGGAGTGTATGAGGAGGGACGGGGAGGTGGAGTGTATGAGGAGGGACGGGGAGGTGGAGTGTATGAGGAGGGACGGGGAAGGTGGAGTGAATGAGGAGGGACGGGGAAGGTGGAGTGTATGAGGAGGGACAGGGAAGGTGGAGTGTATGAGGAGGGACGGGGAGGTGGAGTGTATGAGGAGGGACGGGGAGGTGGAGTGTATGAGGAGGGACGGGGAAGGTGGAGTGTATGAGGAGGGACGGGGAGGTGGAGTGTATGAGGAGGGACGGGGAGGTGGAGTGAATGAGGAGGGACGGGGAAGGTGAAGGGAGGAGGGACAGGGGAGGTGGAGTGAATGAGGAGGGACGGGGAAGGTGAAGGGAGGAGGGACAGGGAAGGTCGAGTGTATGAGGAGGGACGGGGAAGGTGGAGTGAATGAGGAGGGACAGGGGAAGGTGAAGGGAGGAGGGACAGGGAAGGTCGAGTGTATGAGGAGGGACAGGGTAGGTGGAGTGTATGAGGAGGGACGGGGAAGGTGAAGGGAGGAGGGACAGGGAAGGTGGAGTGTATGAGGAGGGACGGGGAAGGTGGAGTGTATGAGGAGGGACAGGGAAGGTGAAGGGAGGAGGGACAGGGAAGGTGGAGTGTATGAGGAGGGACAGGGAAGGTGGAGTGAATGAGGAGGGACAGGGAAGGTGAAGGGAGGAGGGACAGGGAAGGTGGAGTGTATGAGGAGGGACAGGGAAGGTGGAGTGAATGAGGAGGGACAGGGAAGGTGGAGTGAATGAGGAGGGACGGGGAAGGTGGAGTGAATGAGGAGGGACGGGGAAGGTGGAGTGTATGAGGAGGGACGGGGAAGGTGGAGTGTATGAGGAGGGACAGGGGAAGGTGGAGTGAATGAGGAGGGACGGGGAAGGTGGAGTGAATGAGGAGGGACGGGGAAGGTGGAGTGTATGAGGAGGGACAGGGAAGGTGGAGTGAATGAGGAGGGACGGGGAAGGTGGAGTGTATGAGGAGGGACAGGGGAAGGTGGAGTGAATGAGGAGGGACGGGGGAGGAGATGAGCAGCTACAGAGAATGGGGCTATATTTGGAAGGAGGATGGTTGGAGAGATAAGCAGGATGGTCGCGCTGTTGATGGCCAGGCTTCCTAGTTGGAAGATCGGTGATGAGGGTGTCCATTGTGCGACGTCCCCAGAGGACACGTTGGGCAGCCTGCCATGCCAGCCCGGGCACCATGCCTGTCTGTTCCTGCTCATCCTCCTCGTCAGATGAGGCCTGCCATTCTTCCTCCTCCTCCAACATGTTCCTCCCCTCTGCTGTGCGATTTCGTGCAGGATGCAGCAGGCCTGCACATGGTTAGAGATCCTCCTGGGGCTATGTTTGAGCACCCCACCAGAGCAGTCCAGACATCGGAAACGCATCTTGAGGATGCCAATGCACCATTCAATGAGCCTGGTTGGCGTCGTTATAACGAGTCTCTGCGTTGGTCTGGGGCCTCCGGACAGGCGTCATTATAATTAGTCAACCCTTGTTGCCCGAAGGAGCACCTGAAGATGCCAGCAACTCCCCAGTTTGTCAGGATATAAGTATCATGTGCGCTGCCTTAGTACCGGGCACAGACGTGCAGCTGGCACATGGTCTGCCTGGTTCACCAAATTCTTTGGCGGCGCAAGCGGTCCGGCACCTCCTCAAAGGACAGGCGCCGATGGTATGCAAATGCCTCCATGGCATCTCCTCCTCGGCCTGTCGGATTCCCAACATTCGAGCCTCGCCGGCTGGCACCTGACTTCACCCAAAGCCAATTCTCCGCCAGATGACAATGGGAACAAACTATTCCCATTCCCATTCCTTTCCCATCGCCCTCATTGCCATCAACGTATATCCAATCTGATCCGACAGCACATTATCTGCCATGTGAATGTTGGAATATTTTTTCAGTCTTGTGAAATATTGTTAACAAGCTGAAAGTTAAAGTTAAAACGATCTATCATCAAAAATTTGTTGGAACTACATTAGAACACTGACTGACTTAAGAGGTAATTAACCATCTGTGCAAACCTTTTCAAATAGCTGCATGTCTAGGCCAAATAAACTCCACCCAGTTGTCTGTCATTAACATCATGTCCCCAAATATCATTTGTATGGATATTTTATAACTATCGTAATTCAGCCCCACTAGAGAGTAGAAAAACCTTGTGCCGGTACCGAGTGATGACTTATCTGGGGAGCGGTGAGTAATTATCATATTTGTGTGACAGTTCATGAAATTGGATCTGCGCCAAAACATCTTTAAGCTATAGATGTTTCCAGTTTTTGTGAAACGCCAAACTGTATTCGCTCTTGGCAGAAATTGCACTCATTGCGCGCTGATGCTGTTAATCCTTATTGAACGTGCAACTTTGAAACTACTATGACTGCCAATCTCAATAAAGTGAGGAAAAGATGGTTTTAACTATGGGCATTGCTGCGTAGAAGGAAACACGTGTCAATGTAAAAGACTAGTTTGTCAGAAGCCCCGATCTTAAGCTGGGGCAAGGAGTGCGGTGTGCAGGAGGGGGGGGGGGGGAGCGGGAGAGAGGGGGGGGGGGTAGGGAAGTACCCATAATGGCAGCAATATGAGGCTAGTCCACATTTAAATATCAGAAAGACTTGGACTCTCAGTTGAAGTCTGTGGGATAGGCACGTTGCTCACTGGGAGGGAATAGGAATCCTCACAGCTCCAGGCTGCTGATGTGTATCGAAGGTAAACTATAAGGGGACTGTTTGAGGTGATCACTGCAACAGAAATATTAATAGCATGTTAATGTATTATCAAGTTTACGCATACACAGGTGAAAGCCATTAATTGATTAAGTGACTTGAGCACATATAAAGAAAGACTTTCCCCTTTAAGG
Organism: Scyliorhinus torazame; assembly: GCF_047496885.1. Taxonomy (NCBI): domain Eukaryota; kingdom Metazoa; phylum Chordata; class Chondrichthyes; order Carcharhiniformes; family Scyliorhinidae; genus Scyliorhinus; species Scyliorhinus torazame. Next base: position 245,647,811 of record NC_092716.1, read on the forward strand.
GCTCTCCATTTAGTTAGTTCATTTGTTAATTAGTTTATTCCTGTTCCAGGGTTTTACTCATAAGAGAATAAAGAAAGACTTCTGGGGCACCGGGTGTTAGGCACATGTGCAATGCTGCATCCTGTAAATAAACCAACTATCAAGAAAAGGATTTGTGTTTAGTTTTATACTTCATCATCTGGCTTGGTTTCCAATTGCCAAGGGAAAGGGAGGGACACCCAAATCAAAGGAGGCCAAAGCATTCCTGGATGGGTCCAGAGGGGGACAACATTTAAAATAAATGGCCTGGTCATCTGCAGGCCCTTAATCCTGTCTTCCCTAAACTGTCCTCGCCAGCTTCATGATTAGGTGACACAGCCGCAATCTTATATGTAGTCTGAATTATGTCACTGGGCCCCAGCATTGTAACATTTGTAGGCCCGCATTTGTCTGTGACAGGTGACCTCACTTCCCTGAAAACCTGGTTAAATTCAGAGCTCGAATACCTTGGTCTGCTATCATTTTCCAACATAAATATACATCTTGCATGGTCTTTGCACTTCCCTGTTAACTCATGCTCCATGTGAAAGCAGTTCACCACTACGTTCTGGAGGGCAATTGAGGTGGGCAATAAATTTTGGCCTCGCCCACCACCCTCATCAACCCCATGAAACATTGTTGTATGTATGTGACATAAACAATCAAGCTTACTAATTAAAAGCAACACTTTTTGAGGACAATGTTGTGGAACTACTGTAGAAGTCAATCATTATCGGCTGACCTCGATTTCAGGGTGATGCCCATCCTGGGTGGTGACCTTCTCCCATGGGCCTTCATGTGATTGAGCAGGCCAATTCGTGGCCCACAGATCTCTGGGCTCTCGAGGCAGGATGGTCCATGAGGTAGTTGTGGTGATGTGCATCACTGTAAATACACAAGGGGTTAATGTAAATACACTAAGACTAAGTAAACACTAGAGGGAGCACCAATGATTCCGGACGGGGAGTGTCAAAAAACCAAAGCTGATTCAGGTGAACCAGAAAGGACTCCAGACTGGGAGCATCAACAAGCCAAGGATGATTCAAGTGAACCGGACATGACTCCAGACAGGGAGCACCGAGGAATCAGAGACGGCACGCTCAATGAAACAGCAGATGCCACAAAGGAGACTGACACAAGTAACTTTGTGAAGGACTCGAATTCTCCACTCGGTGTGGTCAGTGAGCGCCACAAACACAACAACAAGACCTACGAAAACAACACCAAAGACAACAACAAGAAGCGTACCAAAGGCACCAATGTCAACAACAAGCATGACAAAAACAACAACACTGGAACAACGACTGGTATGACATGGTGCAACTCTGCAAATGCAGACAATGTAACAGCACAGCTCCTAACACTGGCAAGAGTACAGCCATACCATGGCATGACAGCAAAACTCACTGATTCAAGTTTGCTCCACTACAAACAAGCAAACCAATTTTCAAGGTAGATGACATACTGCATCGCTACCACAAGCATAGAAAAAAAAAAGAGTCCAAATCAGACAATGAAGTGATCTGACCATTTGCACACATCCTGATGACTTCTTGGTTCCTTACGCACAGGGACACTGACGGCGTTCACAAGCAAATGACAACATCAACGTCGACACTTCAACAGCAAAACAAGAAATCCACTCGACCATATGAATTCATGAACTTTGGACTCATACATATTATTTGGTATTGTATAATCATCACTGTCATCATGATTTGTACATGTCATCACTTATCTACCTAATTTGTTCAATTTTCTTTAACACTGTACAGAAAATATGTAACACGAAAAAAGGGGGATGTGGTGATATGTAAATACACTGTAAATACACAAGGGGTTAATGTAAATACACTAAGACTAAGTAAACACTAGAGGGAGCACCAGAGACATCATGACACACAGACATTCAACCAATAGGTCAGTACGATAGGACACGACCAATGGGCAGTCAATACATCCAGAGGTGACACTACCACAAGGGGGCAACCCATATAAAAGGACAGGGAACACATGCTCTTTCTCTTTTTCACAGGCGACACCAAGAGAGAAGGACGGGGCAGATCGGAAGCATCACACCCACCGCATGGCTTAGAGCAGACTGGTTAATTAGATTGAGTTACTATAGCAAGATTAGCAGGAGAGTCGAACTCAAGTAGGAGAATTGTTAACTGTTCAATAAATGTGTTAAACCTATCTCCAAGTCTGAACCTTCCTTTGTCAGAGTGTACATCAAGGAAGCAGCTTATGCTACATGAAGAAGCATAACGGAGAGCAGGATTTGCTTCCCTTCTCTGCTGCCTCGCTGTCTCATCATCGAGACATAGTGACTGAAATCTTGATCGACAAGTCACCACCATTCTGAACAATTGGTACCAGATTCCTCAAAGTCATTAATGTCAATGCTGCTTCAGGCTGTCTTTGAAATGTTTTCTTTGTCCCGGAATTTAGTGTAAACATATATTTTTTAAATCTTCCTATAAAAATTAATTTCTATGAAGAAAAAATATTGATGTTTGTATTCTGAAAGTCTGGGCGGGATTTTCCATACAAATGCCAGGTTCAGACACTTGTATGGAAAACAAACTAGGTTTTCCCACAGGATCATAGAATCCTCACAGTGCAGGAGGAGGCCATTCGGACCATCGAGTCTGTACTCACCCTCCAAAAGAGCACCCTACTTAGACCCACTCCCCCCAGCCTATCTCCGATCATGGCCAATCCACCTAACCTGCACATTTTTGGACTGTGAGAGGAAACCGGAGCACCCGGAGGAAACCCACGCAGACAGGGGGAGAACGTGCACACTACGCACAGACAGTGACCCAAGGCCAGACTTGAACCCGGATCGCTGGCGCTGTGAGGCAGCAGTGCTAACCACTGTGCCACCATGACGGCCTTTGTTTTGATCTTCTGATATTTCATCAGAAAATAAATTACTGGGGGTGTTTAGTGCCATCACTCTGCTGGAGCGTGGCATCATAGTGCTGGCTAGCCTGGCTACACAGAGCTAAAAATATCCAGAGCATAAAAATTACCTAGCAGCACGTCTTTCGGGACTTGTGGGAGGAAACCGGAGCACCTGGAGGAAGCCCACGCAGATCTGGGGAGAACGTGCAGACTCCACACAGACAGCGACCCAAGCGGGAATCGAACCTGGGACCCTGGAGCTGTGAAGCAACAGTGCTAACCACTGTGCTACCATGCTTTCAAAACGCAATGACGACAAGAAAACAGTTTCACTAATAACTTAGTTCAGAAGACATATATGTTATAAATAATAGGTTCCATCTTGCATCAAAGGGAAAATGTCTCTATATTAGATCAGGCAATTTTTAAAATAGTTTAAACCAAGATGGAAGCTGACTTCTCTTACCAACTTTGATGGGGTTAGGCCAAATGCTTTAATTGCTAAAGTAGCAGGGGCTTTGTTCTAATCTAATCATACATGGCCGAAGCATTATTAAATACACACGACCTTTAGAACGCAAGAACATCTGTTCAAGTCATTCCACCACCAAAGGCTCTCCATTGTATCCTTCACCCACTTGTGTCCCCAGGGGTCTTTGATTGGGTTCATTCCAATTCCATTTACTTTTGAATGGTGAAAAGTGCTTCATTCATGACTCTTATCAAGAAATGAATTATATTTTTACACAAAGATAGGGAATTTTCATAGTTAATGTAAGCCTACTTGTGGCACTAATAAAGATGATTATTATTATCAGGGGCCCTGTAGGTTTCTTGCTAAACTTCTCCCAGCAACATAATTTAAACCATCTATTGTATATCTTCGGGGATTGCATCAGAGTTAGATCCCTTCCAGGATTTCACTGCCATGCTGACTGACCAACTCTACCTTCATTGTTTACATGAACTCCTTCTATCTGTCTTAGTTGGAAATAAATCTGAATCTTCATTTTAGCCTGAACGTATTGGCCTTTTGGAAAAAATTCAGGAGCACATCACACACAAGATTCACATCAATACAAATTGTTCAGAGTATTGTGCTAGAATTCAGAAGTTATTTTTGAAACTATCCTACTCACAGCATGAAGACATGGGGCTGGATTCTCTGTCGCCGGTAGCGGAGGTCCCGATGCGTGGGGAGAAAAGCAGGATCAGCACCCGTTTCCAATGCTCCTGTACCCCGCTGGCATCGGGATCGAGGTTCATGCCCCGTGCCCGTGGGAGGATGAAAATGGGTCTTAATGGGCCTGGCATCATTTATTCTGGGACTTTGTGATTCTCTGGACCTCTGGGCTGGGAATCAGGTGGGCGAGAATGGTGCAGATTTGACGAGCGTGTACTGATGCGGTGGACCTCGTGGGGGGGGGGGGGGGGGCAAGGGGGTTTATTTTTAAAGGATTTGTCTCCAAACACCACGGAGGTCACCCTACCCCCACAATACAAGACCTGCCCACCCCCCCCCCCCAGACCCCCCCCCCCCCACGACTTCCCATAAGAGATCCAATAATTAAAGAGACCCCCACCCCAGAGACCCCTTAAATAAAGAGACCCCCACAGAGACTCCCTCATTAAAGAGATCCCTCCACTGACCCCGCAAAAGAGACCCCTGTCAGAAAGCACCCCAGAAGAAAGATCCCTGTCTGGAAGCTAGAGAGCAGTCCAGACAGAGGGACTGGAAACAAAATCACTGCTTTAACACTCAGCTGTGCAATACTCCTGCTGGCTCAGGCAGAAGAAGCAACATCCGTCAATTCCTGGAAAGAGAAAACCAGTCAGCTGGGTTTAAACCCCCTCAGATCTTTGATCTGCAATTCATTCATTCACTCCTCCTTGTTATTGATTTTACTAGGCTGTGAGTGGCAGCTTCCACATCCCCTCCCTCAGATGCCAGCATTGTTCCATTCATCTCCCTTCATGTTAGAGTAGCTTTGGAGTGGTCAGCTGTGAAACAAACCCCAATGTTGCTAAACATCAATCTTTGATCGACACCTCCTGGACCACTTCAAACAGAGTTAAGTGCTGTTCGTGTCACAGCTGACCACTTCAAAGTCACTCAAATGTGAAGGGAAATGAACGGAAAGCAGTCTGAGGGGCAGGCTTTCTACCCACATGGTGTTCATCCCCAGAGAAGGCCCCCTGCTGACCTAAAGGCACGTTATTCAGTTGGCCTGCCTCAAAGGAGACAAAACTGTGCTCACTCTCTGACTCTGCAGATGGTAGGTGAGACCCTCCATCTCTTGCTTTAAATACCGTCCTTTAAGTCAGAACAAGAAAAAATAGTTGGGTAAAGTCCCAAATTGTAAGGTTGCCAAATAAAATCTGTTACTGCCATTAAGACTATGGTGTATTAATGGAAAGCTACAGATTGCTCACCATACAGGATACAGAGCATGACCTAGACTGAATCTTTGTGAAAGTACGTTCTGTGTGTAACTATGAGAAAACAAACATCAGCTCATTTTTCTTGGTATCTAATGTTTATGCTGAAAAGACCACTTGTTGTTTAAAGTTCGTAACGTAAATGTTTTTATTTTAAAACTTGATTTCTATTTTATTGCAAAATGTGTACTTTCTTCTGATGATCCCTTCCAATCATCTCAAGCAGACATTGAGTGATCGAGTTGGCCTGTGGGTTTTTTTTCCCGCAAAATTAAATTGCAGCTTTAATGGGGACGCAGCACACTTTAAGGTGTCAATTCCTTGTGCGCGTATTCATCCATGTTGGACCGCAAAATGATTCTCTGTTCATCTCCGTGTTAACATCGTTTGCGTTTGGTTCCCAAAAGAGCAGAAAAGTAAGCAGCCTGGGTCTAATTAATCACCATTTTGAACACAGTGATTCTTTCACAGAGTGCAAGTGAACTTATGAACTTGTTTGAATTTCCCCGAAATTTGTGCCAATTTGAGGAAGCTGATTGCATGGGGGTATAAAACCACAAAGCAAGAGAACCAATCACATATGGAATAACTAAACTTATATTATTAATATTCAGACTATTTAACTGTTCTAAGACCACAATATAAAACAGATTAACCTGACATTATCCCAATTGTTGTCAAATATTTATTGTTCCGATACAGGACAAGACTATGATTTTAATTATATAACATTAATTGTTAATATTTGGGAACAACTTTTTTTTTTCTCGTTGTGACTGACAGGCCTACTGTATTTTGCAGGAGTCTCTCTATTTGTGTCGTTTGCTCTTCTCTGCTTGCCTTTCTTTTCCCAGTTTGCCAGTTTTCTCTTGCCAGGTGCATTTCACCTTTTGACTGTACGTTGCTTCCTGGTTTTAATGAAGTGTCACGGGACCATAAGATCATAACAAATAGGAACAGGCGAAGGACATTCAGCCCATCACGCCTGGTGTGACAGGCAGGAAGATCATGGCAGATCTGATTGAGGAATGTGTTCCGGTCCCTTGTCTGTCACACCCAATAATTACATATCCTTACACACCAACACACACTCAAACACACCCCACACTGACATATCCTTACACACCAACACACACTCAAACACACCCAGACTGACATATCCTTACACACCAACACACACTCAAACACGCCCCAGACTGACATATCCTTACACACCAACACACACTCAAACACACCCCAGACTGACATATCCTTACACACCAATGCACACTCAAACACACACCACATAACACTATACGTACACACCAACACACACTCAAACACACCCCACACAGCACTAGCCTTACACACCAACAAACACTCAAACACACCCCACACTGCACTATCCTTACACACGAACACACACTCAAACACACCCCACATGAACATATCCTAACACACACTCAAACACACCCCACACTGACATATCCTTACACACTAACACACTCAAACACACCCCACACTGACATATCCTTACACACCAACACACACTCAAACATACCCCACACTGACATATCCTTACACACTAACACACACTCAAACACACCTCACACTGACATATCCGTACACACCAACACCACCTCAAACATACCCCACACTGACATATCCTTACACACTAACACACACTCAAACACAACCCACAGTGACATATCCTTACACACCAACACACACTCAAACACACCCCACACCGACCTATTCTTACACACTAACACACACTCAAATACACCCCACACTGCACTATTCTTACACACTAACCCAAACTCAAACATACCCCACACTGACATATTCGTACACACCACCACACACTCAACCATACCCCATACTGACCTATTCTTACACACTAACACACACTCAAACTCACCCCACACTGATTTATCCTAACACACTAACACACGCTCAAATACATCCCACACTGACCCATTCTTACACACTAACACACACTCAAACATATCCCACACAGCACTATCCTTAAACACTAACATACACACAAACACACCCCACACTGCACTATCCTTACACGCTAACACACACTCAAACACACCCCACACCGACCTATTCATACACACTAACACACACTCAAACACATCACACACTGAGATATCCTTACACACCAACACACGCTCAAACATACCCCACGCCGACCTATTCATACACACTAATGCACACTCAAACACATCCCACACAGCACTATCCTTACACACTAACACACACTCAAACACACCCCACACTGCACTTTCCTTACACACTAACACACATTCAAACACAGCCATCACTGACCTATGCTTACACACTAAAACACACTCACACACGCCTCACACTGACCTATCCTTACACACTAAATTACACTCAAACACACCTCACACTGACCTATCCTTACACACTAACACACACACACACCCCATGCTGACCCATCCTTACACAATAACACACACCCCACACTGACCTATCCTTACACACTAACACACACACCACGCTGACCCATCCTTACACACTAACACACACTAACACACACACATCACACACTGCCCTATCCTTACACACTAACACACACCCCGCACTGACCTATCCTTACACACTAACACACACTCAAACACACCCCACACTGACCTTTCTTACTCACTAACACACACACACACACACCATGCTGACCCATCCTTACACACTAACACACACCCTGCACTGACCTATCCTTACACACTAACACACACTCAAACACACTCCACACTGACCTATCCTTACACACTAATACACAGTCAAACACACTCCACACTGACCTATCCTCACACTCTAACACACACTCAAACACACCCAACACTGACCTATATCTACACACTAACACTCACTCAAACATACCCCACACTAACAGATCCTTACACACTCAAACACACCCCACACTGACCTTTCTTACTCACTAACACACACACACACCACGCTGACCCATCCTTACACACTCACACACACACAACCCACACTGACCTATCCTTACACACTAACACACACTCAAACACACCACACACTGACCTATCTTACACACTAACACACAGTCAAACACACTCCACACTGACCTATCCTCACACACTAACACACACTCCCACACACTCCACACTGACCTATCCTCACACACTCAAACACACTCCACACTGACCTATCCTTGCACACTAACACACAGTCAAACACACTCCACACTGACCTATCCTCACACACTAAAACACACTCCATACTGACCTATCCTTACACACTAACACACACTCTCACACACTCCACACTGACCTATCCTCACACACTAACACACACCCCACACTGACCTATCCTCACACACTAACACACACTCTCACACACCCCACACTGACCTATCCTCACACACTAACACACACCCCACACTGACCTATCCTCACACACCAACACACACTAACACACACTGACCTATCCTCACACACTAACACAATAAAACAGTGAGGGATGTTATTCTCGAACTATGTTAAACACAGACCACAGTTGGAATACCGAGTACAGCCTGGGCACATTGCGAGAACGATATGATTGTACTGGGGAAGATACATGGGAGATTGGCAAGGATTGCCTGGTCTGGATCATTTTATCCACAAGAAAATATCGGATAGGCCAGGTTTGTTTGATTTTAATGGAAAAGAAGATGAGGGGAGATTTGTTAATGTGTATAAAATTGCCAGGGATTTGGATAATGTGGACAGGATTGGCATATTTCTCTTCGCAGAATGGTCAATATCCACGGGCATATATTTTAGTAACTGGTAAAAGTGTTAGAGGGATCCGAGTAGATATTGCTTCATTCAGAAGGTGTGGGGAGGGTGCTGGTTTGAAACGATGGTAGAGGCAGAAGCCAAAAACTAATTTAAAAGGTGCTTGGATATGGAATTGCCATAACCTGAAATGCAAGTTGCCATAGTCCCTGAGGGACAGAGGCTCTGCTCCCCTTTTGAGAGAGAGCTGATTGGTGGTGATTGAACCCGAGGGTCACCGCACCTCAGGCGGGGGATGGGAGGGGCCTGAGAAGGCGGGGCCTGCGTGGATAACCTCGGCCAGTGCAGGAATTCAACCCGCTCTGTTGGCCTTGTTCCACATCTACACACCGGCCACCCAGCCAACTGAGCTAAACCCACCTCCCTTTCCGTAACGTCCAGGGCCACAGACCAAGGGCTGGAGAGTAGGATTAGGTTTGAGGTTCTTTTTCGGCTAGCATAGCCATGATGGGCCAAATGGCCCGTTCCATTCTTTCATTTCCATGATCCTCTGGCCTTTAGACAAAACAAAATCTCTGATATGCGTTTGAAAAGGAGGTGAGGGAAATCCTGGGAGGATTTGTGCATTTGATTATTTATATGTATGTTTTTGTCTTTATTCATACTAACTGAAACAATTGTTGCTGCGGCAACATTATTTTACTTTGGCCACCTTCATCATCTTTGGGCTGTTAAGGCACGAGAGCCTTTGGGCGTGTCAATATTTGCGGAGAAGTTTGAAATCCGCTGCTGCATTTGAAAATGCCTAGTTACAACTAAAATAGCCTTCAACTAATATCACAGCAGGGTCTAATGCCAAGAATACCAGCGCTCCCGCCAACATTTATGGCCTACTACTGGTTCCCTACTTTCATATCCGGCAATTGTCTTTAAAAGTCTTGCACCGGCTCAATTACACTGGCTTCAAACAGTTGACCGCGACACTCTTTCATGGACCCAGGAATTTCTGTAGACACAGGTGCGCACCAATTCACTCCCCACCTGTAATCACGGCCATTGTTTTATTGCAGCCGAAATATGATCCCAGAGAAAGGGCTTAAATAACACTGAGCGGCCCTGCTGCGTTTCACGTGGCTCCGCTTTCACAATCAAACCTGAATCCTGTACGTTGGAATACCCGAGCCATTGGATCAGATGCGTGGTATGAAATCAGGTTTATTTCATGATTTTTTATTTTTTTATTTTAGAGTACCCAATTAGTTTTTTCCCAACAAAGGGGCAATTTAGCGTGGCCAATCCACCTACCCTGCACATCTTTGGGTTGAGGGAGCGAAACCCACGCAAACACGGGGAGAATGTGCAAACTCCACACGGACAGTGACCCGGAGCCGGGATCGAACCTGGGACCTCGGCGCCTCTAAGGCAGCATTGCTAACCACTGCGCCACCGTGCTGCCCAGGTTTATTTCATGAATGAAGTAAAGAGATATGCAGGTGTCACTCAATGTGCGGATAAGCGGGTCTATTCAATGTTAAAGCTGAGTGAAACGCCTCAGTGCTTCAAAACCACTATACGAATGCAAGTAGTTGTTGCAGATAGGCAGTTTAAAGAGCTCTGAGAAGATGAGGAAAGTCCTTTGCACCAATAACCATATGTCGCTAATCTACGAAAACCACAATATACCTGGAATTACAATATAGAATTATCATGGGTTATCTTTTTTTTTTAAATGCGTCAATGAGTAAGTTGAGCTCCCTCTACCAGAATGGAATGGTACTTTATGGTGGGGTAGATAATGTGCTGGATTTTGTAGGTCAGCAGTGGGGGAACTAGGTTTACTATACTGATGGCTGTTCACAGATGTTCTGGAAGATTTTAAGCAGGCACTGGCATTGACTGTCAGGCGCGTCGTGGCCCCATCGACAAGGCACCTGCGAGTAAGGGAGGGAATAGCATGGCCATTCAACCAATCAGACTGAAGAATCCTCACTGAACTTCCAGTTGACAGCTGAAAGATTTCACATGTTCAGACATTCACTGTAACAAAAGTCTAAAAGCACCATTGACTAAACACTGGATGGGATATTCCTCTCCTGCAAGAGGCAGGTTGAACCGGAAAATTCGGAGTGCGGCCAAAATTCTATTTCTTGCCGGTATCATACCTTACCTTACAGATAATGCCCCCAGCCACCATCACCATCCCTGGGTATGTCCTGTCCGACCAGCAGGACAGGACCAGCAGGAGTGTCGGCGGCAGAGTGTTGTACAGTTGGTAGTTACCCTGGGAGCCCTCAAAATTGGCTTTTGACCCTATGAAGCCACATGGCATCAGGTTAAGTGTGGGCAAAGATACCTCCTGCTGCTCACCACATACTGTCCCCCCCCCCCCCCCCCCCCCCCCACCGTCCCCACCCACTCAGACGATGTATCAGTACTCCTCCATGTTGAACACCATTTGAAGGAAGCACAAAGGGTACAAGGGCAACAAATGTACTCTGGGTGGGGGACGTCAATGCCCATCACTAAGATTGGCTCAGTAGCACCACCAAAGACCGAGCTGGCCAGGTCCTAAAGGACATGGCTCCTAGACTGGGCCTGTGGCAGGTGGTGAGGGAACCAACAAGGAATAGCATACTTGACCTCATCCTCACCAACCTGTCTGCTGCCGATGTATCTTCCCATGATAGATTAGTGACTACTGCACAATCTTCAGGGAGACAAAGTCCTATCTTCACATTGAGGACACCCTCCATCCTGGTGTGTGGCACCACCACCATGCTAAATGAGATAGACTATGAACAGATCTGGCAATTCAAGTTGGGCATCCATGAGGTGATGTGCCATCAGCAGCAACCCCAATCAGTATATCACCATTCTACCATTATCACCAAGCCAGGGACCTACCCTGGTTCAACAAAGAGTGCAGGAGGACGTGCCAGAAGCAGCAACAGACATACCAAAAAATGAAGTGCCAACCTGGTGGAATGTAGCTGCCTTATTCCAAAAGGGAAGGAGGCAGAAAGCAGGAAACCGGAGGCCAAGGAAAATGTTAGAAGTCATTATTAAAGATTTTATAGCAGGGCAGAGTCAACATGGTTTTGTGAAAGGGAAATCATGTTTAGCCAATTTATTGGAGTTCTTGGAAAGAGCCACATGCTGCGGATAATGGGGAACCAGTGGATGTGGTCTACTTAGATTTCCAGAATGCATTTGATAAGGTGCCACTTCAAAGGTTATTATGGAAAATAAAAGCTCATGCTATGGGGGGTAACATATTGGCATGGGTTGAAGATTGGCTAGATAACAGGAAACAGAGCTTTGCCATCAATGGATATCTTTCTGGTTGACAGGGTGTGATGGGTGGTGTGCCACAGGATTCAGTGCTGGGGCCTCGACTTTTTACAATTTATATAAATGACTCAGACGAAGGGACTGAAGGTATGATTGAGAAATACGTTGATGACACAAAGATTGGTAGGAAAGTAAATTGTGAAGAGGGCGTAAGGAGGCTACAAAGGGTTAAGTGAGTGAGCAGGAAGAATGATTATCTAAATGGTGAGAGTTTGCAGAGCTCTGGGGATGGATTTTCCGTATCTCCAGGCCGAAATCACTTCCGGCGCCGGGGTGGAGAATTAATTTCCACAAATAGAATTGGGACCGACGGCGGTTCCTCGATTCTCCAGCCCCCAAAAAGCGGCGTACCCGGGAAGTACGCCGCGTATCCCCCATCTGCACCCATTGCTTGAGGCCTGCCCTACTATTCTCCGCCACCGACCAGCCGAAGCCCCGATGCCATATTTCTAACGTGGTACCAGCCGTACCCACCAGTCCGCAGCCGCCATGTTCGGGGTCGGGCCAATCGGAGGGCGGGGGAGTACTGTGCCTTTATTGTGTGGGCAGTTCGGGTCGGGCGCGCGGCCGATCGGGAACACTATTTCTGCGATCCAGCTCCACGGTCTGAGTCCGCCATGGAGCACGGCACGGCCGCTGGAGGCCCCCGCCATGCGAATGCGTGGCCTCTGACCCGGAAATACAAGAGGTCATAACTGCAGCTGGAGCTGGGAGCTTCACGACGGCTGCCTGTTAGTCCCCTGCAGGGCTGTGAATCTGAGGCCTTTTGACGCCAGTTTTCTGTCAAAAAATACCACAGTTTTCACGACGGTGTGGGAACAAAGTCCCTGAAACTGAGAATCCAGCCGCTGAGGTAGAGGGATGTGGTTGTCCTCATGCAAGAATCACAGAAGGCTAATATACAGATAGAGCAAGTAATTAGGAAAGTTAATAGAATGTTATAATTTATTGTGAGGGGAATTGAATACAAAAATAGGGAGGTTATGCTTCAGTTGTACAGGGCATTGGTGAGAGCACATCTGAGAACTGTACAATATTGGTCACCTGATCTAAGGAAAGATGTAAATGCATTTGAAGCCGTTCAGAGAAGGTTTACTAGACGAATTCCAGGAATGGGCAGGTTGTCTTCTGAGGAAAGGTTGCAAAGGTTCGGCTTGTGTCCACTGGATTTTTTTCGCTGTTCAGTGACCCACAGAGATGGGAGGAGTGTAGGATGGATGGAGTTAGCAATGCTGCCTTTTTCACGGTAATCAGGGCCTAGAATCTCCGACCCTGCACCCGGTCAGAGAATCCCCGGGGAGAGGCGCGAATCCCGACCCGACGCCGGCTTCCCTATTCTCCGGTGCCGTTTGTCGGGGGCCGGCGGGATTCCTGCCACCCTTGTTGGATCCATTGACAGCTGCCCCCCCCCCCCCGGCGATTCTCCGGGCCCCGATGGGCCGAGTAGCCGTAAAGTTTTGCCCAGTCCCGCCGGCGTGAATTACTCACCTCACACACGGCGGGACTTGGCAGGTAAGTGTGTGGGGGCGGTCCTGAGGGGGGTGGCGGGGTGATCGGACCCCAGGGGGAGCCCCCACGGTAGCCTGGCACGTGATCGGGGCCTACCGATCTGCGAGCGGGCTGGTTCCGTGGGGGGCCTTCTTTCCTCCGTGCCGGGCCCTGTAGGGCTCCGCCATATTGCCCGGGGGCCGGTGTGGAGAAGGGAACCCCCGTGCATGTGCGGAAATACGCCGGCCATTCTGTGCATGCGCAGACTCACGCCGGCTGGAGCAGCGGGGACAACTCCGGCGGCAACCTAGCCCCCTAGAAAGGTGGAATTCCTCACTTTGGGGGGCCGGTGACGCCGGAGTCATTGGCATCAGTTTTTCCCGCAGGCGTGGGGACATAGCTCCGTTTTTGGAGAATCCCACCCTCGGGGAAGATCCCATTGCTGTCAGACTCGGTAAAGATAAACTAGTGGCACACAAACACGTGTTGACAATAATTGATCCACATGAGTTAATCTGTCGTTTGGACCGTGTAGGGTATTGAACCAATCTGAGCCAACACACTCGTGGTGACCCACGTCTCACGAGTGGTGTCGCTGCTCACTAACACCCGCTCTCCTTGTTGAAACAAGGGCTTCCTGGAGTTACTTTCTCGTCTGAAGATCTGTGACTGTTGGTTTAACTCTATTATCTCAGGTGCCTCTTCTGGCAAGAGTAAATTAAATGTAGTCCTCAGCTTCCTTTTCATCAATAGTAAAGCTGGTGATTTGTATGTGGTTGCTCATGTCGTATTTCGGTATCTTGCTGGAAACATGTTGGCACGGCGTTGAAGTGAACCTTGGTCTTTTGAAACCTTCAGTGCTTGTTTCAAGGACTGGAGAAACCTTTCAACTAAAACATTCGTGGATGGATGATAAGGTGCTGACTGGACATGTTGAACTCTGCACATCTTCAAGTAGTGTTCGAACTCTTGGCCTGTACACTGTGGCCCATTGCCGCTCACAATCTGCTCTGCTTTTCCGACTCTCGTAAAGAACTGATTGAGTTTCTCAATGGTCTGTCCTGCAGTAGTTGACTTCATTATGACCACCTCATGTCACTTTGAGTGAGCGTCCACAGTGACCATGAACATAGAATCATAGAATTTACAGTGCAGAAGGAGGCCATTCAGCCCATCGAGTCTACACCGGCCCTTACAAAGAGCACCCTACTGAAGCCCACGTATCTACCCTATCCCCGTAACCCAGGAATCCCCACTTAACATTTTTTGGACACTAAGGGCAATTTAGCATGGCCAATCCACCTAACCCGCACATCTTTGGACTGTGGGAGGAAACCGGAGCACCCGGAGGAAACCCACGCAGACACGGGGAGAACGTGCAGACTCCGCACAGACAGTGACCCAGCCGGGAATCGAACCTGGGTCCCTGGAGCTGCGAAGCAACAGTGATAACCACTGTGCTACCATGCCGCCCCCAACATGTGCCCCTCAACTGGACCAGCGATGTCAACGTGCAGACATTGCCACGGCATTTTAGCCAAACTTCCATGGATGCAATTGGGGCAAAGGTGGTGCGTCCCTTACCCACGCACATGACTGGCACAGTCCTGCTTTTTCATCTATTTGGGCCAGTTCTCTCATTCTCACTACACCTGATTGTTCTTCATGCAACTGCTCTGAAACATTTTGTCATAAATTTGGTGGAACAATTACTCTCATCCTCCACAACAGACATCCGCCCTATGTTGTTAATTCCAGTCTCCTGGAAGTATACGGTTTTAATTCAGGATGCTTTCCTGCTATCCTCCCCTTTAATACCATTTCCAGCACCTTCACCATCACTGGGTCATTGCTGCTGTGCCTCTATACTTGGGCTGCAGTCACTGGAACAATCTCAATCTGTGAACAGTAAAAGCTATTGGGCGGGATTCTAACGAGAAATGATTTTTGGGCCGGAATCGCAGGGTTATTTCCACCGGATGGATGGACGCGATCCAGATCACAATTTAGTCACACTAAGTGCAAAAATCGAGCCCCCAAGTGAAACTGGCCGAGCCGGAGTCCCCAAGCGTGCGATTCGCCCGATTCGGGGCTCAGCTGTTCACAGTTAACAAGGGGGAGCAGCATTTAAACGCTCCCTCAGCACTGGGTCCTGGTCAAGCCAGGAGGTTGGCAATGTGGGGACCTCCTCCTCGATTCCTGGACTCAGGCCTGGCCCGGCTTCTGAAGGACACACATATTGTACCCCAAAGCAGTGTGATAAATCCCACTTGGGAAGCAGCGGAAGTTGCAGTGAGTGCCAGCAGCGTGACAAGGAAGACTGCTGGCAACGGTCTACCAGCTGCAAGCGTAAGTGACCACCTCTCTCCTCCTAGCATCAGTCCTGCCTGTCACCCTTCAATTCCCAAACCCCCTTTCCAAACCGCAGGCTGACACCTCACACCCTCTACACATGGATTCCAGGCTGTTCCTCAAAACCCCCCTGGCACCCACCATCACAATCCCTTAATGTCTAGGTGCGGCGCCCACACATGCCACCTGCTATAAACACCCTGACCCATCAGGTGTGCGGCTCACAATGCCTCAAGCCTTTGTCCTCACAGGATGATAGCCCATAATAAGCAGGAAAGGGAGAAGACGGGCCTGTGCCAGGGAAGTGAGGATCCACTGCATCATCATCCAGTTGACATGTCTCAAGTGAGTTGTTGATGTCCTAGACCCTTGTCCTTCCCTTTCACTGAACCCATGTCCATTGTCTTCCAGGATCACCATCTGACGAGGCCGGGCCACCCGGAGTCGAGGTCCCCCTGCCACGCAAGAGCCCACCACGGAGGATAGATTTGAGGGGAACGGCGACAATGTATCACAGCTATCAGTGGCACCTCCCACCATCGCAGAGACACACACCTCGGAGGGCAGGATTGGCAAACAGAGTTCTGGGTCACCAAATGGTGAGCACCACACAGGTGCTGATGCACCTCAGATGGAGGCAGGACCTTCCAAGAGAGCCAGCAATCAGAAGTCTGCTGGATCCCAGGACTCAGCCCCGGCCAGATGCTGAGCCTCTCAACAAGGCTCTCCCTGAGCTGCTAGAGATGGTAAGCCAGGGCCGTGAGATTCCGGAGGGGGAGTCAGCAACATTCCTGCAACTGCAAGGCCAATTGGAGGAGTCCCATAGACTTCAGGCACAAGAGATGGGGCCAACAATGTGTGGCATCCAGGCCAACACTGCAGTGGAAAGCCTGGACACGATATCCAAGGCATGAGTGGTGGTGCCCAAGGCATAGCTCTGTCTGTGACGCCCATGGCTAAGGGGATTGACATCATATCTCATTCGCTGAGCAACATGTCCCAGACATAGGTGGGCATTGCTGAGGCACTCCAGAGCACGGCCCAGTCACTGAGGACCACCGCTAATGGAGGTGATGAGCTGATGGACACACAGCCTCCTGTCATGCTGGAGGTTATGAGGGTCTCCCTGGGCCTCCTGGCATGTCGGACTCTTGCCGCCTGTCCTCCATTCTCTGCTGCTGTTCCAGATTGTGGAGGGCACAGCAGACCACCACAAAGCGGGAGACCCTCTGGGGGATGTGCTGCAACGCACGGCTTGAGCGGTCCAGGCAACGGAAACGCATTTTGAACAGCCCAACGCACCGCTCAGTTACAGCATCAGTGCCAACGTGAGCCTCATTGTATTGGGAATCCGCCTCAGTCCGAGCCCTCCGCACTGGCTTCATCATCCATAACCTCAGCAGGTATCCTTTAGACATAGAGTCATACAGGTCAACAGCATGGAAAAGGCCCTTCGGCACATCGTGAGTGCGCCGGTAAAAAACAGCCACCTCAGTATTCTAATCCCATTTCCCAGCACTTGGCCCAAAGCCTTGTATGCCTTGGCATCGCTAGTGCACACCTAAGTTTGTCTTAAATGTTATGGGGGGGAGGGGCTCTGCCTCCACCCTCCAACTTTCAGGCAGCGAGTTCCAAACTCCCACCACCCTCTGAGTGAAAACATTTTCCTCACATCCCCTCTGAATCTCCTGCCCCTTACAGTAAATCTATGCCCCTGGTCACTGACCCCTCCACCAAGGGGAAAGGTTTCTTCCTGTCCACTCTATCTATGCCCCTCATAATTTTATACATCTCAATCATGACTCCCCTCAGTCACCAGCCCAGGCAACGTGCTGGTAAATCTCCTCTGCACCCTTTCCAGTGTTATCACATCCCTGCTATTATGTGGATTCCAGAACTGCACACAATACTCTAGCTGTGGCCTAACCAAAGTTTTATACAGTTCCAGCATAACCTCCCCGCTCTTAAACTCTACAGTTTCCCAGACTATCCATTTACATTTAATGAAAAGCAGTAATCATGGAAAGAGGGGGGGGGGGGGGGGGGGGGGGTCAAAGAGGTAGATTTTACGGGGCATCTTAAGAGGAAAGGGGCAGAGAGGCAGAGAGATTTAGGGAAGGAACAGTAGTTTAGCAAATCAGCAATGTGTCTGTTAGTGTTTTGCAAGTGAGGTTTGAAAACCTAAGTAAGATTGCAATAGCAGCGCCAGGAATCTGGTGGCAGCATCTGAAAACAGATGTATTTTATTTGGACAGTTTTACAAGCTGGGTCCACATGCATTTATCAGTGGGTTACAATAACAAACCAAACTTTTTGGTAGTCTGGAAAAAGCACATTTTAAACTGCGCTCAAAAACTTGGCAGTCAATGTATTATTTCCCTTGGCATGTTCAGCTACCTTTTGCATTGTATATAATAGATGTAGATTAAATCATCAGTCAGCCTGTACTTTGCGAGCTTTGAATGATGCACAGTACCTTAATGTCACCACTGAATAAGTGACCTCTCTGTAAATTTTGCAGGGATTGTTCTCCAACAGGTCATGAAAATGTTCAGACACCTTTGTGCTGGGTTAGAATATGCTACTTGGCATCCGAAATAAGGTATTTAAAATATTTCCATTTCAATTCACATACCAGTGGCTAATCTTGCTGAGAGTAAGCAAAAGAGCTAGAACTTGCTGAGTATCCAGTAGTTCTGTTCCGTTCTTAAACAATGCTTTTTGTCGGGTTAAGGCTTTTGCCTGGGTACATCTCCCTTAAATGTTATAACATTATTCTGTGCAGTATCTCACAACTGTGCAGTCTATAAGGCTGCTATGTTTCAGGACTGTGTCTTTAATTTAGGATAAAATGAAGTGGGCCATGTGACCTGTTCTGGAGTCTGCCTAACAACAAGCCTGGGTGACGTGGTTGTTAAAGATTAAAAGGAGGCCGGGGTTGTTCTGCAGGAATTAAACGTGAGCAGTTCATACTTGGAGACAATGGCGGCGGCATCTGTACTAATAATGATTAGACTGCCAGTCTCCAAAGTCTCAGGAGGATGTTGGGAACGTCGGGTTGTAAACAGTTCTGTTTTAAACTGTCCATTCACTTCCAAGATAAAAGAAATTGGGGTCTCAAGGATCGATAATCAACATTTCTAGCTGGATACCTACGTGATTCATATTGCCATGGAGATTGGTTTTGGGAGAGAAAGCTATCCCTAATTACTCAGACAGCATCCCAAAGTGAGAGAGGAGCTTGAGGCCAAAGGTCTCTCTGGTTCACCATGCAGGTCTGCAGGTGGGAGCCCAGACTCAGATTGAAAAAAAAAAAGCATTTTTGAGGATTTAAAACAAGGCTGGAAGATTCACCTAGCTTGTGCTGGAGGGAGAATTTCCAGGAAAAAACTTCACCCTAAAAGACAGTTCTGAGATTTAAAATTGCCAGGTTGGAAAAGGAAAAGAATAGGCATAAACTCTTCAGAGCTAAGTATCACTTTGGGATGATTCTGGGAGAATTGAATGACTGCCTAAAGGACAGTGTAAAGTATAATTGTGAAGCAGGATTTTCAGTTGTGTTGAAAGTTGAAAGGGAAAGTTTTGTTCTGTAGTTTAAAGCATAAATTGCCTGCACAAATAGTGTTTAGGACAGCACGGTGGTTAGCACTGCTGCCTCACTGCCCCAGGGACCTGGGTTCAATTCCGGCCTTGGATCACTGTCTGTGTGTGGAGTTTGTATGTTTCCCGTGTCTGAGGGCGTTTCCTCCGAGTGCAACGATTTCCTCCCACTGTCCAAAGATGTGCCGGTTAGGTGGATTGGCCATGTTCAATGCATGGGAGTGGGCCAAGGTAGAGTGTTCTTTGGAAGTTTGGTGCAGACTTAATGGGCTGAATGGCTTCCTTCTGCATTGAAGGGATTCCATGCCCGTTGTTCCTAGTTTTCTTGTTACAGTAAATGTCTTAAAATGGAAAATTGTGTCATTCTGTCAGTCATTAGCTGAAAGTTTAAATTTCATTTTTAAAGTTATTTGTCTCTATCGCGGGGGAACATGCATCACCAGCCTGAACACAAGCCAACATTGTGAAAACACTAGTCAAAGTCCCAAAGCCGAAAGGAACAATTACAAGAGTAATTCAGAGATGCCTAAATTGGAAGTTAAAACCACCATGTTAGTAAGATACGGAATCGTGCCAGACTCAACTTAAACTATAGTTCAATCCACCCTCCCCCAAGTTAGGAATAGTGGTTAAAACTATTCTTTCATATTTCCACTCATTCAGGACATTCAGAGACCCTTTTGCATCGCTCTTCTTCCCAGCAGCAGCCTTGCAATCCTGCTCCCTGCCTAATCAGGAAAAAGGTGAATCTCTTTATAAAATGTCTACTCAAGAGGGGATGACCTGCAGGCCAATGAACCAAGTGGGTTGGGGGGTGGGGGGGGGGGGGGGGGCTAGATAGCTCTTTGTCACACAGTGGGCTAAATGCTTTATGTTCTCTCTGATTTCTATGATGTTAGCACTGAGTTGTAAGCCATTGCTGCTTTGATTTTGTGACCCTGAAAAAAATGGGTTGGGTTGACCCAGTCTGCAGAAGCTCAAATGTCCATAATTTAGAAGGCTGCAGATGGCAATTTACACAGTCCCAGCTTCTGTATCAAATTGGCTAACTGCACAGGTAAAACCTGCCCAGAGAGTTTGGCCTGTAAAACACCTGACTGATTTTATTTTATTTATTTATTGTCACGTGTATCGAAGTACAGTGAAAAGTATTGTTCTGCATACAATCTGTACAGATCGTTCCATACATGGAAAGAAAACATACATAAATACACAATGTAAATACATAGACACTGGCATCGGGTGAAGCAGACAGGAGTGTAGTACTACTCAGTAGAGAAGATGTGTGAAGAGATCAGATCAGACCATAAGAGAGTCATTCAGGAGTCTGTTATCAGCGGGGAAGAAGCTGTTTTTGAATCTGTCAGTGCCCGTTCTCAGACTTTTGTATCTCCTGCCCGATGGAAGAGATTGGAAGAGAGAATAATCCGGGTGGGAGGGGTCTTTGATTATGCTGCCCGCTTTCCCAAGGCAAAGGAGGTGTAGACAGAGTCTTGTACACACGTGATGGACTGGGCTGTGAGAACTGCCTCCTTGTGTGCTGTACGTTTCTGTAAAATTCTGCGGAAGGAACAGTAATTAAAGGGCTCCGGTTTTCCTTAAAATAACTAAATGACAGAAAAGTAGATGAATTATTCATAATGGCCAAGCAAAGATCTATGGATGAGCGGCTACCTCTAAAACTGAAAAATTGTAGGTCCCGCTGCACTTCAAGGCGACCCCATTTCGACCAGAAGACGAGCGTCCACAATGCACAATGCATATAGAGCAAGTACCAGCTGAGTCAATGTCATCATTCAGGTGCTTCTTACCCAGCTGTAAACTGCGAAGAAGCATGTTAGTGCCAGGAGCACGTTGAGGAGGAATATGATCCTAATAGTTACCCAGTTCTTGTTGGGCCCATGGAGAAAACTTAAGTGGGGAATTTCCAATTCTTCGGAAGGTATCATTTTAGCCATTGCCCACATAGCCATTGCCATTTTGAATTCCCTTTTCATACGGGTCAAAGATAAATGGCAAACTTCTCAATGGTGGAAGTGGCAAGTGTGCAACAACAAATTATAATTTTACATCAAGGTAGTAGAGCCAGGATGTTACATCGGAGTGGCAGTGTGCATCATTGTGATACCTCCTTTGTACTTATGAGTCGGCATTTATTGATGAGATCTAAAAATCCATTTGCAGTTCTCCTGCCATAGATTACATTTCCCTGCGCTCAGCATATAGCAGCAAATCTGAAAATGCTGGAAAAATCACACAAAAGCACGTATTAATGAGAGCGCGGTCATTAAGATGTGGGATCAGGAATCACACAAAGACCTTTAAAAATCTGGAACATTCTCTTGCAAAATGCGGTAGCTGCTGGGTCAATTATCAGAACGCATCTTTGTTAGTTCAGTTTATTGAGTAATACAGAGCAAAGGCGTATAAGTGAAGGGACTGATGAGCCATGATCTAATAGAGTGGTGGGACAGGCCTGAGGGCCGGACGGCCTACTTCAGTTCCTATGTTCCTACCTGGGACATGTGTTCCTCATCTGAAGTCGACACAAGCTCGTCTCTCCAGTTTAAGGTTCTGTTCCATAATAAGAAAACAGATTGGAGAATTTGGGGCTGATTGGAGAAAGCTGAGACAGAGGGCTTCAAAATCACGAGCAGCCTGGACAAAGTAGGGCGGGGGAAACTGTTCTGGTTGGCACAAAAAAGATTGAGAATCAGATGGCAGAGATTTTAAGGCAAATGGTAAAAGTAGCAAAGCAAGAGATGAGAGAAAATGTTTTCACGGGTGATTAGGGCCGAGAATGAACCACCGTGTTGGAGGGGGGTTCAATCGAGGCGTTCGAGGGAGAATTAGATGATTATGAGCACATGACCCTGACAATTAGGAAATTCCCTTTGCCATCTCCCACTGCACCCCCCCCCCCTCCCCCCACCCCAACCCCCTCTAGTTTGTCTGGTGAAACACTAGCATGACCCAGGATTGTAATGATAAAAAATACCATTGTGATGTGAACTAGTTATTGTTATCCTGCACGCTTGAATTTTAAGCTTTTCCTTTCTCTCAAAGAAACTCACGTCAATCTTTAGACTGTTTTGTTGGGTGTTCCAATGCACAAATGATCCAACACGGCTGTAGATGGTACAACTCTGTTTTATTGTCTTAAACAATAACAACTACTAACTGCTGGCTGAGGTTCGCGCTTCACCAGCTAACCTGTGGACCGAGCCCTATCACTATCTTGGTGAGGCACTCAGCACATGGTCTATGTCTGAGTGGCACGCTGTGAGCTCTGTGCTCTGAGCTGTCTCCTGGTAGAATGAGCAGGAACTGTGGTGTTCCCTGTTTTATAGTGCATGTGCTCTCACTGGTGATTGACTATGATGTTGTGTGTGTGTTGGTTGATCAAACTACCTGTCCATCAGTGTGTGTGTGATTGCACCATGATATGCTGATGTGGATATCATGACATAGACAACATTGATGTCCTTACTTGGCTGGACAGGAAACCAAAAGTTTGCCTTCTGACCCTCCTCCAGCTCTCAATGCCGAATTGGCTGTCCGATCTGTCAATTCAATCATTCATACTTTGAATAGCTGCAGTTCTAAAGCTACAGAGGCATGCCAGGAATGCCAGCCAGGAGAATTTCTGTTTCAATTTTGTGCGTGGTAACTCAAATGGAGTTTTGTCCTTCATTGCTGGAGGGATGGAGTTTAAGACTAAGGAGGTTATGCTGCAATTGTATAAGGTGTTGGTGAGGCCACACCTGGAGTATTGTGTTCAGTTTTGGTCTCCTTACCTGAGAAAGGACGTACTGGCGCTGGAGGGTGTGCAGAGGAGATTCACTAGGTTAATCCCAGAGTTGAGGGGGTTGGATTACGAGGAGAGGTTGAGTAGGCTGGGACTGTACTCGTTGGAATTTAGAAGGATGCGGGGAAATCTTATAGAAACATATAAAATTATGAAGGGAATAGACAGGATAGATGCAGGCAGGTTGTTTCCACTGGCGGGTGAAAGCAGAACTAGGGGGCATAGCCTCAAAATAAGGGGAAGTAGATTTAGGACTGAGCTTAGGAGGAACTTCTTCAGCCAAAGGGTTGTGAATCTATGGAATTCCTTGCCCAGTGAAGCAATTGAGGCTCCTTCATTAAATGTTTTTAAGATAAAGATAGATAGTTTTTTGAAGAGAAAAGGGATTAAGGGTTATGGTGTTCGGGCGGGAAAGTGGAGCTGAGTCCACAAAAGATCAGCCATGATCTCATTGAATGGCGGAGCAGGCTCGAGGGGCCAGATGGCCTACTCCTGCTCCTAGTTCTTATGTTCTTATGTTCTTCAGAGGGAAGTTTTATGGTCCTGTGGATAGCATTCCTGCCTGCCGCTGAGCCAGGAGATCAGAGATTCGAGTCCCACTCCAGGACTTGGTGGTCAAGGAAGGCTCGCCCATTTTTTAAACAAAATATTTTTTATTCTCCTCCTTTTTCACATTTTCTCCCAAATTTACACCCACCAACAATAAACAATAATCAGTAACAAATATGTCAATCCCCATATCAATAACAATGATCCCATCCTCCCACCAAACCCCAAACATTAACCCGCATGTTCACACAAACAAATGACAAAAAGGAATTAGGGATCACCCATAGTCGCCATTAACACATACAGCCCCCCTCCCCCCAAGCCTCCTACCCACACGCCCCAACTAATGTTCGATGTTATCCAGTTTTTAAAGTGCATAATGAATAATGCCCATGAATTGTAGAACCCCTCTATCCTTCCCCTCAGTTCAAACTTAACCTTCTCAAGAGTGAAGAATTCCAACAGGTCCCCCCGCCGCGCCAGGGCACAGGGTGGGGAGGTTGCTCTCCAACCTATCAGGATCTGCCTTTGGGCGATCAATGAGGCGAAGGCTACAACATCTGCCTGTGGTAGTCGGTATTAGAGGTATTACGGTACCCTGTAATGTTATGACCATTGATGTAGGAGGTACTGTTTTCATTGTTTAAGTCTGCCTGCTGGTTCTGCCCAGTAAGGCGGAGTATAAGAACCCGTGTCTCCCCAGCAGCTGCCTTCTGTACTGCGCTGCTGGGGGAAATATCTAGTGTCATAAAGCCTTCAATTGTCTCCATTCTCGCTTCTGGAGTTATTGATCGAGCATCACTGCCTCTCCACCCGTTTCCAACCCTGAATGGGGCTGTTTAGCACAGGGCTAAATCGCTGGCTTTGAAAGCAGACCAAGGCAGGCCAGCAGCACGGTTCAATTCCCGTACCAGCCTCCCCGAACAGGTGCCGGAATGTGGCGACTAGGGGCTTTTCACAGTGACTTCATTTGAAGCCTACTTGTGACAATAAATGATATTCATTCATTCATGGTCAGACACCTCGAATATGGCCTCCCGGGGGCTCGGGTCCAGTTTCACGTGCACCACTTTAGAAATTACCCTAAAAACCTCCTTCCAGCAATCCTCTGGCTTTGGACAGGACTAAAACATATGAACGTGATTAGCCTGCCCCCCCACCCCCCCCGCAATGTTCACACCACCCCCCCCCCCCCGCCCCGCAACGTTCAAAGAATCGGCTCATCCTCGCCCTCGTGAGGTGTGCTCTGTATACCACCTTCAGCTGTATCTTTTTTTTTAAAGTATGTTTATTCAAATTTTTCCAACAAAATTTTTATAACAAACAAACCCCCCCCATAACAAAAAGAAGAAAGAACACAAACATCACAATCAAAAATAATAAACTACTTATACATTGGGTTTCTCCCACATATATTAACCTCCCCCATATAACATTCAAAAGTACCCTTGGGGAACCCACCCCCCTCCCGCCCAGATAACCCCCCAACAGAGACACCTCCCCCCCCCCCAACCGGGTTGCTGCTGCTGCTGACCTCCTCCTAGCGCTCCGCGAGATAGTCTAGGAACGGTTGCCACCGCCTGAAGAACCCCTGCACAGACCCTCTCAAGGCAAACATTATCCTCTCCAACTTAATGAACCCTGCCATGTCATTTATCCAGGTTTCCACACTGGGGGGCTTCGCGTCCTTCCATAATAGCAAGATCCTCCGCCGGGCTACCAGGGACGCAAAGGCCAGAATACCGGTCTCTTTCTCCTCCTGCACTCCCGCCTCGTCCGTTACCCCAAATAGTGCCAACCCCCAACTCGGCTTGACCTGGACTTTCACCTTGGACATAGTCCTCGCGAAACCCCTCCAAAACCCCTACAGTGCCAGGCACGACCAGAACATGTGGACGCAATTCGCCGGGCTTCCCGAGCACCTCCCACATCTGTCCTCCACCCCAAAGAACCTACTCAACCTCGCCCCTGTCATATGCGCTCTGTGAGTAACCTTGAATTGTATTGGGCTGAGCCTGGCGCAAGAGGAAGAGGAGTTAACCCTACTCAGGGCATCAGCCCACAGACCCTCATCAATCTCCTCCCAAGCTCCTCCTCCCACTTGCCCTTTAGCTCCTCTACCGAAACCTCCTCCTCTACTTTCATCTCTTGATAGATCGCCGAAACCTTGCCTTCTCCGACCCATACACCCGAAATCACCCTGTCCTGAATCCCACGTGCCGGGAGCACGGGAATTCCCTCACCTGCCACCTCACAAACGCCCTCACTTGCATATACCTGAACGCATTTCCCGGGGTAACCCAAACTTCTCCTCCAGCGCCCCTAGGCTCGCAAACGTCCCATCTATAAACAGGTCCCCCATTCTTCTGATCCCTACCCGATGCCAGCTCCGAAACCCCCCATCCATCGTTCCCAGGACGAACCGATGGTTCTCCCGAATCGGAGACCAAACCAAGGCTCCCGCCTCGCCCCTATGCCATCTCCACTGCCCCCAGATCTTCAATGTTGCCGCCACCACCGGACTCGTGGTGTACCTTATCGGCGAGAGCGGCAGCAGTGCCGTCACCAGCGCCCTCAGGCTCGTGCCCCTGCAGGACGCCACCTCCAACCTCTTCCATGCCACCCCCTCTCCCTCTATTACCCACTTACGGATCATCGCCACGTTGGCTGCCCAATAGTAGCCGCACAGATTTGGCAGCGCCAGCCCCCCCCCCTGTCCCTGCTACGCTCCAGAAACACTCTTCACCCTCGGGGTCTTATTTGCCCACACGAAACCCATGATGCTCCTACCTACCCTTTTAAAAAAGGCCTTGGTAATCATAATGGGAAGGCACTGGAACACAAAGAGAAACCTCGGGAGGACCGTCATTTTGACCGACTGCACCCTACCCGCTAGCGAGAGTGGCAGCACATCCCATCTTTTGAAATCCTCCTCCATCTGCTCCACCAACCGCGTCAAATTGAGCTTGTGCGGGGCCCCCCAACTCCCAGCCACCTGGATCCCCAAGTACCGAAAGTTCCTTTCCGCCCTCTTCAAAGGTAGGTCATCTATCCCCCTTCCCTGGTCCCCTGGATGCACCACAAAGAGCTCACTTTTTCTTACGTTGAGCTTATAGCCCGAGAAGTCTCCAAACTCCCTTAGGATCCGCATGACCTCCGCCATCCCCTCCACTGGATCTGCCACATACAGCCACAGGTCGTCAGCATACAGCGACACCCGATGCTCCTCTTCCCCTCGGACCACCCCCCCTCCACTTCCTGGACTCCCTCAGTGCCATGGCCAAAGGCTCGATTGCCAATGCAAACAACAAGGAGGACAGGGGGCACCCCTGCCTCGTCCCTCGGTACAGCCGAAAGTACTCCGACCTCCGCCGATTCGTAGCCACACTCGCCCCCGGGACTCTATATAGCAGCCTGACCCAACTGATAAACCCCTCCCTGAACCCAAACCTCTGCAACACTTCCCAAAGATACTCCCACTCCACCCGAAGGCCTTCTCCGCGTCCATAGCTGCCACTACCTCCGCCTCTCCCTCCACCGATGGCAGCATAATCATGTTGAGGAGCCTCCGCACATTAGTGTTTAGCTGCCTGCCCTTTACAAATCCCGTCTGGTCCTCATGAATCACCCCAGGGACACAGTCCTCAATTCTCGTAGCCAGCACTTTTGCCAGCAACTTAGCATCCACATTGAGAAGCAAGATCAGTCTATACGACCCACATTGCAGTGGGTCCTTATCCCGCTTCAGGATCAGAGAGATCAGCGCCCTGGACATTGTCGGGGGCAGGGTCCCCCCCCTCCCTTGCCTCATTGAAAATCCTCACTAACAACGGGCCTAGCAGGTCCACATATTTCCTATAAAACTCGATCGGGAACCCATCTGGCCCCGGGGCCTTCCCCGCCTGCATGTTCCCCAATCCTTTAACCAGCTCCTCCAACCCAATTGGCGCCCCTAAACCAGCCACCTCCTGCTCCTCCACCCTTGGGAACCTCTGTTGATCGAAAAATCATCTCATCCCCTCTTCCCCCGCTGATGGCTCAGATCTGTACAGCTCCTCACAGAAGTCCTTAAATACCTCATTTACTCTCTCCGCACTCCGCACCGTATTCCCCCTGCTATCCTTAACTCCACCTATCTCCCTCGCTGCCACCCTCTTACGGAGCTGGTGTGCCAGCATCCGGCTCGCCTTCTCCCCATACTCATACGTCGCCCCCTGTGCTTTTCTCCACTGTGCCTCTACTTTCCCTGTGGTTAACAGGACAAACTCCGTCTGGAGGCTTCGCCGCTCCCTAAGAAGCCTCTACTCGGGGGCCTCTGCATATCTCCTGTCCACCCTTAAGATCTCCCGCACCAACCTCTCCCTCTCCCTGCCCTCTCTCTTCTCCCTGTGGGCCCTAATGGAGATTAACTCTCCCCTGACCACCGCCTTCAACGCCTCCCAGACTACCCCCACCTGCACCTCTCCATTATCATTGGCCTCCAAGTATCTCTCAATGCACCTTCAGCTGTATCAGCCCCAACCTCGCGCACGAGGTGGAGGCATTCATTCTCCGGAGCATCTCTCACCAGAACCACTCCTCCATATCCTCTCCCAACTCTTCCTCCCACTTTGCTTTGATCCCTTCCAGTGGTGCCTTCTCCTCCTCCAAAATAGCTCCGTAAACCGCTGACACTATCCCCTTCTCCAGTCCCCCTGTCATCAGCACCTCCTCCAGCAATGTGGAGGCCGGCTCCACCGGGAAGCTCTGTGTCTCCTTTCTGGCAAAATCTCGAACCTGCATGTATGTAAACATTTCCCCCTGCTCCAGCCCATACTTGGCTTCCAGCTCCTTCAATCCTGCAAACCGACCCGTAAGAAACAAATCTTTTAGTGTCTTAATCCCCTTCTCCTCCCATTTCCAAAAATTACCATCCCACTTCCCTGGCTGAAATCTGTGATTCCCTCAAATCGGCATTTACCTTGACCCTGCCCCCAACCTGAAGTGTTGGCGAAACTGCCTCCAAATTCTCAATGAAGCTATTATTAATTCTCAATGAAGCTATTATTAATTCTCGTTCATAACAGGGCCAAACAGGTCGAGTGGTTGACACACGCGGTGGCCGGTGGTAAGTGCAGCAGAGGCTCCTGGTCAGAAGCTGATGGAAAGTTGACATCTTGACCATCACTCTGCATAGCTCCAGATTACAACATAGAAACGCGCCTGTTGTCACAGCAACCCGCGCTCCCTGAGTGATCTGTAACATGCCACTGACTTCAAAGAGAACTGTGCATATGTTCAATCATCACCACCCCCCCCCCCCCTCACCACAAACAACAATTCCTCGCGATTTATATTGAGCCGAATCTTCCGTGGATTGGCAATCACCATTGGGCGGGCACTCTGTTCCTTTCTACTTACCCAATCGGAGTTGCATGTTTCTCGGCCAAGCTTCCAACCTGGGCCGAGTGAGACATGAGCAGCACAGCAGCTCTTGGAGTCCTGTCTGTGAAGGGCAGCAAAGTCGGGGGGGAGGGAAGCCACCCACACCCCCTATTTAGGACAGTAGCTGGTCATAAACCAGTAAGTTTAATCCTTTGGTTAAATGCCATTTTGAGGTAAGTGGGTAGGACGGGCTTGGGGTGTTCAGATGGTCAGGGGTGTAGTTGCGGGGAGGGGGGGGGGGGGGCGGTTGAGGTGGGAGGATAGTCAGCGTGGAGGGGGTTGGGTGTGTCATGATATTTAGATCAGCATATCATGGTGCAATCACACACACACTGACGGACATGCAGTAGGACCAACCAACACACACACAACATCGCAGCCAATCACCAGTGAGAGCACACGCACTATAAACACAGGGGACACTACAGTTCCCGCTCATTCCAGCAGCAGCCAGCTCAGAGCACCAAGCTCAGACCCTGCCACTCAGACATTCACCATGTGCTGAGTGCCTCACCCAGATAGTGATAGGACAGGGTCCACAGATTAGCTGGTAATGCACGTACCCAAGTTAGCAGTGTGCTGTTACAGTTAAGTAGTTAATAAAATTGAGTTACACCATCTCCAGCCGTGTTGGATCGTTTGTACACCAGAACATCCAACACAACAGGGTGTAGTCGGTGGATGGGGACGGTTGGTGGATGGGGGTGGGGGTATCAGTCAAGGGGGTAATGGCAGTCAAGTGTCAAGGAGGGTTGAGGGTAGGGAGGTTGGGTGGTAAAGAGGAGTCATGGGGTCCAGAGGGGGACTGTGAGGGGTCAGTACCATCGTTAAAAGTGGTTTTAATTCTTCTAACTTTTCTTGAGTAGCTATCCTGCTCAGAGAGTCAGAACCATCCAAAGTCACAGACAGATGTTTCTGTTCCTGTTTGCATCTGGTGGGTTTGGCGACGGGATCAGAAAATATCGTAAGGAGCGCAAAGTGACATTTTATATCAGTGTAAATGCGTGATGTGATTGTCCCCCCTCCCTGTTTGAGACCGGTCCGATGCCGAGGTAATTTAATAAATTAACATCTCATTTTTTTAAAATATAAAATTAGAGAACCCAGCAATTCATTTTTTCCAATTAAGAGGCAATTCAGCATGGCCAATCCACCTATCCTGCACATCTTTGGGTTTTGGGTCGTAACCCACGCAAACATGGGGAGAATGTGCAAACTCCACACGGACAGTGACCCAGAGACGGGATCGAACCTGGGACCTTGGCGCCATGTGGCAGCAGTGCTAACCATTGCACCACTGTGATGTCCCTAACATCTCATTATTGGCCCGTATGCCTGAATCATCATTTCCCAACCACCCCAGTCAAAAAATCCAACCAATGGCGGCGTGACAGCAAAACGGCATGAAACACGACGGGCCTCTGCACCAGGTGAGCAGATCTCTCCACTGCAGTGCTCTGGAGAGAGGGTCATGCCCAGGCACCCTCCTCCCCCCCCCCCTCTCCCCAACCCCCCACGTCAACGACACAGCACTGTCCGGGCACCATCCGGGTACACTCCCCGTGGCATTGCCAGGGGACAGTGCTGGGGACAGTTCCCCGGGTTGGGGGGGGGGCTCACTCTCTGCTGGGGCAGCCTTTAAAAATGGCGTCCGAGCCTCACGCTTCAACGATGATGACTGGGTCGACGAATAAGAGGCTGCCCTGCTAGCGATGCACCGTGGGACCCCAG